>NC_087475.1:62386284-62686284 GCF_036417665.1 Passer domesticus | reverse complement strand
CAAATGATTGTATAACATAGCTCTTGATAATCACAGGCTCTGTCTTGGAGGTGTCTGTAGTTTCCTAGAAATGTGTTAATGCCATTGTAGCCCTGTTAAACAAGCTGCTGTTTATGTTTCCCAGGGATCCATCTGAAGGCTCCCGTAGACAGAAACGTTCTCCTAGTCCTGCAGATCACTCTGGCAGTAATTCTTCCCCTTCCAGGGAGTACTCACCACCTGCTGCAAGGCGAAAGCAAACCTCCCGAGCTCCAGCCAAGTCAACCACTCACAAACATAACTTCTCACCCTCTCGCAGGTGAGAGGTCAATTCTGTGGATTTCCTTTAATAGTCCCCTCTTGGTTTGACTAC
The DNA here is from genome assembly GCF_036417665.1 of Passer domesticus. Lineage (NCBI taxonomy): Eukaryota > Metazoa > Chordata > Aves > Passeriformes > Passeridae > Passer > Passer domesticus. The sequence continues at coordinate 62,685,932 of NC_087475.1, read as the reverse complement.
TTGTTTATGAGTCTGTTGTGAATGTTTGTGCCTCAAACACTTGAGCTCTGAGACTTTTTTTTTTGCTACTACATGGAAGGTATCTGTCATGTCAACAGCAGAAGTCATGACTTCTGTTGAAGTCATGGTGAAAGGTGTCTGTTTATCAGTTCCTCTCAAATGTTTTGCCTTCAGGTAGAACTTCAGAAGTCTGATATGAGATACAGTCAGCCTGTGAGCCTTCGGGAACTTTCTTCCTCCCTTACCTTCCCCTTTTTAAAAAGTAGAACATGGAAAAATATTTTACCTTTGAGATTGGAAACGGGCAGAGTTTCTCTGTGCTGGAATGGGTAAAGTGATACACACATCCTGGTTCTGCACCCTTTTCTTGAGAAGCAGGCACAACTGGCTAAACAATGCTGTGCAAAGCTTCTTGCAGGAAGTTTTAGGGAAGCTACCATGTCTGTTAGTTCTTGAGGCTTTGAAAAAAATGTTTTACCATCCATTAAAATGGAGTAGGCTCCTTCTTTTGGCCTTAAATAGTGTAAGCTCAGGTTTAGAATGGCAGTACTAAATACTTCTGTAGTCCCATGTTTGTATAATGGAAAGCAAGGCATTTTTATTTTCTGCACCTCTGTTGAAGGGTGGGGGAAGCTCCATATGCTATACATGTTTCTGCATGCTGATAAAGCAAGTGAAATAAAACCCATCCATTCAGCAATCCAAAGAGTTGTAAGCAAAGTGGCTTTTGTGGTGACTCTGTTCAGCTGGAACAACATTGGATTGTTTTATGGTAGATGTGAGATGAGAAAAGATACTTGCAAGTTACTTTGATGTTGATAAGGGAAAAAATATGCCACTACTGAGCCTAAAGATTGAAGTGTATTTTTGTCCATGTCAGTCGTATTATGAGGAAATTTTTTACTGTTGTGTAAATTATCTAGTTGGTGACAGAATTTCAAAGATCAGAAATATTTTGTGTACATTTTCTTATTCTATCAGATGTGAGTTTTCCATGTTTGTGGAAATACTCATGTTGGCTAACATTTTAAGTAGATATATGCATGTTTTTTCTGGATCTAAGAACTGTTTAAAGATCAATCCTTAAAATAAAAGGTATTTAGAAGTTTATAAGGAGGAGACACTGTTGCTTCGTAAAAAAAAATTAATGCTGTTGTAAACAAAAAATCTTACTTACACCTCGTAAAAATTACCTGTGTAATTTTATTATGAACTCCAAAAAAGTATTGTGTATTGAAGAAAAATTTCTTTTTGTTTGGGAATGGAAAAGAAGATAATGATTTTTTTCCTGCCTCCTCCTTCCCTTCCCCTACATTCTGGTAGCTATGTAATACAATTTTGATTGGAGAAATTTTTCCTGGGCATTAAATAAATAATAATAATTTTAAGATAAGCATATTTTGAAAACATATGCTTGGCACCCTGGATGGAAGCCAAGTTTGATGTTTTATAGAAACAGCATGTAAACCTTTCAAGTCAAATTATTACACATGTGCCTGTTTTAACTTTTCCTTGCAGGTCTGCTTCTCCATCAGGTCAGCATCATTCTCCCATATCCTCCAGACATCACTCCTCATCCTCGCAGTCAGGCTCCTCTGTTCAAAGACATTCTCCTTCCCCACACCGCAAAAGGACTCCTTCTCCATCCTATCAAAGGACAGCTTCCCCGCCTGCAAGGCGGTCATCTTCCCCCTATCCCCCACACTCTTCCTCTCCACCTCAGAGGAAACGAAGTCCTTCGAGACACCGATCTCCTGGAAGAGACAAGGGAAGACACGACCGTGATCGGACTTCGCAGTCTCATGACAGGCGCCACGAGAGGCGGGACGGTATGAATGAAAATATGAAAATAGCACTTCAGAATAATTTTTGTTTGTTTGCAAATTGCATTTTGAAACTTGATTTTCAAATTGTGGCATTGTGTGCATCCCATCCCAGTGACTAGGGGTTGAAGAAAATGCTGGCTGTGTTTACTCTGGCTGTGCTGGTGGTGCTGTTTGCAGGTACTGTGTAATAAAGTACTCCTGGCAGAACTGCTTATGTAGTTACTTCATGATTGTAAAGGTGGTTTTAGGTCTCTGTGTAGGTGTTCCTTGTGTAATGCAATAGTGGTGTTAGTAGGAAAGTGATTTTCACGGCAGGCTACACTTTAGTAACTATTACTCTTTTCTGTGAGGTGCCCAAATCCAGTTCCCACTGATTGCTTTCTGTTGTCTTTGTAATTGACATTAAGTGAGGTGTGTGCAAAGAAACAGTCATTTCCTCTGTTTGGATAATATGGTATGAGCAAACATGCTGTTTGCCTCCAGAGACAGAGTACAAAGAGTGTATGTCAACTCTATTTTAGACTAGCTGTAAACTTACCTTCCTATTGCAGTAATATTATAAAAATGTTGTAGAAAAAACCCAAAACAAAACAAACCCCCAAACTCAAACCAACAGATTTCAGCAGGGCACTGGGGCCTTACAAGTGGTCTAAATATAGCACAGATGTTTTGGAAGTGTCTTCTGCATGTATCTAGAAAATAAGAGGAATCTATGATCGGAAGAGTGATGACCCTACCTTAAAATTTTTGAAGTGCGCATGCTCTTTAGTATGTTTGACATTTATTTTTATTATTCTTACTGCGTTTTGAATGGGTAAATATTTGTAGAGATTCATATTTAGAATAAGATGATTAAAACTTACTAAATGTGCAGATGGATAACCCAGCATGATCTTGTCCTATTTATGTATTAATTTTGATTCAGTGCCTGTATTTTGAGTATGTTGTTTTAGTGTTATTTGTGTGCTAAATATTTGCTTGCTCAGATTAAGCCAGGTATTTAACATTCTTTTGAACGTTTTACAGAAACAAGAGGGAAAAGAGAAAAAGAAAGAGAAACAAGAGATGATCGTGACTATGACCAAGAGCAGAGTACCTCCAGGGACCACAGGGATGACAGAGAGTCTCGTGATGGGAGAGATCGGAGGGACACGAGAGACACCAGAGATCGGCGGGAGCCGCGGGAATCCAGAGACACTCGAGACTCCAGAGACACGCGGGATTATAGCAGGGACACCAAAGACAGTCGTGACCAGAGAGACTCGCGCTCCACGCGAGACTCCCATGACTACAGAGACAGAGAGAGCCGTGATGCCCATAAAAAGGACGACCAGTATCAGGACGACTTGCGCAGCTATGGAAGATCCCATGGCAGAGAGGAGAGCTCTCGCACTGAAACAAGGAATGACTCTAGAAGTGACTCCAGAAATGAGAGCAGAAGTGATAGAATTGGCAGAAGTCGAGGCCGAGGTCCTGAATTATCTGACAAAGGTATTGAGTAATTAAAAAAATCCGTGTGTCCCTATCATTGAAGAGTCAGCATTTGCATTCATACTGCCTTGTTTGATATTCGATATGCAAGTACTGCCAAATAGTTCATGCTTTTAAAGCTGTGTTCAATTCTGTTGTCATTAAATTAAAACTGCTGTTGAAATTTATAGCACTTCTGTCTTCTCCATTCATTAAATTGGCATAACATTGGTATTCTGCCATCCCATTTTAAAACAAAGCCTAACCCTACATCACTCTAATGTTTCTGTAACCCTGTCTTTTCTCATTGGCTACAAACACTAGAGGCTGATGTGTAGTGGAAAATTCATAGGGGATAATGCATCTCAGAGCACTGGGCAGCAGGTTTCTTATGCTCTTTCAAAAACAACTGTATGTCTTAGGTATCTGGAAACCATTTCTCACACACACACCTCTCCCTGCCTCACCACTGTGCCCCATCTGATTTCCAAAAAGTGTGACTTTATTCTTTAAAATGGTTTCTGAAGTCTGATGCATTAATAGTAATAATTATAAAAACCAACAACTTTTGATAATCTAGAATTTATTTTGCTTTTTCAGGCTTGTAACATTTTCATTAGGGAAATTATGTACAGTTTTTACAGGGAGAATGATCTCTGCTTTCTCTGCCTATTCTTGCTGCACTGTTAGCTTACAGTCTATTCAGAACATTTGTGAACTGGCTTTTAGACTGATACTTCTAGTCAGGAGACTTTGTACTATGACCAGGGCATGAGGATTTAGAAAGTCTTGATTTTGTAGTGTGCAAATAATAACTTTAAACAGTTAAAACATAAGAAAATTGAGTTGTTGGTTAAGTAGAGTTTGATGTTACAATCTTCAGCCCATGAACAGCTAATTCAAATTTATTAGGTGTTAATACATCAGTTGGTATAAGATACCAGTGGATTTCCTTAGGTGTGGAAGCTCATGTTTCGTGTTGCTCCATCTCCATTAGGAAGTCGGGGGACTAGAGGATCCCAGGCTGATGGTCACAGCAGTAGTGGAAACTACCACGACAGCTGGGAATCAAGGAGTAGCTACGCTGACCGGGATCGCTATGACAGTCGGGATCAAGCAAGGGATTCCTCCTTTGAAAGAAGACACAGTGAACGGGATAGACGTGACAACAGAGAAAGAGGTATTTTAATGTCTGGTTTTACTCATACATCTGTAGTCAAACGTTCATGTATGAATGTGTGTGCTTCCCTCCTTTTTTTACCTTGTTCTGCTCCCACACCGATTCATAAAGAGCTCATCTGGCACCACAACCACACACTGACACTACTCCTGTCCTTGATATAACTTCTGTTGAAAGATCATTCATTGGTATTGTATGCACGGCTTTTCTCCAGCCCTGTGCCTAGGTTTTGACTCTATTCATCCAAGTATTACTTAAACAAACTGAACTTCAAGGGGTTTCATTGTACAACTTCATTGTCAAATATTTTTGCCTCCTCCACCACTTCATAGTTCACAAGCGTGTTAAGCTTAGAGTCATGATGGCATTTTGTTACAGATTCTGTTTGCCTGTATAGAAACATTATGCTTTTTTTCTGTAAATTGCTTGAGTGTGTTTTGGGGAAGGTCTAAACTAGACTGACAATTATGGACTACTTGCTACTAAAGTAAGTGACAGTTTAAATTTATGCTTAATTCAAATATTTATTGTCTGGGGGGTTCAATAGTGATGAGTGCTTTGCTATTGTCAATAATTATTAACTAAGCATTGATACAGATACCAATGATCATGAAAAGAGCATGCAAGACTTATTTTGACATAGTGTGCAAGATGTCAGACTTCTGTACCAGAAAGTGCACTGCGTTGGCTTGAAGGAGCTTAGTACCAGCTTACACTCTGGAATATATTTGTATTGCTCACCAATTCAGAGAACAGGAGGAGTCAGGGAAATTAAAGTAGTGTGAAAATTAAAAGAGGAGCTGTGAAGACTAAACATAAAATTATAGTGGGTTATTTTTCTGTCTTGAGTTTTGATTTACAGGTGACAGATACATTCTAGCTGCTGTGTAATTTCAGTTTTTCAAAGACATATTTTGTATGCCACTTCAAAAGATACTTTTTAGCCTATTGAAACAGATCTGTTGTTGCTTGTTCTTGTGAAAGGCTCTGCTTCAGATTTCTCTCTCATCTTCAAGGCAGGGTTTCAATAGACCCAAACTCCAGGCTTCCTTCTTCATGTCAGCTGAAAAATCCTGAAGACTGAACGTGTCCTGGGGGTTGGCTTTTGCAGTCTAGCTTTCATCTCTTTCACCTCCCCAGCCCAATAAATCCTACAGATATATAATATAATTCTGTGCCCTTCATATCCTAGCAAGTTCTTAATTTATTAAGACAAACAACAAACATCCACCCCAAAAAAACCAAAAGCAAAACCCCAAACCAACAGAAAAAAAAAATGGAAATAAAAGCATGTAATCACAACAAAATAAACTTCTAGGAGGGAAGTTGCTTTGAATGGATTGTGTTTCCCTTTGGGTGGTAAAATATAGAGCATAAATTCAAAATTTGTTGTCTTCTTCCTTAAAAGCTTAGATCACTTTTTGCAATAGTAAGTCCTGAGAGTTACAATTCAAGACAATTTCTGTAGTTAGACTGCAGTTTTAATATCTGTCATTTTGAGAAAAATTGAGATAGATTTTGATTCTGTGATATGCAAGGAGTATGATTTTAAAATGCAAGCTTGCAAATTTGAGCTGCCTTTATTCAACTAAGGCAAATATGCAAGTGTTCCAAACAACCACTGAAACTACTTCAAAAAATGAAGTCACATAAGAAGTGCTGACTATCTGCATTTAATTGTGTAATACACTTGCAGTGTTGGATTCACATAAGACTTTCATGTGAATGTTTTGTCACCAAAACTGACATAACAAATAGGAGTTACAGAACTTCTTTATAAAATCTAATACTTGGTATGCAGAGTAAATCATATTACAGTGCTGTAGGCCCTATTAAAAGAATGTGCAACATGTTCACAGAACCGATTGTGTGGATTGATGGTTTACCTTTTTAAAAAGGCAGAAATGTCACTCAGCTTTGCTTTTAATTTTATGTGGTAACAGGGGAGCACTAAATCATTGTTAATTCACTCAGGGATGAAAATTGATTAAACTGATGGAAATGCACGTTTTATTGATTTAGTTCTGTCCAAACTCAGCCTGCTCACGCCTAGTGGACATTGTCTCAATTTACAGCAAAGTGCACTCAGCCTCAGAGTAATGGACCGAGAAATACCAATCTCTGTTCATGCCATTTTTTCCCTCTTTTGTGTAGTGTTTTTATATATATGTTGTAGGAAAATAGTTTTATTGATTTGTTGTGGCTCAAATACTACTAACATGAGCACAGAAGTTGCTGTGAAGTAGTCAAAACTTACAGAAATGCTCAAAAATATCCAAAGTACAATGAAGAACATGTAGATAAGTCTGCGGGGAGTAAATGCAATTGGACAAATCAGATTTTACTGTTCTTCTGGATCAGTCATTTTCTACATGTTTAGTTTTCCCTCTCACTCTAATCCACTGTCTGAACAACAGCAGACTCAGATTCTAAACTGTAAGACTGCAGTGAACACAAATGAAAACTTCTGGCACTCTGCTTCCCCTGTCTTATCTTTGTCTCTCCCTATCTTGTAGACTTGGTTGTGTGTTTCTGTTCAAGGATCTTATCTGTGATGAGACAAGCCAGTATTTCTAATTTTGCAGGAATTTCTACTCTGTGTTGTAAATAGCTTGAGTCCTTGTGAAGTACTTGACTCCTAATAGATTTAGGAAGTAAAATCTTTGTACAGAAGTCTTAACATTTCTTATGCATACCATTGCCAGCTTTTTAAGATCTTATACTAGATTTGGAATCATTGGGTAATGCTATAGTAATAGCTACATTGTGAGGCATATATTTGTCTTTCAAAGCCATTCAGAAAAATCTGATAGAAATTTTTTTTTTTGGCAACTTTTGGTTAAGTAAGCAAAGCCCACTTCCTAAATGTTGAAGAATTCTTTCAAAATTAATTCTGCTTTTTGTCTTTCCTCTCCAAAGGAAATATTCAAGTTTCTGCAGGGAGTTGCTTTTCTTTTAATGCAGACCAAGATCTAGATTGTCAAGACAAAGGCTCTTTTTTTTCATTAGTGCAGTAGAAGCCATGTATATCCATTTAGCACTTGGTAATCAAACCTGGTTCTGTTTGCAGATCAGAGAGCCAGCTCACCGGTACGGCACCAAGGACGGAGTGATGATCTCGAGCGGGAGGAGAGGAGAGAGGAGCGAAGGGTGGATCGGTCTGATGACAGGAGAGATGAAAGGGCCCGTGAGAGAGAGCGGGAAAGGGAGAGGGACCGAGAGAGAGAAAGAGAAAGAGACCGGGAAAGGGAGAGGGAGAAAGAAAGAGAGTTGGAACGAGATCGTGCTCGGGAACGGGAGAGGGACAGAGAGCGGGACAAAGACAGGGACCGTGAGCGGGACCGGGACAGAGACCATGACAGGGAAAGGGAACGAGAGAGGGAGAGGGAGAAGGAGCGGGAGCGAGAGCGGGAGGAACGAGAAAGGGAGCGAGAACGAGAGAGAGATCGGGAGCGGGAGCGCGAAAGGGAGAGAGGTCGAGACAGAGACAAAGAAAGGGACCGCCAGAGAGACTGGGATGACAAAGAAAAAGGAAGGGAAGACCGCAGGGATAAGAGAGAAGATGTTCGAGAAGAAAGAGGCTCAAGAGATGTCCACGAGGAAAGAAAATCAAAGTGAGTGGATCTAAATGTTACTCCAGTCAAAGAAAAAAAAAAGGGCAGTCTTTTACTACTGAATTTGCTAAGTTAATAAACAAGGGAGTATCTTAAGGAAGAAGACATCATCTTTATGTATAGACTTGGTCTGGAGCTGTCTCCTCTGCATCTGTGTGGCACATGCTGGTAGCCCCCAAATTGGTACTATGGTGGTGAAGTTATGCCAGTGTTTTGTTAGTGCTGAATCATGGAACTGCTCATGAGCTACGAGTTGAGTCGGACAATGTAATTTTCCCTTTTATGTATGCTTGCATTGTCTTGCCTTTAATAATACAGTCACTAATGGAAATGTAGTAGAAAACCGTGGTACTTTATGAAGTCTGAAATTCAAATAGCAGCCATCTAGGTCAGGGTTTGTGACTTTGTTAATTAAATTTCTTTGGAACATGCATTACCTTTTGCACTACCAAATTTCCAATATCAGAAGGCTACCAGTGAAGGTGTGAAAAATATCCCCAGTGTTGTGTTGTGCTTCCTTTAAGAGCATAGCTGTTACTTGGGAATGGCAACTTAGAAAACTACAGAACTTTATGACATCTTTAAATGTCTTCTATATGAGGTGCTTAGACTTCAGGAATTGTATTGATGATAAACTCAAAACATCCTAAAGAAATTTGATGGTGCATGTTCTTTTTTCAGGAAGCGTCACAGAAACGAAAGCAGTCCAAGTCCCCGTCAGTCACCCAAACGTCGCCGGGATCATTCTCCTGATAGTGATGCTTACAACAGTGGAGATGATAAAAGTAAGTGGGAGTGGGCTCTCTCTGCAGTTGGACACTGTTATCCTCTGTGGTTATTGAAAAACTTGCAATTTTAAACAGAAAAAACATGGGGCAAGTTTTGTAAGTGTTCTCCATATTTTTATGAGCACAACCATTTTTCTTCATCTTTATTTGTCACTTATCTTCATTTTGTCACAATGTGTTATGTCTGCCAGGTGATAGTGACTTCCATATCTTCTGTGTAAGATGCATGTTTACCAAATTGGAAATTGTCTTTTGCTGCTGCAGCAGTAGAAAAACCTGAGAAATCTAACTGAAGTAATGGGTTATGTGTTTTAAGAGACACCTTTTTTGGCATGCAGAAGACAGCAAATGCTCACATGTTCTTACACAATAAAGGCTATGAAAAAATCTTCTCAGAACAGGATGTTCTTTTTCTCATTTCCCTGTCATTGAGAAAAGAATGTTCTTTTTCCCATTTTGCAGATGAAAAGCACAGACTCCTGAGTCAGGTTGTGCGGCCGCAGGAGTCCCGGTCCCTGAGCCCCTCTCACGTCACGGAGGAGCGGCAGAGCCGCTGGAAAGAAGAAGAGCGAAAATCAGACAGAAAGGAAAGTTCCCGGCGCTATGAAGAGCCAGAGTTTAAAGAGAGGGTTTCTTCAGCAGATAAGCAAAGAGAGCAGCCAGATGCTTCAGAAGGTTCCCGGTCCAGGGTTCAGGAAAATCTTGGACACCGTCCTTCTGAAGAAAGAGATGCTTCTGATAGAATGCATGATGACAGCAAGAAGAAATCTAAGATACAGAAAAAGGCCACGAAGAAGAAGAAAGATGAAGACAGTGGGGTGGAAAGGTATGCTAATGAACCAGCAACTGAGGAAAGCCAGGTCTTTTCCCCTAAGAAAGGTCAAAAAAGGAAAAATGTGGAGAAAAAGCGGAAGAGATCCAAAGGTGATTCTGAAGTTTCTGATGAAGAAATTGTTCCACATCATAAAAAGAAGAAAGGCCCAAGAACCCCTCCTGTAACTAAAGAAGAATTGGTTGAAGCACCACCTGAGAAAGCAGTAGCAGAAGTCCCCACAAAAAGAGAAGATACAACATTCAGTGACTGGTCAGATGAAGATGTTCCTGAACGTGGTGACATTGTTGTTCCAGAAAGAACCACTGAGGATTCCCACAGAAAAAGTCACAGGACGAGGGTAGAAAAGGTGGAAGCCCCTCATGTTACTATAGAGGATGGACCACACCGTAAGCCTGTGGACCAGAAGCGCAGCAGCAGCCTCGGTAGCAATCGGAGCCATGCCTCCAGCAGGCTTAGATCCCCCTCCAATGAGTCAGCGCATCGCAGCGGAGACGATCAGACTGCACGGAAGAGGATCCTGCACAGTAGCTCTAGAGACAGGGATAGGGATAGGGACAGGGACAGGGAGAAGAAAAGCTTAGAAATTACTGAAAGGAAGTCCCGAATTGATCAGCTGAAACGAGGGGAACCCAGTCGCAGCACATCTTCAGGTAATAAGATATATTTTAGTGAGACTGACCTATCATTCTGTGTACAAGTCCCAAATTGTTCTTCATGGCTTTAATTAGTGTGACAGGAGAGGGAGGTCCTGTCTGCCTTTCATTGTAAAACTAGAATGAATTAAGATTTCTGCGAGTGTTAATATATTTGAAAAGCTGATTCTCAGTGGGCAGGATTACCATTTTGTTTATACCAAAACAGTCAGTTCGATTTGGTTCGTGCTGTCTGGGGAATAAAGTAATTTGTAGGACAGAAAAACCTCATAGAAAAAATGCTTGTGCTAACAGAACATTGAGATAGTTTTATCATCTAAATAATGTTCTTAAATTTGTTATTATTGTTAGTTTTGGTATTGAAATTCCTGAACTTACGCAAAATGAGGTAAATTTTTTAAGGTTCCTGTTAGGCATACTTTTAATACACATAGAAATCATCTTCATTGCAAATCAAAATAGTCACAATTTTTACGTGTGTAGTTGCTGTGAAAAAAAAATAGGTAAAATATTTTAAAACTGAAACACCATCAATGCAAAAATAACTTTTTCTGAAAAAAATTTTCTTTGTTCTCCTCATGGTTACAGGCCTGAAATTATTTTTCTGAATTCATGATTTTTTAACTAAGCCATTCTTAGCTTTTAGAAGACATGTTATAAAAATTCTGAATTTTGAGATGATTCTTTTTTCTTTCCCCCCCCCATGCCTAAATTCCTGAGTTAAGATTATATACTTTCAGTTGCTTTCTCTCACAGTAGAAAGTAGCCACTAAAATTCTTTTTTGAAGTGGCAAAAGTTACCTTGTGGTTTTAAGTGAGGTTAAATCTTCCAAGGCAATCTGAAAGCATTATTAATTTGAAGATGGTGCTTTTGAGAAGTATATTTTCATACCGAAATCTTTAAAATGCTTTGGTCTAGTAAAATGGTATTACATTTATGTGTCATAGTCATGCTTATATCTGTGATTTTTTATACAGATCGTCAAGATTCAAGAAGCCACAGCTCAAGAAGAAGTTCCCCTGAGTCAGATCGTCAGGTTCATTCCAGATCTGGGTCCTTTGATAGCAGGGAAAGGCTTCAGGAGCGAGATCGACATGAACATGATCGAGAACGAGAGAGAGACAGGAGAGAGGGGAGACCGAGGGACTGGGACCGAGATGTGGACAAAGACTGGCCAAGGAGCCGGGAGCGAGAGAGACTCCGGGAGCGAGAGAGGGACAGGGAGAAAAGGCGGGAGCTGGAGAGAGAGAGAGACCGGCAGCTGCCTGATCCTGCTGAAAGAGAGAGGGAGAGAACTCTTGACATCTCCTCTCAAAAGGAATCAGCAAAGCACAGTGAAACAAAACTGGACAGAGATCACGAAAAGGAGTTTGATGGCGTTTGCCGGGACTCAGCGGCTTCAGAGAAGGAAAAAACAGACAAAGATGTAGGACCTTTACAAGGCTTTGAAGACGGAAATGAGGCCGAAAAAGTAGAGAGTCTAGAAGGTGAGCCACTCTGGGAAAGAACCTGGACTAACAAATGTTTTTATTATTTCTCTTTTATCATAGTGCTAAATAGAATAGTTTTCTACTGAAAAGCTTATTGGCTTCAGCTTCTCTGCTGTGGAAGCAGACAATGAGAGAAATCTGATGAGCATCTTTCTTATTGTTAATTGTGTTGGTGCTGTTTTTTAATTTCTAGAGAAGTCTTGAGGCAAAGAAGCATAAATTATCTGAGATAATTTCACCAAAATGCAATGTTTCTGAATAAGCAGTTTACTAAAAGATAACACCAAATTTTAATTGCCTTGTTATATCATTTTAAGATCTATTTCTTATTTTGAGAGTGACAGGTAATGAGTGGAAAAAAAAAGAATGTGGATTTGGAACTGTTTCTTGGAGATTTTTTGCTACCAGACCCCAATTATCACAGAACCGTTTGTCTGATTAGTAGGTGAAACATATGTATGGCTTGGGACAGTAGTCCCAAAATAGCTTTCCTGAGGTAATCTTATAGATCTTTCCAGATCTAACCTTACCTGAGGTGATCTCAGTAATGTCAGCCGAAAATGCAGCTTCATTTTCCTGGCCCTAACGATACTGGGGTAAGTGTGCTTAGAAAGGGGCAAACACTGACAAATTCCTAACAGTTTGTCACTGACAAATTCTTAACAGTTTGTCACATGGATTAGAAGCTTGAGCTTTGCAAGAATAGTTGTGAAGTGCTTTTACATGAACAACATAAAAGAAAGCGTAACTGGTGTATGTTATGGTCATGCTCATCGTGTTTGCCAGTCTTTGTAAGAATGAATTGTAGTGTTCATTGTTAATTCAGGCAGTTAAATCAAATGCTGTCTCAAGTGGCTTGTGAGGAATATTTAGTACTTAGGTCTCCTACCTGATTACTCACAAAGTGGTCTTTGGAGATGAGAGATCCTGTTGGGAAGGTTTCATTTAAGGAGATTATCTGTGGAGTGGAAGCACTTGACGAAGATAGTATTTGAAATGTGCCTGGAAAAGTCAGATTTTGCTACATTAGACGGAATTAACTATTTTTAAACTAGAGGAAAAGCGTGGTGTGATAAATCTGAGAGTACCATGTAACTCGAGAAACAGGTACTGAAAGGCCATTCTTGGGTACATGACCTGTTTCCAAGAGGGCACCTGTAACCATATAGGCTGTGCATGTTAAATGTGTTCGTAGGTCTAGCCTTTCAGTGTACTTGTTTTGATGTGTATTCTTTTGTCTGTTTTTCAAAGGTTGTGTTCTAAATTCTCTGCAGGTTATCATCTCTAGGGCATTATGGTATATTTAGGATTTCTTAATTTTTTTAGGAAAATCTATTTTGTAAAATATTAGATGGCATTCCATATTATTAAAACATATTCTATATAGCATGGTTATGATTTTCTAAGGTTTAGTATACTTCATTACTTTGTACCTGCTCTTTACATTGCTCCATTCAGCTGATGAGTGTGTTGAATTTTTAATGCAGAATTAATATAAAAGTACACTTCCACATAAGAGTGGTAAAAAATAGTCTAGAAATTATCAAACTTTTACTTGAAATTCAAAATATAAAATAATTTTTAAAAAATACTATTGAGAACTATGAATTGTATTAATTTAAATTTTTTAATACAGTAAATTTTTAATGGGTCCAAACATGTAGTAATGGTGAACTATTCTATCTGGTACATCAGTGTGGATGGAGCAGATGGATCTTACAGGCAGTGAATATTTAAAGTTATAAGATACAAAATTAAATCTAGTGTGGATCACCTTATTCTCCTTTCTTAAAAGGAAAAACCTGTTAGAAAACTAAGTAAAATTTCCAGATGTGCTGATGTTAGGGAGGTATGTGGTATTTACTTGGGCAAATTACTGTTGTAGATTAACAAAATATGTCAGGATATTATAAAATTATCTTAATGTTTGAACCCAATATGTTTGCTTTAGGAGTTGGCTTAAATAATGACTAAGATGCTATATGCTTCCTCCAAAGCATTTCCAGATGGTCTGAGTAGTTTGTTTATGCTCTACTGGTTTGTCTTTTCCTTGCTTTTTTCTTGCTGATTTTTAGGTTAGTTGAGGTGACTACTTTTTCTTCCCCCAAGGCAAGCCAAAAAACCCCTCAAAGAACGGGTGGGGAACTTAAAATGGAAGCAGTTCCACTCTGGCTAAGGGAGATGGAAGGTATCAGAATAGTCATCCACAGAGGAGGATCCCTGTACATTCAGTCCAGTTTGTGTGGCACAACTCATTGTTAGTACCCATGGTGGAAAACCATAATAAAGCCTGAGTTTAGAGCAATGGAATTTTTAAGTGCTTGAGTCAGATCTTTCAGTCTGGGCGGTGAGAGGGTGTCCCTTTTGTGAACTGCAAAATTCAGTGTTTGAGTGTCTTGTGTTCTCAAGTCCTAAGGAATATGTTTCCATATACAGCACACGTATTTGTGTTTGCAGATAGTATGTGAATGGAAAGGAGGGTATCAACTAAAAGAAGTTGGCATGGTTTTCTAAAAGCTCTTCTTGTGACTGCTACAAGGAGTCTAAAATTCTGTATAGAATTGTTTCATTCAGGATACCTGTTATCTTTTGTGGTTTAGAGTTTTGTTACTTATATTAGGACCTTGGACTGAATCCTGATTTTAGATTAATGTGCTAAAGCATCTGAAAGATTGTGGCAGTAACTTAAATTTGTATAAACTATTATTATAAACTACAAATCAGATATCAGATAATCAACATGTATGTTGTGAAAATGGCCTTCTCTGAGCAGTTTGACCAATACTGCACCAAAAAATTGACCAGTGTATGTAAAATTCAAACTGCCACATTTTGTATAGGAGGCATAACTTCACTGTTTCTCTAGGTTAATACCAGTTTTTATGTTGCATATACTTGTTCCTAAAAGCTAACAGTTTAGTTTGCTAAACCTTTTTGTCTTCAGGCAGTGTACATCATGTTGAGAAAACAAATATGGTTGCTTTAAAGCTACAGTATGTATCTGTCTCTGTAGGAGGAGAGGATGAAGCAAAGACTAATGATGTGCAGTCACTGGGGTCTGGTGCTGGAGAGTACGAGCCTATCAGTGATGACGAACTGGATGAAATTCTGGCAGGCGATGCTGAAAAGCGTGAGGATCAACAGGAGGATGAGAAGATGCCTGGTAAAAGTATATCAACCCCCTTTTGTTGTTATTTGAATATAAAGATTAGATCAATGTGCATATAATGCTGTTGGGATGTTGACAGTATTTCTGAATTAGAAGTGCAGTCTCTGAGCAGATTCTGTCTGTGCTTGAATGCTTTCCAAGTGCGTTGGGAAGAATGGAATTGTCTAATTGTCCTACATTCAGCTGGATAATCTGGGCTGTGTGAGCTAGCTTTCTGAGCTTTTAATTGGAATCTATCTTAGCATGTTCAGTTGTACTGTGACTTTTCTGAATGCATAAGTAATATCTCCAAACCTGCTGGCTAAGCAGGATCTGAGGAAGCTTTCACAAAGGCATTGCAATAAAAATAAAGCAAAATATTAGGCATGGGTTGGGGTTTTTTAATCCATATAGCTTTTTATTTCTATTTCTTTTTTGTAGTTCTCCCATTTCCCACCCATCCAAGTGAGTTTTGACATCCTTACAGGAAAGGTCCAAGAGGTCTGCAGAACAATGTTAATCTAATATATATTGCTTTCAGGAGACAGCCATGTGCACAGCATGTGAAATTAATCAGCTGTAGTAAGGGGTGGTGATGTGATAACTCATTCTCTGTCAATGTTTTTGCAGATCCAGTGGATGTCATAGATGTGGACTGGTCCAGTCTTATGCCAAAGCAGCCAAAAGAGCCACGTGAGCCTGGGGCTGCGCTCTTAAAATTCACACCAGGTGCTGTTATGTTGAGAGTCGGCATTTCCAAGCGATTGGCGGGACCAGAGCTCTTCACCAAAATAAAAGAGACGTGCCAGAGAGTGTTAGAAAAACCTAAAGGTAACTTTTGCAGGGATTAAACTGTCTTTTTTGTGTAGTGAAAAAGTCCTTATGAAATGTGCATTAGTTCATTTTTTTAGGTTTCAAAGACCACATGAAGTGTATCGTGAATATTGTGTGAAAATTACAGAAATGTAATACAGCAGCATGTTAGTCAGATTAGTGTTTTGATTCCAGCAATGGTGAGGAGGTCTAGACTAATAAACAAAACAAAATTGCTTTTATCTTAGTGGAATATTCTTTTTGTGAGACCATTAATGCTTTCCTAGTCTAAAATGTATTAGCAGTTTCTTAGAGAGCTAAGTATCTTTTCCAGTGAACTGTATTATTACATAGTAGTAGTATTTCAAGAAAGAAACAAGATTTCTTATTTTCATTCTAAGAATCCTTTCTAGAATTCATAGATAGGGGTTTTGGATCAGAAGGAAGGTGCTAAGTTAAATACGTATATTATACCTCTACTAAAAGTGGGAAATACAATAATTTACAGGTTTGGAATTTGACCAGAGTGTATGTCATAAGGCATGCATGACAAATGGGATAGGCATCAATTGTACTAGTGCTGTTTCCTACAGTTCTAAGAATTAACAGGGCTTTTCCATGAAAAGGAATACTAATTTTTCTCTTTTACATCTCAGGAACCAGTTGAGCTGCTTGCAACAACTTGCATGATAGAATGGTTCTTTAGGGACTATGAAATGTTTGCTTTCTCTAAGACCTCTGTGCAAATTATGGCAGGATCTAAATGTTAGAAAATTGTGGCTTGTAATAATAGTATCTGTGGAGCTCATGGTTTTTTTTACTCTGTAAATTCTAGTTCTTAATTTGAAACAATGCCTTTCACTTTACATTATTCTTTATGCAGTTGTCTTAGTTCTGAGAACCTCACAGTCTCAGATAATTGGAAGGAAAAAAAAAATCCAAAACTTTTAGCTGTGCTAATCTCCATCAATGTCACTGTTTGCTTGAGCCATTTAAGTTGTTTACATGTATGAATCGTGAGCTGTTACTACTGCTCCTGCTTTTTTTTTTTTGAGTCAAATAAAATACTGAGTCTGCCTGAGCATGCAAACTGATACAGTCGAGGTATGAACTGTGTCTCTCTCCCTGTAAGCTTTCATTTTGCTGTATACTTCAACAGTTCTTACCAGGGATTCCTTGCAACAGCAATTGCACTGTAGGATCACTCCACCTGGCTGTTTAAAATGATACCTGAACTAATCTCAGCAATCTTTGCATGCTTCCCTAGAAGTCCTTAGTGTGATAGGAGGCTCTCCAGCACTGCCTTTGGACTGTCTTAAGTGTACTTGGATTCTGCAGAACCTTGCTCTGGAGAGGATGGGGAATTTGAAGTGCCTCTCTTGATTTTCCTTTGGTGTGTGTGTGTGCAGTCTCTCACACATCAGAGTTCCTACACTGCCAGTAGGCTTTCAAGTGTATGCACTTCCTTTGCAGTCTGCCAGGTGAATGTTCTCTGTATAGAGATTACACAGCCACAGCACATGTAGTCTAAAGAAAGGCACAAATACGGTTGCCTGAAAACTGAATGAATCTGAGCTAGGTGTGCTCAGTGTGTGTAACAGTGAAAATGCAGCATTTTCACTCTGGACTTCATGGTTGTATAATTTGTCTCCCTGTCTTATTCCTGAGGTTAGTGTTCCCATATTTGTTCTTGTTGAGGGACAAATTGAAATGTTTCTGGTAATACTATTAAATGCAGAAAGTAGGGAAATTATACCTTGTTTCAGGGTGTGCTTTTTAAATTATTTTTTCTTTGGAAGCAAAAATCTGTAGTATGTGATGTGATGGTATTGAGATTTTTAGCTGACTTGCCCTCTATTATATGCAATTGTTCCTCTAAGGATATGGACATGCTTACTTGCCAGATATGCTCAGCAAGCACCTGGAATCTGAGAAAACTCTGCAAGCTGTCCATGTTACCTTTGAAGTGGCCTTTTTATGTCTTGCCACTTATTTCCATTTTTTGATTGTCCATTGAGGTTGTCTTTGACTTCAGTGCAGTTCTCTTTAACCTGCCCTTCATTTCATGTAACTTTGTTTCTTTTCACCTTATTTAAAAACTACTGAGTTTCATCACGTTCTGAGTGGTTTGAAAAATGCATCTTTGTCCTCTTCTGTGTTCATACTGCCAAACTGCTGAAACAGTCTTTGCTTTTGCCTTTTTTTTTTTTTTTTTTTTTTACTTTGCTGTATTTCCCCCAGGGTTCTTCACATCTTGAGTGAGGTGTTAAATTCTCTGCTAAACACCCAGCTTTACTTTTAGAGGCAGCTGGATTGGACTCAGCCACATACCTTTCCAGCTTTTTGTCTATTACATGATAATCTTCCTATTTACTGTAAAAGGGCTGTAAATCAATGAGCTCTGGTCCAGCCCTGTGCACTCTTTTTGTCTTTGCATTTCATAGAAACAGATTTGTTGCAGAGCAAGATTCACCACCATCTTTTAGAAAAGTGTTCTTTCTGCACACTGTTTCTTCTGGTAAATGTGTTGGAGGACTGGTCCTGTCACCTTGAGTTCTGTTAAATGCTTTAGGTGAGCCAATAGGAAGGGGTAATCCTTCCTAGTTCTCCAGGTTCATCCACCACAAATGAAAAAATTATTCTAGATAGTTGTATTTCACTTTTGCTTAGCCATACAAAAACAGTGTTGGCACTAGCACTGACAAGACATCTGATGTCTTGCAAAGAAGTGAAACTTGGGCTACTTTATGATTAATGCAAGTGGTAACAAACACCTTTTGTCCGTCACATGTCTGACCATAAATCATACCCTGTCGTCTGTCCAAAGCTGTCACTTGATTTTTAGGCTTCCCAATGATTGCTGTCTCAATACTGCTTTCCATTGCTGAAACTAAATAAAAGGGTATCCATCCTTCCCTTTCAATGGTGAAGGATTTATTCATGTTATTTTATAAACTCAAATACTCTTTTTCTTTTCCAAACCTTGATATTGTTTAGAAGGCAGACAAATAATAAAATGTTAAGAAAATTCATATGACTGTATGGTGCTTTCAAAAATACCATGTGTATATTGATCTCTGCAAATCTCAATTCTTTCTAGATGCAGAAAACCTTTTTGAACACGAACTGGGAGCACTGAACATGGCTGCACTTCGGCGAAAAGAAGAGAGAGCAGGTCTGCTCAGCAATCTGGGTCCTTGCTGCAAAGCGCTGTGCTTCCGCAGGGATTCTGCAATTCGGAAGCAGCTCATGAAGAATGAAAAGGCAAGTGGTCTGCTTACAGTGCTGGGTCAAAGTGTGGGAACACAGATGCCCCTAAGCAGAGCTTTTCTCTGGAAGATAATTTTTGTGTTTGTTGTTCTGAAGTAAATCTGGTCCTTTAAATAATAAACTGACTTTTATTTAGAGAGGTTGTAGGGTATTTTGTTTTTTATGTGAAATGAGAGATTAATTTAAATTTGAGACTAGAGCTAGTTTGCGTTTCTTGTCATTTTGATGTTTAAATTCTGGAGTTACATTTTCTATATTTAGAGAATACATAATAAAAATAATTAGGTCAAATATTATTTCATAGGTAACTGTTGAATAACTTTTTTGCTTAAGATTCCATGTGCTCTTATAAGAATTGTAAGAATCCAAGTCAAAATTAAAACTTCTGCAGTGGGTTTTATGGTTTTGTATGCTAATAGAAAAATTATTAATTCTCCAAGTCTTTTCTAGAGGTATGATTAGTATGATTAAACCTGTAATTACTGAGAGTACTTGAGGCTAATTTCTCAGCTTACATGTTAAAAGACATTGTTTTCAGTTCTTTGGGTTTTTTTAATTCCATTTTCAATTTCAACAGGGTGCAACAAAACAAACTTACACAAATTCCGCAGCTATGGACAGCGACTTGTTACGGTTGAGTCTACGGTTATTCAAACGAAAGACTGTGTGCCAAGTTCCCGGGCAGGAAAAGACAGAGGACAGCAAAATTCCACAGCCAGCTCTCCAGCAGGAAGTGTGTGTGACTTGAGGAAATGGCTGCAGTGGCACTTCCTTGATTTTGAGTTGATTTCTCACTAACCAGTGTTGGTGTTGCTGTTTAGAACTGGTGGTTGTAAAGCGGCTCTAGAAGATGAAAGGAAATACTCCATTTGTACACAGTTAAGAGTATTGGTTTTGTTGTGAATAGGAGTGAAAAATTAAGACTTCTGCGTGGAGGTCTCTGCAGTTTTTGTAATATTGAACCTTACACTGTAACATAAACCTGTTTTATGGTGCATCAAGTGTAATAATGTGAAGATGTCTGGGTTTAGCAGTTTATAACATCAAATGATATTAAACTGAGGAAAACCATCGGTGTATCATTTTCCTTACTATGAATGGGTATTTGCACTACCACCTTGGTCCCTCAGTACACTTCTGAAATTTGTTAAATAGCTGTGAGTCTGTTTGCCTTCTTGTTTCCAAGTCCCTTTCTTGTAGTAGCCTCTGGTGTGGATTTGGATAAAACTAGCTCTTTTCTGTCTTTAACGTAGGTTTCCTTTAATGTAAAGGAAATTTCCTTTAATTTCTTCTGGACACAAAACCTAGTCCAGTCAGTTAAGGCTCCTTTTTTTTTTTTGTTGATTAAAGAGAAAGTTTTAAAAAAATAAACCAAACAAAAAACCAACAAACACTTGAAGAAATTATTTATGACCAAGTTTAGGTGTCTATACTTATGAGACTAACTGCATTTTGGACATGCTGCCTGCTTTCAAAAAGGACTGACTGGTGCATGTTGAAAAGCATCTGAAGAGGAGCGCAGTTGTTGGTCACAGCCAGCAGGGCTTTGTGTGGCTGCATGGACAGACTGGGGAATGAGAGCCCCATGGAAGGGGTCCTGGGGCCCCTGGTTGATGGTGAGTCAGGAGTGCCCTGGCAGCCCAGAGGGCCAACCCTGTCCTGGGGGCATCAGGCACAGCATGGCCAGCCAGGCCAGGGAGGGGATTGTCCTGCTCTGCTCTGAGCTGGGGCAGCCTCATCCTGAGTGCCTGGATGAGGGGCAGTTTTGGGTGCCACAATATAAACAACACATTAAATTATTAAAAAGTGTCCAAAATGAGGATAGTGAGGCTAGTGAAGGGCCCTGGGGGGATGCCATAGGAGGAGCAGCTGAGGTCACTGTCCATTCAGCCTGGAGGAGAGCAGAGACCTCATTGTGATATTCCACATCCTCACAGGGGGAAGAGGCTGGGCAGGCACTGATCTCTCTGCTGACCAGTGACAGGACCAGAGGAAACAGCATGAAGCTGAGATGGGAGGTTTAGGTTGGATGTCAGGAAAACATTCTTCACCCAGAGGATGGTTGGGCACTGGAACAGGCTCTCCAGGGAAGTGGTCAGAGCGTCAAGACTGACAGAGTTCAAGAAGCATTTGGACAAGGCTTTCAGGCATATAGTGATTCCTGGGGTGTTCTCTGCAGGTCCAGGAGTCCAACTTTGATGATTCCTGTAGGTCCCTTCCAACTCAGAGGACATTTTGTGATGAATTTTACGTTCTGTTAATTATCAGGGCAGATCAATCCCATGCAGCAGCCTGAGGGTGTTTCACAGTTGCTGAGTTTCAGGAGGTTTTGTATGTTAGCTGTAGAGGCAGTGACCAATGATGTTTTTGCTGGTTATTAAGATTTCAGAGGCATATTAGGGACTTGTCAAGCCTGGGCTCAAATTTGTAAGAATTGTTTTATTACAAAATGGGTGAGGGATCATTGGATCATACCAGTAAGGTATCTTTGTTGTAATAAGGTAGTCTGTGTTGTCCTCCATATGAAACCAAGACTTCTAAAACCTCAGACTAAGTCTCTGTATACGCCTCTATACTTTTCCTGGCATTAAACTTGAACTGTTACTTTGAATTCTGCTCATAGAGGATAAAAAAAAATCCATAGCTATAGCTTGATACTGGATTGCTGCAGAGCAACTTGCTTTCGTTGTTCTCACACAGGTTGAAAATGAGTTATGAACCACTAAATTTTTTGACAAGTTTATATCAGTTTCTTATCCTTTTTCTCCACTTGGAACCAGCACACTGTGGTGGGATGTTGAGCATGCCAGCAGCAGGTCTGTCTCACATCTGTTGTGATTGCTGACAGTTGTATTGGCTTCAGGCAAAGGCCTAACTAAGAACAGCAATGCAGTTCAAATACAGAGATTTTTTTACTACGATGCTTTCTGCAACACCTAGTACCTAAATGTTCTTACACTACATTTAAAGAATTGTTGAAGAAGACATGAGGAAGTTTTTAGTTCTGTTTTTTAAGTGCCCACACAGCAGTGTATAGTATTCGTATCAAATATAAATGATGTGAGAAATCTCTGCCTTCTTTTTTTAAATTCTTACTAAATTATGTGACTCAGGCAAAACTTCATTTTATGTTTTCCACTTGCTGGACATTGATGATTTTATATACGCTTATAAAAAATAACGTGACTTAAACACTGTAGTACCTGAGCAAGAGTTAGCAAACCAATTCTATTCAGCATTTAAATGTGTTCTCACCTGTTCTATAGCTACAGTAATGCTGCCTTTAAGCTGAAAGTATCAGATCATTGCTACCAATTATGTTAAAGCCTATTTTAACCTCTGTCTCTAAAAGACATAAAAATATTTGATAGCTAGAAACAGCCTTATCTAAGACCACAGTATACAAAATAGATCAATGGTGTGGCATTTAATTACACTGTGCTTTAAACCATCTTCCTGTAAAATGGTCAAGGTGTATATATACACTTAGGTTGGAGAAGAATATTTCACATTACTCTAGAAAATGCAAAATAAAGTAGGTCTGATGGGCTACAATGAGTATCTCCTGAAGTTATAGTGCCCTGTCAAATCCAGTGCTGACCTGTACCATTATTTGTTGGGATTATACAAAGAACAGTGCTGAAATTGCCTCTTGCGCACCTTCGCTTTTAATCAATTTGCAGCACTTTCGACTGCAGCAGTATGTTACAGTACCAGCAGAAAACATATGTGTTCCTGTGGGAAACACTAAGATTTTTATTTTTTTTCCCTTCACCTGGCAAGAATTGCTGTACAGGTAGAGCCCAGTAAGTGTGAAGTTCCTGTGTATGAATATTTTGGTCTCCATCATTTTAACTAAAAGTCATGTTTAGTTTGCTAGTTTTACAATAGCTTTAAATAAAGGAGAATTGCCCACATCCCAATTTCAGAAAAAGGCATGAAACTTGTCTGAAGTGCAGACCTTGCTTTAGGACCTCCTATCTTTGGACCCTCCACACCTTCCCTGAGTTGATCATCATTTCTGTCTTCTTGCATCTTTTCCTTTCTCCCCATTTCTCTCCTAGCTTGATTTTGTGTGGAGAAAGAATAGGTAGAAGGATTTTACATTTCATATTTTGCAAGGCTTCAGGAGGATATACAAGAGATTGTAATGTATCTGCCAGTGGGGCTAGATACCTGCCTTGGGTGCCCTTTTGTGCTCTGACTTCAAGTCTGAAAACATGGAGAAGCATCTCTCCCTACTCAGTTTCTCCTTTTAAGCTGTGGCAGCGACTTTAAAACGGTCCCTGAACTAGATTACAGACGTCTGCCCTCTCTGCTGCTAAGCCCATGCTGTGCCTAGTTGGATGATAAATTAGTTTTAAGCATCCCTGAGGTGCCACTGGCACGTGGCGCTGCAGAACAACGAGCTGTGCCTGTGCTGGTGGATGAACCAGGCTTTTGTCCCAGTGAAAAGCTGGGCCCAGCTCCTGCCGCCGGAACGGATTCAAAGGCAGAGCAGATTTTTAGAGCCTCGAGACACAAATGGGACTGTGACCTGTATCTTGGAGTAGTGTCACATTCATTATCCCAAACAGTACTTTAGGGCTGTTGCTGCTTCAGCTAGTGGAGGGAGATAGGGATTTTGACAGTGAGCCATCTGCACAGCGTACTCAAAAGGCAGAGTTTAAACAATTTTGCTAGATTAAGGCTTTTATTTGAATTGCCTTGACACAGTTTTGTTCTCCTTTTCCTGCTGTAGGGATGCCCTTCAGCAGGGAACAGTCTGGCTGGAGCTGGACACAAGCCTGTGTGTTCAATTCCAAATTAGCTACCAGCTAAAACAGTTCAGGAACCTCTTGTTTTGCAATAGCAGTCAAAGTCTGTTTTTCAAAGGGTCCTTTTACAAAGCAGCTGTTTTTACTGTGCAAGTCTTTGTGCAAATTGGAGGCCCAAAGTTATAGTACCAAATGCTTGGTCTCACTGCACACATTGTAAAGTAAGTAAGGGACTGTGGGCAGTGTGGGTGTCCAAGAGGTTTTTGGATGCAATTTGGATTTGGATGCAATTGAGAATGACAAATTAATTGTTAAAATAATAATAAAAAGCTCTAAGCAAAGCCCTAAACTCCAAAGTAAAGCAATGTGACCAAACGTCAAGATGTGAGGAGTTTCTTCAACAGCTAGCCTCCAGAAAATTTGAAAATTTGTCCCATCAAACTCTATAAAGGAGACCAATCATGTGCGAGAGACAAGTATACTAAAACAAATGCCCACAGCTTTATGAAAGAAGACTGGTTTTGTACTGAACAGCCAGCATTATTGCCTCTGCCCTATCAGCAGGGATCAATTGATGAAAGGGGGAAGATAAACAACTGCTGAAAAGCTCAATTTCTTAATATCAGCTTTCACTGCTGGGGATGCATCTACCACAGGCTTGCTTTCTTTCATTAGTGATGAAGCTGAGGTATTAGCTATAAAGACTGAAGTGTCAGAATACATGTTAGTGCAAACTGCTGAGGCACAGAGCAACATGCTGCCAGATTTTAAGTGTATGTTCACGTGTGAAAGGGCTGTGATAGCTGCAAGCATGCAGATCCTAACCAAGGGAAGACTGAAGCAACGGGTTTTGGATGAGGATTTTAAGAAAGCTGTCAGCTTTGGGTGGATTGGAAAATGTTCTTTCCCATTGACTTAGTGACTCAATTCATTGTTTGGATATATTATGAGTATGAGGAGTGCTTGGGGCACTGCCTGGAAAGCACTTGAGGAAGGGAGTAACAGAAATGGGGCACAATTTGAGTGGCATAGTTTGTAGTTTTCAGCCCAGGAGCATGGCTTCACACTCCTAAAAGCTGGGGGCTCATTCATCAGAATGAAGGAGGCAGAAGGATCTAGGTGTGTTGAGGACATGAAGTACTGGTGAAATAGCTCTGGAAACAGGCTGTGTGGCTGTAACATGGTTCCAGGTGGCTGTTTCCAGCAGGGAGAGAAGTGGTTTACACTGCTCTCTGTAGTACCTGCAGCTTCTCACCTGGTCTGCCCTGGTCTGCTTCCCTCTGCTTTCAGAAGCTGGATTCAACCTACAGACTCAAAGAGCCCTGAAAATGAGGAGAAGCACAGAAGATTAATTCTGTCTTCTGAAAAACTGAGAAATGGGCAGAAAAAACCTGAAGGTCAGAAAAAGAACAGGTGGGGGCCAATGTTGCACATATGTACTTTTGGAGTGGCTACTGAGATCTGAATAGGTGCACACAAGATTTCCCTTCTCTCTGAGTTGCAGAGGTGCTTTGTGCCAGCACAAAACATGCAGTTGGCTCTGTCTTAGACATCGTGCCTGCATCTGTGCCTTGCATGCTCACAGAAAATGTGCTAGCAAGAGGTTTCAGAGGACTTATGAAATGTCTCGCACAAGGTTAGCAGGAAAAAAATAAGCTGTAGTGAGTGAAGACTAAAGAAATTATATTAATTTAAAATTAACAAGGAAACAAGGTAAAATAGAGGATTAACTGATCATGTCTCATCACAAACAGCTCACTGTGGGTGACCTCCCTGTACATTTGTGATTTGGGAAGGAGCTGACTGAGAAGCAAGATGAGAAAATTTGCAAATCACAATTACAACTGGAGGGAAACCCGAAGAGATGTGTTTGCTGCCATGTGGCCCATTCATTCATCTCATTTCAAGTCCTTCTGGCCATCAACATCAAGACGTCCAAAAGTGACTTTATTTGGTTTGCTCAGCATGGGTTTGCTCACAGGGGTCTGCAGGGATGGGTTCTGTGAGAAGCTGCTCAAAGCTTCCCCCATATCCGGCAGATCCAGTGCCAGCCAGCTCCAGGACAGACCCTCCACAGCCCAGCAGTGACAGTGGTGGTGCCTCTGGGATGGCAGAGTTAGGAAGGGGAAGGAAAAAGCCTGTACCATTGTAGATGGAGAGAGTGGTGAGACTGCATGAGGGAAACAGCCCTGCAGACACTGAGGTTGGTGGAGAAGGACGGGCAGGAGGTGCCCCAGGCACCAGAGCTGAGATTCCCCTGCAGCCCCTGGTGCAGAGCATGGGGAGGCAGTAAGCCCCTGCAGCCCATGGGTGTCCTTGGGGAAGCAGAGATCCACTTGCAGCATGTGGAAGAGCCCACACTTGAGCCAAGGGATGCCCAAAGGAGGCTGTGATCCTGTGGGAAATCCGTGCTGGAGCAGCCTCCTGGCGGCACCTGTGGTCCTGTGCAGAGAGGAGCCATACTGGAACAGGCTTGCTTGCTTGCAGGACTTGTGACCCTGTGCGCACCCACCCTGGAGCAGTTCCTGAAGACTGGTAGCCCATGGGAAATTTTCAGGTTGAAATTAATAGAGGACAGTCGTCAGAGGAGGACCTCACTCTGGAGCAGGGAAGAGTGTGAGTCCTTCTGAGGAGGAGGAAGCAGCAGCAGAGACAACCACTGATGAACTGACCACAGCCCCCATTCTCTGTTCATTGGTGCCACTGAGGTGGGACAGATAGAGAATTCAAGAGTAAAGTTATGCCCAGGAAGAAGGGAAGAATGAAGGAAAGTGTTCTAAGACTTGGGATTTATTTCTCATTGCTCTACTCTGATGATAAGTTGAATAAAATTTCCCCAACTTGAGTCTGTTTTGCCCATGACAGTAATTGGTGAGTGATCTCTCTCTGTTCTTGTCCCACAAGCCTTTCATTACATTTCCTCTCCTCTGCCCAGCTGAGGGAAGCAAATCCCATGGCTTTGGCGGGCACCTGGTGTCCAGCCTGGGTCAACCCACTATATTGACATAATGCTGAAACAGAAAATGTAATCAATGTCTATACCTTGTAGGGCCATAAGTTTGTGGTATTGGTGCCAGAAGGAAACATAGTTCACAGAAAACTTAAATCTGATGTAGAGAGATGTGTGTAAAGCCAAAAATAGAAGAATATACAGAAAAAAAATATGTATGCAGAGATAGATACTGCATAATGAGTAGGTTTCTAATGTAAGAAAGTTTATTGCAAAGCAGGTGAGAACTTGGGGAAGGCACATAAGATCTTATATTAAGGTTGTTAAAATTCTTGGGACTGTGCCCTTAGAGTTATAGTAGATATTATTAAATTATGTGAAGTAGTGGTCCAGAAAAAGAAGCATGAAAGTTACCTTTTTCTGCTCCTTATGACAAAGCTCAATTGATATGCAGTAAAATTGAAGACTGGCAGAACTGAAGAATGAAATAGAAATTCTTGTTTTCCTTACAGTGCCTAATTAGGTTTAGAGTTCAAGCTGTAGGACATGTCAGAAACTAAAATTTAAGAAAATTTTCAGAAGGTTTAGGCATGCTGTGAGCATACACAGCAGTTTCTGGGAGGTAAACTAAGACTGTGTCTAAACCAGCTTCTATTACATTAACTTCTACACAATGGGGAAGGCTGTCAGGCATTGTGAGCTCCTGGTATCCAGCAGTAGGTTTCTGTGTGGACAAGCTGTCCTAACTCCTGAAATGGGATAGCTGCCTGTTGGGAAAAGTCCCTGACCTAGCTGCCAAATCACATAGAGCATTTGGTTGGGAAAAAATCATGTTGGGGTGAGCCAGGTTCCATCACACAGTCATTCAGACTCAGACATGTTCCTGCACTTGGGAACCATCCTGGGCATGTTTGAAACTTTCAGGGTATCATATGTGGGCCTTAAGCAGCTCATCTCTTGGAGACTGTAAGAGCTGCTGAGCAGGCTATGTCAGCCTGTGTCTAACTCTGGTAGAAATTAGGAGACTCTGTCTGATGGATTTTGAATTTCCCTTTGAGGTGTCTGGTTAGGACCACCGTAAGAGAGAGATAAATTGACAGATAACATGCCTGACTGTGACATTTTTCCTGCATGATCTGAATTTCTATGGTTTTTTCCTTAGGGAAATGGCTTTTTTTGCCAGCTTATCCAAAACCAAGTTGTGCAAATAATAAATGCACTGTTAAAGCCACACTTAGCAGCAACTATTCTGTTCTCCACTTCCCCAAACAGTGGTACCCCTCTTTGAAAATCTCATCTGATGCATGAACTGTCAAAACATAAATGGGCAACTGTGACTTCTCTACTGTCTGCTCTGGAATGATAGCATAATCTATTTTCTGTATTCATGCCTTTAATTTCCATTTTTATTGCTATAATCTCACCCACTTTTTTTTTTTTCTTTCTTCGTGCACAAATTATGAATATGGCCTTGCCTATTCATCAGTGGAGTCTAAAGTGCATGCAGTGTGTGATGCACAATCCTGTCTTGTTGTTTGGTCTAGTTAATGCTGTACTCATAACTACACATAAAAAATGGGAGTGCTGCTTGATGACAGCTTGGTGTAAATCACGGCATCCTCTGGCCAAAGTAGAAGCATGGAACCTCAGCAGATCTGAAGCTTAAAACAAAAAGGAAGAGGGATAAACAGTGCTTTAAAAACATTTCTAAACATGTGAAAACCAGAGTTGTTCTGCTGTTCTGTTTGTGGTACAGTTTTGAATGGACACATGAGATTTTTCCTGGAACAAAAGACCAATGGCATCACCATTTACACTAAAATGTCATCATGGGAGGGCTACATAACCACAAGATTTGTTCATAAGGAAGCTCTCAAATTAGGGTCCCACTTCAGCATCATTTTAGGAAAAGCAATTTAAGCCTCTTCAAATTCAGTAAGAATAAATCAACCTGCTTTTGCTTAAATTGCTGGAGCCTATAACAAAATATATTGGGTAGTTAATAAATAAGGGAACTGGATAGAGTTTGAGAGTCAGACTTTTTTTCTGGCAACAGGCATATATCAGTTCTAGGCTCAGCTCAACCATGCACATCTGGATAGAAAGGAAATATCACATTTATGTATGGGAGATTCAACTCTAATTTTCACCTGTATAAACCAATGTGAAGTGTGAAGAGAATGACATGATAAAATTGATGTACTACCGAAGTGATAAATCCAATATCTGGAAAGATGTTTTCCTTCCCTGCTTGCTTCTGAACCGTAGAAATTGGTTTTCAGCTCTTCACCCGAGAACAGCAGAGGAGGATTTATCACGTGGTGTTATTTTTTTCTTTAGAAGTATTTTGTGTTGCTCTGAAAGCACCTAATCACCACAGTATTGATTTCTGTATCAAAAGGGAATATTAGTTAAAGAGCAAGAGCTTTCTTGGCTTTTGTCACTGATTGTTACTGGAATACATATATATTTTTTTTTTACTACAGTTTCCAGAGGGTAATTTCTCTGATCTGGCCATGGGACTCAGGCAGTGGAGATGCTGCCATCATGCTTGAGCCTGTGGGTGCCCCCATGGTGGTCTTGGTGCCATGGAGGGGCCGTGGGCTCAGTGTGCAGCTCCAATGAGAAGCACCAGCATGTTGGCCATGGCCCAGGGGGCTGTCACACCTCAGGTGCCCTAAGCATGTTTGCAATCAGCACCTTTAGGGGGATTTACGTGATGTCACTGTTTTAAAGCACGACACAAAAGCACAAGGTCTGCAGCTACAAAAGAAATATTTTATCTGCAGACATTAATCTGATAAATGCTGACACGGTCCCATAAAGGGATGGAGGAGAAATCAATGTAACCCTAAATTAATTTGAAGTGTTGGGGTTTTTTTCTTCTTGCTTTTTCAAGACTAGGGTAGCTTTGTGATTCATTGATCAAGAGCTGGGGAAGTTTCTTTCCAGACTTACAAAATTAAATTTCATGCTGCTTTTGACCTGGATTAGTGGTGGACAGAGCAATATATAGCCTGATCCCAATTTTTTCTTAGCTGTCACCACTGGCCTGCTCCATCCCTCTGGTGCTGACATGTGCTGCTGTTTGTAGGCTGGCTGCTGCACAGAAGCTTGCTGGAAAAGGAGTCATGGAAGGGTTACTAAATGGCAATAGAAAGCTGTTTTAAACAAAAACATTCAAAAAGCCAGAAGAAGTCTTAGGCATGTCTTAAAATACATTGTAAAGAATATTGCAAAGACCATTTTAGAGATATAGTAATCTTTAATATGGCTTTCCTTCTAATTGAGTCTTAGACCCCCACTGGTTAAATGACTGACTTTCTATCTACATGGTTAAATGTACTTTTTTTTCCAGATAAAAATTTATGAACACTGCTCCAGTTACAAATCCTGAAGTACAATTTACATTGACAATAAAACCTTTAACAATTGCTAAAACAGTTAACCAGCATACTAGAACATTCCTCATCATGGATCTTGCCTTAGGAATTTAACTAACAAACATGTTATTAACCACTGATGAGGAGCTGTTTGGAAAAGATCATTGCTTAATTAATCTTTGTACTGAGCTAATAAGAGTGTTAAATGGGCCTCTCTGTTGAACTGGGTTGTTAGTACAGATTGCAAGTTCCCTCGGGGGGAAATCTGAGGCCAATATGACATTAAAGTTAGCCATCCAACAAAGAAGATATTTTAGGCATTAAAAATAACAAAGCCAAACATCTCCATTAATAATGTCGTAAAGGTTCAGTGGCTGTGGATGTACCACTGAGTGTACGTGCGTGTATGAATTACTGTGCTCTTTCCTCTTCTGGTAAGAAAGCTTTGTCAAAATCTTATTTAGATTCAGTGTTTTTCATCACTGTTCTGTTGTGGCATAAATTAAACTTGTCGCACTTATCTGAAGGAGGCAGGTTCCACTGATCAGGAAGGCAGAATCTGACACAAACTCTAATGTCATCTGCTTATCCTAAAAAGACAAACAAGATCAAAAATCCCTTCATATTAATGAACTGGATAAACCCTCTGCTTGATACAATTTGATGTCACAGTAAAAGGCAGTGTGACCAGATTGCCCTTGTGCTTCATAGCGTTTTTAGCAGTGAGTGCTCAGGTTTTAGCCACAGAGCAAGGTGCCCATACTTAATATTAAACATTTGTTTTGGAAGGCATTATAATTCCCTGCACGAGGAGTTACCTACTGCTTTGAGCTCCCTTTTAACACACACGTTACATCTTTTGGGAGAAGAGAAAGAGTCCATAAAAAGAAAGGTAGGAAAGGAATATTTTGTCCTTGAACGTCTGGTGTTAGTAATTCAGGAAGGATATTGGTCTGTCACTAGAGTCACTTCCCCACTCAGAGGTGTTGACTCAGTGTGTGCCTGCATCCCACAAGCTCAATATCACATTCAATGTGTGATTACATTTGTTTTGTATGAAATGATCTCAAAAAAGACTAGGCAGAGAATTTATAACATGAAAGTGGCAATATGACAAGAATGCATTCATGCATACCTGCATTTTTGATGTTTGGGTTTTATCTTGCCTGAATTCTTACTGGCTTCGTGTTTAATATACTGCACACACTCCTTTGACAAAACCTGGGTGTGTCTAGGTGAGATCAAATCCTTGAGTGCCTGACTCCTCTGTGACCAGCCTTTGACATCTCACAGGTTTCTTTCATGGTCTTTTGCTAGGCACACTTGAATACTGATAAGAGTCTTGCACTTTGGGAATGTGGTCATAGCAGAGATCGTCGCTTAGTGGTCCATGGACTGGTTTCTCTGTGTTGTCTGTGTGGTCTCTAATGCATCACATTGAAGCACCAAGGCAAAACCTTCTTGATTAGCAAACCCTTGGAGACCTCTAAATATTGCCTCACTTCATTACTACTGCAAAATGATCAATATGTCTCACCAAAATTAACTGTACATTGGACATCTCCCTTGCCTGATTACTGTGCATATTTTATTCCTCAAGGATAATGGAGGTTTGTTCCCTGCCAAGATGTTATCCTGGTTGTAGGCACAGCTGCAGAGTCTCTCTGTGCTTGTGGTCTTTTTTGGAATGGACCTTAGCTGCTAATCAGAATTAGTCTGTACATGTGCACATGATTTCTGTTTGGTTAGTTTGAGCTGAAATTCATAAATGGTAAGTGAGTGATTAGAATAACACACCCCTGTGCTTTTTTAAACATCAGGGTGAGGGCTGTAATAACTCACTCCTGACTGTCTGCAGCCCATGTTCACAAACCAGAGATGTTTTTCTACCCCTCATTTCATGCTGACCTTTTAATGCAGTAACCGAAGCTAATGTTACATGTACAACATCATATTGGCTGCAATGCAAACATTGGTTTTGTTACAAATAATTACTATCACTCTAGTCAGACATTTTCTCATTTATTATTTCCAGTTGCTTCATGGTTATTAAATGGCCACATTTCAAGTGTGGACAAGTGTCCATGATGATATACAGAGATCTGTTAAGTGGAAAACTTAGAGGTGCCTTTGTATTACTCAGATCCCTGAGGAATACTGCTGTGGTCATGCTGTCTTCAAAGATATATTTGACCTATCCTGGGTAAGCACTGCTAAAGGTTAGAATAAATATGCATGTTTTTTATGCTTATTAAGCCAAACTCTAGACATTAACAGAACACAAGAGGAGAACACTGGTCTTCCAACTAACACAGTGAATTGCTCATGCTGGATGCACCTCCCTGCCTCAGCTCCACTCCACTCATCCATGCTGCTCTTTTTCCATACATGCATTCACAGAAATCCATTTGCATGGAAATACAGCTCACTAGTGAAGCCTTTGCATTGTAAATCCAGCTTTAATATTACCAGCAGTGCTGCTTCCTGCTGTACATCAAGGTCCAGTAAGCCACTCCTTCATGCTGTGGGCTGTGGGACCCATTCCACATCCTGTGTCTTCTAGTCTCTCACTTTCCATTGCACCTTTATCCTTCAGCAATACCAGGTCCCACTCTCTGCAGCTGAGCTGCTGCAGTAAGTGCAGGAACATTCTAGACACAACACCCAAAATTGTCCATGTGTTGTCCTCAGTAAAACCTCCTTATCAATGTTATTCTTGCAGGATCATTTCTGTACAGGAGTTACATCCCAAGTGAGTGTGAGATTCAGTGTGGGGGTCAGTGACAAGGTCGGAGAGTGCAAAACCTCATCCCCTCCCAGCTCACCACCACACCCTAACCTGTGATCCTAACCACTGTGAGTTGGGTCTGAACAGTGACAGTGCATGGGAAGAGAGGACAGAAAAGATGAAAGGGAAAAGCAAGAGACAAGAGTACAAACAAATGTCTGGGAAAAAAAGTGCAAGAGTTAGAAAATTTAAGAGCATATATTGTGAAACTTCTATTCATCAGGTAGTAAAAATCTACACAGAGAAAAATAATTTGCTTCCTAGCACAGACCTAGCTCTCAACAAAGTCATGTTGGATTCAGGGACTTGTCTTTTACAAGATTCTTTTAAAGCAAAAAAATGCTGTATCTTTTTACTGATAAAAATCTAATGCCACCATCAGGAATTCTACTCCCGTAGTCCTGTTTGTCCAGGACAGGTGTCCCTTTTTCCTCTTTGCTTTCAGACCCTGGTATTTAATTTTCTCAGTTGCTCAGGATACTCTTTCATTTCCAACCATAGCCCAACCACTGCAGCAGTGGTCCCCTGCTCCCTTTTCGCTCTCCTCTTTGGGTATGTTCCCACCATGGCTGTGACCTTCAGAACTGATGTATGAAGCATCCCTGCATGATCCCTTGACACTAACTATGAGGCTGGGCAATAAAATGAGGAATTATCAGGCATTTACATTGTGAAGTTAATGATGAGGAGTGTGAGCCTTCCAAACATCTGTTTCCCCTGTTTTCAAGGGGGCTTTCAATTTACTCCTGGTTCTCAGCCACGTGGCTGTTGTCAGTAACCACCCCTGGGAAGGGCTGTGGAATGAACTCCTTCTAAACTCCATCTCAGTTTTGGGCATATGATTGTAACAGCCATGAGGTTAGGAAACAGATGGAAACTCCTAAAAGGATGATGAGAGAAACACAGGGAGAGCTGTGATGTTCGTAGGCTGGGAGCTGGACTCAGGGCTCCACAAATAGGAGATTGTTCTCCAAGGGGTTGTGGTCTCTCCTCCAGGGCACCACTGTCCTGTCTCCTCAGCTGTGTCCTAGACTGGGAACTGTCACCCAGGGAAGAGCAAAAGAGCAAAGATCTGACCTGAAGGTGAGAGAAGAGCCAGAAACTTCAGAAGTGTTTCTGAAGTGCTCAATTTCCAGAGGAAAAAGGAATAAGACAAAAGCCCCAGAACTGCACATGTATGGAAAAGGAAGTTAGGAGAGATGGGTGAAGGGAAACTCTGGGTAATGACCACTGTTTGGAAATGGACTTGATGGGCATAGGGGCAGAATGCTGTTCCCCAGTAAAACACAGGCAGGGGTGAAGCTACCAAAGAGCATCCGTCTTCTGATCCTGAGAGTGAAGAGGACAAATGGGGATCCTTGGCACATGGTCAGGGTGACAGAGCAAAATGTAGAATGGACTCTTGATGGAATAAAATGCCTGAGTGGATTACAAAGGCAAATATAACAACAAATCATCCTGATGCCCCTACCTTTGACTTTCAAAGCCCCTTATGAGAGCACGTTGTTCAGCTGTTACACCCTTCCCTGCTTTAGTGGCACTGGAAGTAACCTTCCCCTCCCAGAGTTACCCACTTTATTGCTTTTAATAACCTCATGAAAGGTAATGAAGCATTTTAAGTTTTGTGTCAAGCTGACTGGTGTGGTGGGGGTGGGAAAGGGGGGGTTTGGAAATTGGGTCAAGGCTTTGAGATGTCTTTGAGCAAGGGCAGGGTGGGGTGGGAATGTGATATCCCAAGGCTCAGCCCTGGGGTCAGGGTGCTGCTGCAGCAGTTTCAGCTGAGAGCCCCTTGCCTGTTCATTGCCAGCTCCTCATCCTTTCCCAAATTCTCCTTAGTCCGTCTGTGACAAAATTTCATGTGGCAATTTTGGGATGAGATGGCACAAGGGTACAGGGCGGAGGGAGGATCACCCAAGCCTCACACCTGCTGCCCATCCACAGGGAGAGCTAGAGGTGAGTTTGAGCATTCCCTCTTCTCAGAGTATCTAAGAACAATAAGAGCTGGGGGGAGCTTTAAAAGCCTGATGCCAAAAGTGACTTTCATTATGCACCACACTGCTTGCAGTCATCCAAGCGCTGCGATGCCGGTGCACTCCCCAAATTGGATCTGTGACAGCTGGATTCAGGGTGGAGGTGTGGGAAGCCTCTGTGGTTTACCAAATAACAGGGAGAGACAGGAAAATCAACATGTCACACAATGTCTGCTAGCAGTCCGATGGACTTAACCAGCTCCACATATTTTAGCATTTGTGGTGAATTTGCTTTGCTTTTAAAAGCAGACAGACTTTCAGGCTTGCAGCCATTTTCAGACTAAACACCCCACACCACTCTTTCCTCCCCATCTTATGCTGAGATGCTTTCTTGACCTGCACAGAATGTCTGATGAGGATTTGATTCCAAAATTCTGTCTCCAACATCCAATAGAGTGTTGTAATACAATGTTTTGGGGCTTTTTTTGGCTGTTTCCCTTTTAAACAAGGTAACCAAGAAACCCCAGTCTGCACCCCAAAATGCTGATTGCATTAAGTAGTTCAGTCCATCGAGTTCCCAGTGGCATTTTCTGTCTGTGAGTTTCAGATAAAGACGGGGAACTAAAGTAGCTTAGTGGATTAAAGGAATTGCCTTTCCCACCTAGACACCTCAGCTGGAATCCGATTTTGGAGCTCAAGTGTAATTGTCCATTTGCTTTGGGGGAGGGAGGTGGGCACAGACCACGTGAACTTGTGTGGTCATCTGGCAACCAGGGGTGGCAGCCACTGGGACCAGGGCCACTGGCTCCCTGCAAGTTGTTCCCCTACCAGATGCTCCCCCCATATGAGATTTCCCCACTGCTGAAAATTCATTTATTTATTAGTTATTTCATCCTCTTTGGCATGAAATGACTACCCCTCACAGCAAAAGTGGAGAGGCTTTTCCCAGTACAGAATGCACTGTGACAAATTCTGCCAAATTCATGTTCATGGAGAGAGGTGTTCAGACAGAGGAGGTGGTAAATGGTTAACCTTTCCATCAGACCAGGGAGAGGCTTTGGCTGTGAAAGCACCAGTAATTTACCTTCCATTAAGATGCTGCAGCTTCTCGTCTATTTGAAGGCTGCAAGAAATTGTTTTCTAAATAATAAGACTTTCTCTGTAAAAAAATATCATAGGTAATGGAAAGATTAAAACAGGGGTTGAGGCACCACCAATCTATATATTCAATCAATGTCAAATGCTTTATGCAGTTGTTCTCTGCTTCCTGATACATGTTACTAGGACTGTACCAGAAAGCTCAGGAGAATTTCCAGGAATTGCTGCTATTTTAAATTTCTTTTTTTATTATTATTTTTAGTCCAGCTTTGAGGTCTAGAACAGAATAATTGAAAGTTGTCCAAATGACTGAGATTAGTGGAAAATCTTGCAGAGAACTCATTACTTTTGGTTTACTTCCTAGGGTCACTTTCAAAGGAGCAACACAGCTCTCAGGTCTGTTCCTTTCACTCTTCAGTGCGGCTGTAAGAAAAGTGAACTTTCTTAAAAGATATTTGTTTCTGTGTGCAATTGAGGCCCATGATTCCTTATATACCAAGACATCCCAGAGCACCTGAGAAAATATGTCCTGAAGAACTATCTCTTAATTGTTGTGTTCTCCAACAATTGGATGTGGAGCATCCCAATTCTGTCTGGTAGCAGCACAGTGCAATCTTCATGAGTAGAAAATTTCTCCAAGATAGTCAGATTTTGGTTAGGAAGAACAGAAGCAGTCAAGCTGAATCTGAATAGTCAATATCCTTATTTTGCATACTTCCTTTTTTCCCAGTATCTAGGAAAACAGTCTATGAAAGCAGTAGGGAAGAGGAAACCACTTTTTACCTCTACAAAGAGAAGCTGGTCCCACTCTGCTGGTTGAGGCACAAGTGAAACACCGTGTTTCATGGGAATGATGCATCCACGTGGCAGAGGAGAGAGACAGAAATACCACTTAATGTCGAATTAATCCAACACAATTTAATAATAAGGCACAAAGGAGCACAGTTGTCATTTACCAATGGATTTAGAATTCTTTGTGTGTAAGCTGCCCATTTAAACCCTCTTAATACACTCTCTTGTTAGCACATGCTACACATTTTACTGCCCCTCTCTTCTCTGGGCTTTTCCTGACCCAACTTTCATCAAAATGTGATTCAAGCATAAAAATGGGCTGAAAGCTGCTGCAAGAGGGGCCCAATTCTCTTCTCTCTTGATATATGCTGTAAGGGTCTAGAAGAAGGCTGACCTTGACATAGGACATGTTGTCATTGCCTCTTCCCTTTGCCATGTGGGGTAACAGCTACTCCCTCTTGTGAGGATGCGGGAGGAAGCCTGCTCTGCAGCCCTAAACAAGGGAAAAGTTTCCCTTGATGCTGAATTGAGCAAAGAGGATGGGAGATTATTCTTGGGTACTATCTTCAGGGCTGATTCTAGGCTGCAGGCAGAGCTGATGGGAATAATTTTCCCCTGGAATTAGGGACTTCTGTTGTCTCTGCTGATTTTCAAGTTGCTGCATGAGAAACCCCTAGGTTACAAAACAGAAACATTTGGGAGTTTCTTGACAATCAAAACTTTTCAGATCATGAAAAATCATTAAAATAATCATGTACTTGAAAACGTGTATTGAGTGCAAAAGCTGTTTTTCACTGGAAAACATCAGGGACAATTTTCTTCACCAGTCTGGCAGACCTAGTCACACGTAAGCCTTAGCTCCTTTCTTACCCTATTTCATTTCCAGTTGTTTTGCCTCCTTCTGCCCCAGTGCCTGTCTCCCTCTCTGCCAGTGACAGAGGTGGTGCTGTGGTTGAAGGGTCAGTGTGTGGTCAAAGGGTCAGCACTCCCTGGCTCAGCCCCTGCAGAAGCCTGTCAGCATCATTTAAATGTCCCGGAGACCAGTGGAATTTTGTGGCCCTCTGGTGTCAGGGGAAAACGAACTAACAGATTCCCCATTTACTTCTGGAAGCAGGAGAAGACTGGAGCTGGAAATAGGAGTAGAGCACAAAAATGAGAGAAATTTCCAGGCCCTGCACAGGTTTCTGCTGTAGGCAGCAATGGGTCACTCTACCCCTCCATCCATTCACAGAGGGACTCACTGTCCACCCACCCCACTGCCCTGTCCCCTGTCACATAAAGATCCCTGAGATCCTCAGCTGAAATATCAATGTGCAATGACAATATTACCAGGATATGTTCATCTGCCTTACTCACACCAGCTTAATTAGGATCCACTAGTGAAAGAAATTCCTATTTACCCCACTCAGCCACCGAATACAGTTTATTTAACTTACAACATTGAAATATCCTGGTGGTCCAGAGGGTTAAAAGGGAGCAGTGACTAAGTACTTCCAAAGTGATGCAGTGCCCTAAGGGCACCTCTGCCAGTAACAAAGTGCATCTCCAGCAGATCTGACTGTGCTATAGCCCTGCAAAGTGAAGTGGAGTGGATCTGTCCCAGGTTACCTGCAAATGGGACTGACATTCTAACACAAATCAACACCCATCAGGGCTCCGATTACATTAATCACAAAGCCTTGGAAAATCATCTATAAGGACTTTCTCTTCTTCAGGAGAAATTAGTTGGTGGGATCAGCAAACACTGGAAAAACAGATGTACAAGAAGCAAAAGCCATTTAAGTTCTTTTCTTAGCTCACCTTTCTCATGATGGAAATGCAATACTTCAGTAACACTAGCAACAGCTGCCAAGTGTGAACTAATCAGGGTGCTGCGTTCCTCCTCCCCACTTTCCTTGCCCTGGCCTTTGAGGTCGAGAAGCCCATCTCACCCCTGGATGTGGCCACACCCAGACAAGCGACAGGAGACGTGAGATCACCACTCCAAGGCTGACATGAATGGGACTGTGGTTGTGACAAATGGGTGGGCTGGGAAAGGCTGGATTTCCCAGGGGGCTTGAGGACACCCATGGGTGGTCTGAGTGTCCCTGCAGGTGAGATTAGGGTGCCATGGGTGCCTCCCACCCCTGCCTCACCCTGGAGCACCCAGACTCGCTCTGTGCCAAATCTTGCCATAGGGATGTGACCATGCTGTCCCCAAGGCCACACCTCTGCCCTGCTGCTGAAGGGCTTCAGCCCCAGGCAGGCTCAGCCAGGCACCAAAGGGCCAAGAGACACAGGTGGCCAAGCCTCCCCCAGTGGTGTTTTGGAGGAACAAAAGTGTGCTTATTTTCTTTGCTGAAAGGAAATGCATTCAGGAGCTGAGATCACCAGAGGGACGAGGTTCTCCCTCACGACTTCGTCCCACTTGTGCTTGTGCACTGGAACATCTCACCCTCAGCAGGCACAGCAGAAATGCAGACAAGGTGGCAAGCCCGGGGCTGCACACTGGATCAGGGGCTGAATGATCTTGGGATTAAAAAAAATTGAAAAATAAAAATTTGAGGAAAATAATTTCCCAATCTGAACTTTGAGACAGCAATTTGTCCCAGCTCCTCCTTTCTCATGATGGGCCCTGGGCCAGGATGGCTGGTAGGTGTTCTCTGAGGCAAGATGACTCCTCTTGGACTTAGATTCAAAGCCACCATGCCAGAAGATGCTGCTTCATGCCTTATCCTCCAGTTCTGCTACTTTGCATTTCAGATGCAGGGGCATGGTTTATAGCCTAATTCCAAAAAACAAAGACTTGGCATCTATTTTTTATGCTTTGTTAAGTAGCTGTTTGGATTTTTATGATTCAACTTATATTCATGGGGTTTTAGGTTGTGTGCAGCCATCCAACAGTAAGATTAAATAAAAAGTGGAGTCCCTTTATTGATTTGCTTTTGGTTAAAAACAAACATGTCATATATAATTGAGATGTACACTGCTTGTAGATAGTAGAGAAGACATTTATAAAG
The DNA here is from genome assembly GCF_036417665.1 of Passer domesticus. Taxonomy (NCBI): domain Eukaryota; kingdom Metazoa; phylum Chordata; class Aves; order Passeriformes; family Passeridae; genus Passer; species Passer domesticus. The sequence goes on along the minus strand of NC_087475.1, from coordinate 62,646,107 downwards.
CCATTGAAAGACATAATTAAACTGAATATATCACAGCCACCTCTCTGAATCGTTAAAACAAGGAAGTTTACACCCATAAAAGGCTGATACTCCTTCTGGCAAACTTTTAATACAATCATTCGGTTTGTACTTTTAAATGCCTGGCATATTTTAACCTTGGAGATAAATGAATCTCAGTGGGATTGCTGAGTAATTAAGAAAAGTGTGTCTGATGGGCTTGCTTCATATGAAGAGGTGAAATAACACCGTGAGAGTCAGCTGATCATTTGATATCTTTACATTAAACAAAAAAAAAAAAAAAAAAACCAAGGCAAACCCTAAGGCATGCCATTGTTATGCTGTGTGACAGGGATTGCTTTCAAACAAGTCGTGTTTTCAGTGCTAGCTGTATCATGGCTTCTAAATTGCCATTTAAAATGTAAACCAATGAGCATTCTGGAAGGAAGTCTCCTGAGACCCCCTGAGCTGGAGCATGGTGGCCTCGAGGCCGGAGGTCAGAGCTCATCTGCTCACTGGGGCTTTCCTTGATTGAGGGCGACAGCTCGGTGGGAAAGTGGCAGTGGTGGAAGGGCTTGAGGAGGAGCAGTTTGGTGTCTGCTGGCTAATTACTGGCAAGAGATCTGCAGGAGCTGTTTATTTTCTAGTAATAGGTCAAGACATAGTCAGGATGGTCTTGAGAACTTGCTTTAGGGTTTTGTGTTGAGCCATCTGAATGCTCAGTTTTACTGAGGGCTTACACTCCTGGTAAGAAATATCAAAAGGCAGCTGAAACACTGAGCCCCAAAAGAAAGGAAATCAGGCTTTGAATTACTGCCCGAGTGCGGTGTGCCATGAGGATCAACACACGCAGTTTTAGTCCCAGTGCTCCTGCACACAAATCACACTGGGAAGGCTCCCTCAGCTATTCCTGCCAGCAGAGGGATGCTTCCACATCAAGAGGTTCCACTGGAAGCAGTTGCTTTTCTGGAAAAACCTTGGAGAGCAGGCTCTGAGAATTTTCCCCCCAGCGTAAAGCAGCAGAGTTATATCCCAGGCTGGAAGCTTTCAGCCTTGGTCTCTGCTGGCTGCCCAAGGTCAGGCTCTGCTGGCCCCTTGGGAGTTGGCTGCATCACAGCCAGGAACATGTGGTGCCAGCTGGGATTTGTGCTGACAATATTGCTCTTGGTTTCAGTGAGCGTCCTCCAGCATGAAAAGCATTCCAGGAAGGAGGTGGCTGTATCCCCAGGGGTGATAACTGATCTCGTTGTGAAAAACATTAGTTGCTCTCTGGAAAACAGAGCCCCCATAAAGACATTATGCAATTAGGGCCATTGCCCCTCAAAATTATTATTTTCCACTAAAAGATGTTGTTATTATTGGTGGAGAAGTGGCTGCAGGAGCAGTCCACTTGGCAATTGTGTCTGAGAGCATGGGGCAGAAGCACCTGTTTATTGACTATATAAATCAAATTAATTTAGTTACATTTACAAACACAGGAAGAAAAGCAATAAGGCCTGTCATGTGGCTGTGCCCCAAAACAGGCAACACTGTCAGTATTGAAACTGCTCTCCCCAGGGAAACCAGAAATCTGATGTGGCTGCAAGTATTCATTTGGTTGTTGTCATTTCCAGTGCTACATATTTTAAATTTACTTCAAGCACTGTTGAAAGCCTATAATGGTGAGGAATTACCTGCCCAGAGGGACTCTGTGTGACATGCCCACCAGCACAAAGGGAAGTTGTGCTGTCTTGCTCCACAGAAATAATGAATTAAGGGTTTATAACCAAGGTTAATAACTTCAGATATATCTCCTACCACACCAGGAAAGTGAATTATTTATAGGCAGAACTCTTGCCCCTCTAAATCTCACCTTCTGCCCCTCTCCACTGCTTTACCAACATCCTTTGCCCTGTCCATGACTCCAGCCATGCCTAAAATGTGGCACAGAATTGCTCTTCTACCTGGGATGCAAACAAGAGGTAAAAAGGGGTCATATTTGGAAAACTCTCCCCAGCATGTCTTGTTGTGGTATTTGCCACCTTATCCAAGGCCAGAACTGCTGTGTGATGCAGAACCTGGACACCTCAGCCTGTGTCTGACTTGTGAGATGCTAATCCAGGGGCACAGGGAGAGACAGCCCCTGCAGTCCCTCCAGAGGGAGCTGGGTGGCTTTCACTGCCCTGGGCACCTGGTGATGGCAATCACTGGTCTGCTTCATCTCCACTTCATTCAGCATAATCACAAGGGCATATTGAGCTGAAGGGCAGCTCCAGGATTTGTTTCAGGGAGGACTGAAACAGAGGGAAGCCACCTCGGCTTTTTCCTCCTGAGATTATCCTGAGGGTGAAATAAATAGGCTAAGCATGAAATTTTGCCATCAGATACCTATCTACAAATGTCACTGGTGTCATGAGAGCACTACATGTGAGCACAGGAAGAGGATCTGGTTCTCCAGGTGAGGCCCTTCTTCTCCAACATCTATTTTTGTGTGCAATTTCTGGGCAGATGAGTCCCTGCACCATCTCTGACTTCAATGGGCACAACCTAAGCTATCCGTAGGCTGGAAAAATGCCACCAGCTGCCAGGATGCCTTTGGTACTTGTGCAGATGTGAAGGGACACATTCCAAGCAAGCTGTTCCTGGGTGTAGCTCATGCAGGATGGGCGCCTCTGGTGACACGCTGGGACATGGTAATCATCTTAACAGCACTTGGCACTGGAAACTGCCTCTCATCCTCATTGCTCCCCAGTCTCTGTGCCATTAGCTAATTGAGCTTTGCAGCAGTGCCTCAGAAACACTGGCTTTGGCAGGCACATTTTTCAAATGACTAAATACAGATTTGGAAAGGCTACACGTGCCTCTTGGCTAGCAGTCTTCTGTGGGATCTGCCAGCCTTTAGCTGACAGGAGCTGGTGAGACCCTCAGATAGTGAAGGTGGCCCCTGGTGTCACCAAGACTACAAGGGAAGATACTGCTGTAATCTGTCCCAGAAACTCTTGTGATGAGTAATTGGAAATTTAGAAAAGGGGTCTGAAATACAGACACTTGTCCAACCATTCCCAACCCGAATAATTTGTCGTTCTTGTGACCCAGAAGAGCAGGGACTCCATTCTGTCTTGCTGAGTCGTTTGGATACAGCTCTCCACCTCTTCCTCCATTCTCTCCTCCTTGGTGGGGGAATCGGGGCAGCAGTACCTGGCTCGTCAGGGCTCCTCTGCCGCCCCAAAAATCTCCTCACTATTTGACATGAGCACAGCGAGCCTGTCTCCTTCCTACTACCTATCTCTTCTTTTGCATATCCCCCTGCCTGTGCCTCTGTGTCCATTCTAAAGCAGCTGGACTGAAAAAAGCCCACTGGGACTCTGGCAGGCTCCTCGGGAGGCCCCCAGCATCCTGATTACACACCAGCACTGGAGCAGAGAGCGCACTGAGGAGATTAAAGGGCAGCAGCACAGCTGCCACCAGCCTGCGGTGCCGACTGTCACTTCCCCTGGCTCGGCACGGCTCTGGGAGCAAAGAGAGGGCAGAGACAGCCTCTCAGGCAGGCCTTCCAGCCACAGGAAAGCTCCTCATCCCTTAAAACCTCCTAAGAGTTAGAGGCTGCCTCTGAAGAAGCTGCTGCTCACGCTGTCAGCAGGAAAAGGAGCCTCCTCCATGCATCACTTCTGGCTCCAGGAGCTTCTTCTCTCCAACACCGGGCGACTGAGCAGATTCAGTGAATCCATCCAGCCGGTGTGGCCTGGGGCAGCACAAGTCTCCGGTGGGCACTGTTAGGCTGGCAATTGAAAGCAATAGGTCTTTATGGTAATTTGGGCACCAGGCAACCACTATGAATAGGAAATGATGGCAGTTACTTTATCGAGTAACAGCATGAAAATGTGAAGTGCCTTTATTGAGCTGCTGGCTTGCTGGTGAGAGTTAAAGGAGATGCTCTCTCGGGTATAACATTTGCAGAGAAGTGCCATGAGATACTGCCAAAAACTCCTCCGTTAATAAGCGAGCAGAGGAAGGCAGAGAATACCTAATGCAGCTGTGTGAAAGGACAAAATGAAGACGGCAGGAGCAGCAACATTTTTCCCTCGGCAGCAGATGTACCCCAAGGAGAAATGAAGAATTTCCCTCTTGACCCAAGAACTAGAAACCTCATGTAGTGCTAATATTAATATAGGAAGGATGGCGTTGAAAGGAATAAAAGAAAAACACGTCTTGCCACATGAGTGCCCTCCAATACCAGGGAGAAATTTAAGTCTCTGCTGAAGGGAAGATTAACAGGGAAGAGACCAGCTCAGCAGCTGTGCAGTGACAATGCTCTGCAGGTGGCCAGGGGGTACAGAAACGACTTGTGCTCTGTGACAGATGGGGGAGACGTGGCCCAAGTGTGCAAAAAAAATGGCAGCGTGCATCCCCAGTTATTCCAATGGTGGTGTTGGATTGCAGCATTGCAGAACAGCTCTGAGGGCAATGAGCTGCCCAGAGGAAGCAGAAAGGCAGCACTCAGGAAACACTGGGGAAAACATCAGATTTCAAAATTGGTTACAGTACAGCAAATTCTGTTTTCTCCCAAGTTTTGCAAGATTGTCTGTGGCATTTATCACTGATATCTTAATTGGCATGTTATTTAACTGCTTAAAAGGCTGCTTTTGATAGTTCTTGCCCAATGAAAGCTGTTCTTCTGAGAAAATAAAAACTGTTGAGACTTTTAGGATCAACTTCTGCTTAAAACATGTGTACAGTTCCAATGTAGCTATTGCTTGTATCAATGAATGTAGTCAAAATAGATTTCTGAAAACCAATTTGGCAAAAAAATTCACCACAGATAAAGAATTTTGGTAAAGCAAATGACTTCTGACAACACTTTGCTTTTGAAAAAAGACAGATTATTAAATAAGAGGGAAAAAAAAGTCTGTTTATAGTCTCATCACTGTAGTCACCCAATAAGATGAGAGGAGGGTACCTCCCTGCATTTTTTTGGGGAGATGTCTGATTCTCCTCCATGCCCTCAGGCAGCTCTGGCTTCCTTGTAGTTGCACTGGTGTTAAACCTGCCCTGAAAACAAAGTGGAGGTGTGGAATGGAGACCCCACGAGTGGACAGGTCATGCTTGTAACAGAGCATCATGATGTCTCTTTGCTTCTGTACTCATTGATGGTGAGAAGCAGATCAGGTTGGAGAAGAGAGGAGAAGGGGGAGGAAGAGGAGGAGGAGGAGGTAGAGAAAATACACAGAGTGACCTGACCTTGGGCAAGGAAGGTGCTTTGCAAAGGGAACACTACCTGTCTATTGGGTTTGGTGGAGGAGGTTTTGGGCAAAACTGAGTCTTCACATGCAAAAATCTGTGGTGGCAGAGACTGCCCCAGCTCAGTGAGGGAAAACACAGTGACTTTCTGAAGTCAGAAGCTCATGTAGGAAAATAATTCAGACTGAAAATATGATAAAAAATGCTAGTGGTGAAGATACATAATCTTTGGAAGAACTTAGCAGGAGATGCCGCTGGTCTCCTTCATGGGAATCTTCAAAGCCAGCATTTTTGGAAAGAATGGGCTCAAATCAAAGCACAAAGCAGTCAGTGTGAAGTGACACATGTTTTACAGGGGCCAGGCTGGAGGGCTGCAACTCTTGTTCCAGCTGTAAAAGTTGTTGCCGCTTCTAAAAGGCTCTGATTCCCTATGGATGTGCCTTCCAATGTCCCAGGATGACAGCTGTAGGTGCTTAGGGAGTGCTAGGAGAATGGACAGCAGGTGGTGATCCCTGTCCACCAGTAAATTCAAAATGCCATCTCCTGTAGTCACTGCAGGGGACAGGGTGCTGGGCTGGAGGGGTCATTGCACTGGGCTAGTGAAACTTTTGGTATATTCTTGCCTAAAAGAAAACACAGGAAAATAATAACAGTGCAAAAACCTCTCCTCGAAACCTACTCTGAGAGCCAGGAGAGCACGTGAAGCTCTGTACATTGTTTGGATCCAAAGGATGCAGAAAACTGCCTGATATCCCAGCCAGGTGGCAGGTCAGATTGGCCTGGTTCCTTCCTCAGAGAAATACAAAGCATGGAGCCAGGGGACGTCCTGCATCAGCCAGCCTTGCCAGAAATCCTACCAGCACTCTGAAAGAAACATGGGCAGGCTGGTGAGGGACCTGAATGGACACCCGTGAGACCCCCAAGCAGCATTTGCTCTCCTGTTTTTGGGATAAAGACTAGTGCTGGTAATGTGGCAGGTTAGGTTTCCCCTGTGAGTGTTGGAGAGAGAAAGCAGCACGTAGGAAGGTGACTCCCAAAAGTGCCCAGTCAGAAAAACAAACAAATCTGGTTGAAACCCAAAATCTCATGTTGGGTTTTGACAGAGCAACCCATCTCCCAGGCTATCATCCTGCCAAGCCACACAGTGCCTGGGCACCTGAGATTTTCCAGGAGGATTCTCCTTTCACCTTGGCAGCTCAGACTGAAAAACTGGACAGCTATCGCTGCTGTGGTTGATTTTTGTGTCAGGCTGATCCTATTGCCATGCAAACCTGACGCAGCTGCAGCAGCAGCTCAGTGCTTAGAGCATTATAATCCCGTGCATGTTACAGTGATGCTGCTTGAGCTGCTAATTTGGGAAAATCTGGATCCTAATGGAGGTTTATCTTCATGGACTTCTGCCACTTTCACTTGTCTGCTACAGAATTAACCACTTGGAAGTAACAGCTGCAGTCACCAGAAATTTGCAACCAGCAGTGAAATGGGGTTCACCAAGCGCCCCTTGCAGGTGAACTCATTTCCCCTCTCTCTGGCTGCATCCATACAGCTAAATAATGACATTAAGGACCAGCTCCATGGTGTGAGGCCAGGTGGGTCAGCAGACCTTGGATTCCCAAGCCTGGGTGAGACCATCATGAGCTCAAATTAATGGAGTTGTGCTGGTCCTGAGCCTCTGTATGTGAAAGCAGAAGAAAGAACTGGATCCACACCCACATGCCAGATGATGCTGTTGATCCTTTGTTTGCAAGAGAAGTTGCATGCACAGCTAGCTGCTGTGTCTTGGTGGGGGCAGGGTCCCTCCTCAAGCAGGTGCTAGAAGCCCTGTGTTGAAATGCAGCAAGCAGGTGCTGTGTGGGGGTGTCTGGACAAAATATGGGCAGTAAAATATTTTCCAGATGTGCCACCATGCATGTAAGCTCATGCACTGAGCACAAGTTACCTTCAGATGCACTGAGTACTCATTTTCATCTTTCCCCACAAATACTGGTGGCAGACAGATGTTCCTCAGAAGGTCACACATAGCAAGTATGATGGGCACAGCTGCACACAGGGATCTGGGCACTGCAAAGGGCCCTCACTCGTCCTTGAATGTGGTCTTCTTTCTGGAGAACAACAACCTTTTTTGTCTACCAGCCCAGAGGCACAAACACATTTTCAGGTTGAAGATGATTCTATGTGCCTGTGGGATCAGGGATACCTCTCCTGCCAATGCTGGAAGGTAGCTGAGTCTCAAGGGGGATGGATCACAGAAGTCCCAGAGCCCTGAGGTTAGCAGGACTGCAGGGATGGTGGGGTCCATCTCTGCTGCCCATGGATATGGTGGTGCTCCCCAAGCCTAGGCATTTAGTCAATAGTCAAACATAAATGATCTCCAGGGATTCAGGTGGCAATAAGCAGTGTAAATAGCAAGGACCTTTAGCTCTTTTATGGCTTTGATGGCACAATACTTGCACTGGTAACCTGCAGACTGGAATTTCCTGGTATCAAGATTTGTGCAGCTACTAACTACAAATCAGGAAAAAAACAAATAATAACTTGCTGGAGGCTCACAGTTACTTTGGGAACAGAGAGAGAAAGAATACATTTAAGCAAATCGATTCACTCACTTGTCCTCAAGTCTGTCTGAAAATATTCTCAAAGTGTCACTCAGCACTGCAAAAATTATCTCTTGTTCTCATTTATAACCAAATGCTAGGAGCTGAAGGATACATATTCCTCCCATCCTTAATGTTTTTTTTGGGGTTGTGTAATCAGCTGTTCCAGCATTCACAATTTTTTCTTATTTATCGACTCAGATATTTTTCTCCTTTTTTTTCCTTTTTTTTTTTTCATGCACAGCCTCTCTGCAGTCTGGCAGAGGCAGGATTGCAGTATTGATTTAGGAAGAGGCAGTTGTGACAATACAGTCCCAGGCTAATTCCCGTGCTGTACGGGGGCTGCTCTGTTCGCAGCAGCAGCCTCACCCCAGCATGGGGCTCACTTTTAAAAAGAAGAAAAAAAAAAAGAAAGAAAAGCTACTTTCCTCTGTTCTGCTTTGAAGGGGAAAAGGATTACCAAGGCTAAATAAGCCATCTGAGTACTTAGCTAGCAAGCCTAAATAGTACCCTGATAGGAAGTTCTGGCAGAGAGCTAATTAAATTAACTCTCTTTGATTTATTAACAAGCAGAGCAACATATCACACAGGATTGTCCCATGAAATTAATGTGCTTTCTGACTCCCTTAGCTGCTTCAGCTCAGTCACCTCCCAGAAAACCCGGTTACAGGGACTCAAGCTTAATGAGGCTCAATGGCTCGAGAAGGATCCCTGCCCACCAAGAGAGATACGCACTGCTAATAATACCTAAAAGCATGTTTATTTTCGTTGCACTTCCCTAATTCCTTTTTAATGCCTAGGACCATCTAATGGCTAATTCGTAATTTCCTGCTCACTGATATGCAGATGAATGACAAGGAAAAGCCTTCTGCATGTTTAATTATTCTGTTGATTTAAAAGCCACTTTTCCCTCAGTGCAAGTTTCTCTCTGTGTGTGTGCTCTCATGCATCATATATTTCATTATTTTTAGAAGCATGCTATGTGCCTTTTTATGCTTCCATAGTTCCAGCATCCAGTAATTACCATGTTTTGTGTCCAACAGACCTGATCCACCAGCAAGTGTAAATCAGGAAAACATTGCTGTCTCTAAATGGAGTTATTCCAAGTTACACCAGACCTGAGACCTGACCTCTCCTATTTTCAATGATGGAGAAAATGTTATTTGTGTGCTGGGACTCTTGTGAAATAGCAGGATATAAAATTTAGAAAACTTCAGAGCAGTGAAAATCCAAATTGAAGCCTGTGAATGCACAGACAGTAAGAATCTATTTATGTAGCAAGCTCTACTTCTGCTTAACCCCTGCAAGGAGCTGTAACTCTCTTTGCATATTTGATTTTTCTCCCTCAGTAAAACATAGTCTGCTTAACCTATTTTTGCTACTTTCCAACAGTTTCACTGGGGGGGTTCTTCCCTATGCCTTACATTTCGTTTTGCTATCTGAGCACTCCTTTGTTAAATTAAGGCAATTAATAAATGGAGATGTTAAGCAATCAATTTTGCCTGCATATCTCCACAGCCTTACGTATGACTGGCTGTAATCACAAGATAAATGCAATGTGCTGATGTATGGTAATGTTCAATAATACATTCTCTACCAGGCTCAATTCATCAGGGAGTTTCTGGAGGGGAGGCATTTGTTATTGGCTGTCTCCGGACCTCAAGGATAACATTCCTGTCCTTTCCATTGGCCGCCCCGCTGCTGCAAGCCTCTTCCCGTCTTATTTTGATGATGAATATGAAGGCATGCTAAGCTGTGCCGGAGAGCAGCTCTCGCCGACTGCACTCCCGCCCCGGGCTCAAGGACTCCAGAGCTCCCCGGCTGCTTCCCCTGCCCACTGCCAGCAGCAGCAGCAGCAGCACAGCAGCAGCAGCAGCAACGCCAAAAGTTGTGATGCTTTTCTTCACCCAGTGCTTTGGGGCTGTGTTAGATCTTATTCACCTGCGGTTTCAGCACTACAAGGCAAAGAGGGTTTTCTCAGCTGTCGGGCAACTTGTCTGCGTCGTCAACCCAACACACAGCCTCAAGGTGAGTTAAAAATATATTTTCTCTTCTAACATCTCCTCGTTGTCCCCACCACCGCCACCCGTGATTCTCCACAGGGAATGAAATTATGCTCTGGCACCAAGGGGAGAGTGCTGTTAACACATTGCAGCCCTGGCAGAGAGGATGTTTGCATTGTCTGAATGCATGATTCCCTTTGGAGCAAAGGAGAAGCATCCCACTGCTCCGAGCGACCGTGGGAAGTCGCCGCTCCCCTCCCCAAAGTTTCCTCATCCATTTCGCCCACACGATGAGCGTGCATGTTGCAAGCATTTAGTAAAAATTATTGGAAAAGTTAGTGGGATGAATAAAGATCCCTAAAGTCGGAGGATGCTGTGGTCTCCCAGGCTGACACCCCAGCGCAGAGGGATGCTGCCAGGCAGAGGAGGACAGGAGGAGGAGGGTGGCAGCAGAGGAATCTCCTCTGCCGTCCTTTGCTCTTTCAGGGGAAAAGCGGCTGTTTCTGTCTCCTGGGGGACTTGGAGGCATTCCTCTGGCGCGGAAACTGTCCTTAAGCTGTCTGCAAGGTGAATCTATTTTAGGAAGGAGAACACATTTGCTTCAATGCAAAACTATTTATAGTCCCCATAAAAAACATTTATTTTACTTGCACTGCTCTCAGTTTTCACTGACAAAGTGTCAACAGCTCCATCTACACCAGAGCCTTCATGTTTGTAGCAGAGAAGGAGCAGCAGGGGGAGAAAGCAATCAGGAGGCTTTAATTGCTTTGTCGCACTAGTGAATGACCAACTTTAATGAAGTGGCTTCTGTTTTGTGAGAAGTCCTCGCTGACCTGACTCGTGAGGCAGCTCCGCTATCCTGGTGCAAGCTTAGAAATTAATTTAATTCAGGACAACTTACTTTTGGGTCTGCAAGGGTCCCTGTGAGATACTTGGAGGCGTTGCAGGAAGCATCTTTTCCAAGCTCCTGGTCCATTGATGAGGTACATCCCTCTTCAGAATAGCATCAGCTCACCAAAAAAAAAAAAAAAAAAAAAAAAAAAAAAAAAAAAAAAAAAAAAAAAAAAGGCACGTTTCCCACAGTCATCTTTCCCATCTCGGGCTGTGCTTAGGCAGAAGGAGATTGTTTCTAGCAGGGTGCCGGCTCCGAGAGGATGTTCCCGCAAGGCAGTGCTCTGGGGCAGGCACTCCCCGGGGCTGAAGCGCTCGGGTGCAGGCTCGCCTCTCCCGGCACCGAGCTCCTCGCAGAAGTTAAAAACACACAGCCCTGTCATTATCTGAAAGCGTCTGGTTGTCTGAATGGGTGAAAGAAATAGCTGCATTCCTAAGTGCACGGGGAGATTTTGTCAGTGAATTCTTCCGTGCTCAACCCTTTTATGTGACTGTCTCTTGCTACTTTCATCTATAATTTTAATTAAAAAAAAAAAAAAAGAAAAGAAAACAAGCTGTCAACACACAACAGGACCCAACACAATTTCAGTGCCAGTGGAACTGTCTGATAGGTCCCATAAGCACACAGGGGGGTGACTATTGCTCCACTGTTACCTAAGACTGGACCCAAGTTTATCATTCCAGGTCCTGCTGAGTGTTAAACATAGAGGGCACTTCATTTTACTAAAATCCCCCATGGCCAAGCTCTTCCCTGCTCAGATCGAAAGCCGTGCAGAACGATGAACAATCTCAGTCCTGCTGTGGCAGCATTTGAATGCAGGCACTGGAAGCAAATTCTCTTGGAAATAAACAGGACCCTCTAGGAAAAGGTCTGGTGTGTCAGTAAAGCCCCAGTAAGACTTGTCTTGACCAGGGTGGGAATTGCTCCCCTGATAAGGCTGCATTGGGAACCCAAAGGCACAGATGTCTCCACAGGAGCCTGTTGAGACACTGTTCAGATGAACAAGCTGACGAGAAACCCTCTGCTCTGATAAACCCCTCTGACTGTGAAATGTGCTGTGCAAGTGCTCCAGGTTACAACCAGCTACATAAATATGGTGAGCTTTAGCTCTGATGTGCTCTCCATGTGTTCAGCTTCCCTCCAGCTGCGTAAGGAATGCATCACCACTTTGTGGCAGCATCCAGAGGAGATGTGGGGATCAGGTCCCTTTGTGCCCAGCATGACAAAATCAGTTGATCACTCACAGCAGCCTGTGGGCCAGCTGGAGCCTGCTGGCTCCAGGCAAGCAAGGCACCTTGTTCAAAACCTGGTGTTAGAGTGAAGCCAGGTGAACCTGCTTCTCAGGGTGCCCATTTCTCCCCCGGGGATGCACAGGGAGGCTGTTGTTGCTCTCAAAAGACATCTAAGGGACCATGAAATATGAAAGGGCCAAACTTATCCCTTTGTGGTGGTTTACAGTATTATGACTACTTTGATGTTTCTTAGTCTATTATTTCTAGCTGGGTCTTTTCAACTGTAACATTTTGTTGACAGCCCCCAAATCTATTTTAACAATTGACAAGTGGAGTGAAAACTGTATTAAGGTTTGCGGTCGATGAATACAAACCTGCTAGGAAACAAGGGCTGGGAGCAATGTCATTTCTCTCCCTTTTCTTCAAGGCTTAAATGATCGTGCTTACTCCACAATCGTAAGCCCTTTGCAAAGGGATTACTTTATTCTGTATCTCCCCAGTGCTGGTGCAAGGGGACTCCTGGCTGATTGGTGCAAATGATAAATGACAGGCATCACACTCTGGTGTGATTATGCACATTGACATCCTTCACACAGGCCAGGTCTTCAATCAGTGCCAACACACATAACTTCATTAAAGTCAATTGCTGCAGGACCTCCATTTTCACCCCTTCCACTCAAGGGAGTGCTCGGGGATGCAGTGGGACTCAGCCCACACAGGAGGATCAGTGGCTGGTGATCACGTATGTGTCAGAGATGTGGCATCATGGAAAGCACTCAGCGAGCAGCAGAGGAGACCTGGTGCCCTCCAGGGGAGTCTGGGACAGTTTCTGGTGTCACAGACCTGCAGCCAGACCAAAGGGGCACTCCTGTGAAGTTATGCCAGAATACTGTCATCATCATCACAGCCTGGCCTCTGACAGTGACCAGAGCCTGTCACTTCTTCTTTTAGAAGAGATTCAGAGGTTGCTAGAGAAGCAAATACTTAGAGAGAAACCCATGTATTTCTTCCCGCTGAAAGGCTCATTAATTAGAAAGGCTGATGAACATTTTTGTGTTTCTTAAAGGGCAAGATGGTGAAAGTGTCAGCACAGACACCTCTATTGATGTGCTGCTATTTTCCCTGCACTCAACAGGCTGACATAGGTGACTCTAAGAAAGAAAGATAATTTTGCAACTGTCCCACTCTGTTTTGTCCATTTGTCAGGAGTATGAATGGGAGGGGGTGTTTGTTTCGGAGCCTTTGTCCTTTTACCACTTTCTGTTCTCTGTCCTCCTACAAAGCTTCCCCAGACATAGCAGTGTCTCACAGCACAGTGCTTTGCTGGGATCAAAATTCACTTGCCAAGCAGAGAAAACCACTTACTTACCACACTTCTACAGGTCACCTCCATCCTCAATCATATTATATCCATTACTTTGTAACCTGTCTTCTTTCAAGCATGTGGTCAACCTGACATCTTCCCTTGGAGAGGCACAGCTGGGCAACAGAGCTCTCCAGCCAAGAGGCTGCTCCCTCCAAAGCCATAGCAGTAAAGGAGCAACACTTACACTGCTGGCTGCAGGTCCCAGCATGCAGGGAAAGTTTGAAGGTCCTCCATTTGAGTGGAAGAATGATCAGGGTTTTCTGATCCTGCAGAGGTGATGCTCAGTGAATTCCTGTCAATTTGCCCCCGTCAATAACAATTATCCCCAGAACTGCAAACTGGAAAGAAGGTGAAGTTGGGGGAGTATCCTCACTCCTTAGCATCAGTCCCTGTCCTGATAGCCAGCCTCACATGGCAGGGGACAGCAGAGCAAACACATTCCAGATGGGTGCTGATGCTTCATGAGATGCTGCATATGGCTGAGTAAAAAAGACCTTCTTCATTCAAGGAGTTACTAGCGTTTTACACACAATTTTTAATTATTTGGGGAGTGTGAAAACTGTTCTTTTAAACAATAAAAAAGTGTGGTTTTGGTGTAAAAAGCACCAATCTCCACTTCTGTGGGACTTCAAGGAACTTGTTGACTTACAAAAAAATATCCAAACAAGGTCATAAAATAGTTCAATCTTAATATTCTAAAAGGGTTGTAATAAGGTTTATGGGTCCAAGCTGTCTTTCAGGTAGTTTTTAAAGTAACAAACAAATCTGCTCTGACTTAGGGAAGGGATTTGAATCCTGTTATAACAGTTTGGCTCTGCCAGTGGCCAGTCAAATAGCATTGTAATCCACTTTATCCCCAGGAGGATTAAAGTGCTAGGGTGCATTACACCCTCATGAGATCTATTTATTTGGTACAAGGGAGGAGAGTGACTGTGAACCTACTGCTAACAACGCCTGCATGCCACTGTGTCAGCCCAGACAACCTCAGATCTCCCATGCAGGGCTGTGATTTGGGGACAAAGTGGCATTTGGCCCCAGTGTCCAGTGGGATTTTGACAGCTGCGGTGAGAGGATCTGTAAAATGCTCTGCTACCTGCAAACCTGGGCTCCTGGCAAGGTGCCTGTTTCCCACCCCAGCTGTGGGCTAGGGCTGTGTGAGCACTGGGCACCTCAGGTTTTAAATCCTTTTGTAGGGATGTGGATAGCAGCAAGCAGGGCTTTGTCAGCCCTGCCTCTGTTTGAAGGAATTCCAGTTGACCCTGATCACCCCAGCAGGCTCGGTCTGCCCTGAGATGTGACTTTAAGGGTGCTCTGCAGACAGGAGGCACGGCAAGCTCAGGCAGGCAGCTCTCCCGGGGGCTCTCCATTCACTGCAGCTGGCTGGCCCCAGAACCCTCTCTCCTGAAGCCATTAACCTTTGGCCTGCAGATCCATCCAGCCGCACCGCCGTGGGCTGCGGCAAAGGGCAGCGCGGGATGCGCTCCAAGCGCGCTGCAAAGCAGGACAGCTCCCAGCTTCTGGCAATAACCGCCGCGAATAACAGGGGACGGAGTGGGCAAGCACTGAGTCCTTTCCTACCCACATTTGATTTTGAGAGTGAGTTTGAGGCAATAGCACAAGGGGTAATGGTTTTAAACTGAAGGAGGATCGATTTAGATTATATATAACGAAGAAGTTTTTTTACGATAAGGATGGTGAAACACTGGCAGTGTTCCCAGAGTGGTGGTTTATGCCCTGTATGTGGAAACACTCAAGGTCAGGCTGGACATGGCTCTGAGCAGCCTGATCTCGTTGAAGATGTCCCTACTCACTGTGGTGGGGCTGAAGTAGATGGTCTTTAAAAGGTCCCTTCCAACTCAAACTATTCCAGAATTCTCTGATTCTACATTAAATCTGACCTGGTTGCAGGACATTTGAAGTCAGATGTTATCAATGGGAGACAGTGCTGTTATTTTAATATTAGAGAAATGTCTCTCCCCTTGACAGAGTGCTTGACAGCAGGATGAGGAGTATCCATCAGACACCGCCACATATTACTTTGTAATCCACCCACTCTGATATGGCTCAGGAATATCAGGAATTTCTCAGTGCAGGCCTTTGGGTGAGACATAATAGCCCAGGTAACTCTCTCAGGGGGAATACTGTCCCAAAGGAATTGCTGTGACTAACACAGAGGGTGCAGAGGAAAAAGGGGTGTTTTAATACAAGGCTTGATTACATGAAATCAGTGGCAAGGTCTCAGTCTGCTTCCCAGCAGATCAAAGGCACACTGAATATGGTCCTGCAAGTCCCTGCAGGTGCTAAAATGTCCTCAGTCAGGTTCCCAGACATCATGAATTTTGCCTCAAAGTCAGAATTTACAGAGAGTATAATTTTTTGTTTATCCATTAAGATTCTCACCTGGTAGCAAAGAACTCCCAGCACATGTAGCTGGGTGACATTTAAAACCTTCAATTTTTTTTATCAGTAACAATCTGAGGCTCTTAAGTAATGCAAGAAACTGAGTTTAAAGGTAGCATATCTGATCCCAAGAGCTCGGGTAAAATGAGGGAGAGGAGCTGCTGTGTCTGTGCCCTGCCTTCCTGGGACTTTGGTGCTTCTTATGCTGTTTAAAAGCCCATAATTCTTATTCTGCCTGGCTCAGAGTTGAGACTTTGTATCTCTTTTGGCACCCCCAAAACCTTCCCCTCTCAACAGGAAATTGGCATCCCTCAGCCGAGTTCTCAAGAGAGAAAAACTGAACCCTGCAATAATTTCACAGGGTGGCAGTGGGGGAAGGATGGTCTTTATGCAGCTTTACTGGGAGCTGAGTGAGGAGCGAGGGAGGACACAGCCATGCTCTCCTGGCTGCATGGGGCCTGCTGCTCCCCTGGCATGGTCACCATGGGAGCAGTGACCGTGATGGGCTGCCCTTGGCACTGCTTGTGGCATTGGCACTGGCACACATGGCATGGCACAGGAGGGTACAGAGCCATGGTGATCTTTGGAGCCCCTGGAGGTGCAGGTCAGGCAGCACATGAGCCACCAAAAAGGAGGGAATTCCTTTGGAGAGCTGAACAAGGTTTAGGCAATTCACTGGGCCTGCTTGTGCTGTGGGTTTTGCAGCAGAACTGAGCAGAGCTGAGCCACTTCCACTTCTGATGGAGCCAGGGGAAGCTGCTTGTGTCTAGCTGAACGTGACAGTAACTTCCCAGCCCACCTCAGTATGCATGTGGTGTATTTGGAAATAAAAACATGGATGTTCAGTCATTAAACACCTTATCAGACTGCATTCTTTTTCTCTCTTTCCATATCTTGCCTCTTTTTGTTAAGTATATTTTCTTCTCTGCTCTTGCTCTTTTTCATGTTTCCCATTCCCTGCTGTACCAAAATCTTAAAGCAAAAGGCTCTCCTCATCTGTCATTCAAAAACCTAATTTGGGGTTTTTCTTGCTGCTGCTGAAAGGAAAGCACCACTAACTTCACTGCAGCTTTGGATGTCTTATTTTCCTCCAAGCTGGTTCAGAAGAAATCACAATCATCCAATCCTTGGTGTCACCAATTTCGCTATTGACAAATGAAGTATCACTTTAACATGATCACAGGCAAGAGCTGCAAGAAGCAGTGAAACATTGTGTCACCAGACTTGGATGCAGCTGGCAAGGAAGCCAAGGGCTCTACATGCCTGCAAAACTGAATTGCCATCCTGTGCTGGTCTGCAGCTCGGGCAAGCAGGTCCAAGTGAAGGAGCCACAGCCCCTGTTGTCCACCCAGCATAGTGAGCCATGGAAATTATCCCAGCAGCTCCCAAAAGAGAGTATCTGCCCTCTGCTTTGGTGTGGCAAAGCAAATCCAGTTCCAGCAGGGATTTAGGCTGGCGGTTTCATACGCACACCACCAAAGCAGACATATGTCTCTTCTGCTTCCACGCTGCAAGGGCAAGCAGCTGGGCAGGAAAATGGCTCAGCTGTTTTTCAGAACCTCACACAAAGCTCTTACCCCTTGGGACTATTTATGGCTGTGCTGAACGGAAAAATTTCTCTTGTGCATGGAGACTTCCTGAAAATTGCTCTGGGTGACCTGCTGCTAATAACCACCTGCAATGCTTCTGCTCAGCTCTCCCACAGCATTCTCCAAAGAGGGAAGAGCATCTTGGCACTGCCAATAAATTTCCTGACACGTGTGCAGTGCACAATTTGAAGTACTTTTATTTATTTAGAGGCATTTCTGAGCATCTTATATAACATTAATGGATTTATCTTTAGCTCTCCCCTTTCGTCTCAGCAATACCATGAAAGCTTCACTGGAGAACAGCAGAGACCTCTGAGTACTTTGTGTGTTTATTTTGGTGGGTTTTTTTTAGAATACAGTAATGTTTGAAACAACTTTGGGAAGAAATTAACCGCCTATTTCCATACCAGATGCAGTGCTTTCAGTTCTAATCTTTTCTTCCAGAGCAATTTCATTCTGAACTGATCCAAACTGAAACGCTCTTTCACTTCCAGATTGGCCTCCTCAGTAAAAAATAAATCATTCAAACAGCCTTAGTATTTCACACATGGATATATTAGGGTTCAGAGTAGCTGATGAAGTGCCCATCAGCTCCTAGTAAATGCACAGCTGAGAAGAGACACGAGTCCTTGTGAATATTTTAAACACAAGATCACACACTCTTTTGCATCAAATGCCAGCTGAAATGTAAAGAGAAACAGAGAAATGGAGCATAAATAAGACAGAAAAGTATTAAATTGGTACCATCTCCTTGTGCAGAGCACAAATGCTATAGATGAGCACGGAGGCAGATGTTACAGAGCAGAAAACCACATCAGCAGAGGATGAAAATGTTCTTCCACTCCTGAAAACCACCATGCGGAAAATAAGGAAAGTAATAAGCATAAAAATGGAGTAAATGACCACCACACAGGGACTCCATAGGGCAGCTGGGGTAAGGGGGTGGTTACAGTCACCTTCAGGCTTTGTGAAAATGGGAGGTTGAAATGGGAACAGCAGGATGGTGGCAAGTGGGGTGATCGTGGCAGTACCCCCGCCTCAGCAGGGGCACGCAGGGGCTCAGTGTCGGGCACATGCACAGATATGGATGGGAAAATATGGATGTTTTGCAGGGTCAGACACTCAGACATACTTGTTCTGAAAATTATCAAACTCAATCCAGCAAAGCATCATATGAAACACCTGCTGGAGTCCAGCAGACTTACCCACCTCTTTTCAAGGGTTCAAGGCAGACTGAAGACATCCTCCTCCTCACAGACATTGCAATGTCTGCTCAGCTGAGGACACCTGGCTGCACACAGGGAGGTGCTCTCTGTGCTGGATGGACTCCCCTGTGTGAAAAGGCACACCACAGGCCAGGAGAGTCCAGGCTTTACTTGCAAAAGGAGGGAAGTACTGTGAGTTCCCTGCTTTTTCTGCCTGAGAACTGAGGTTCTCTCTGTGGTGCAACACCCTTAGCAGTCTAGGATCAGCCACATTCTTTGTTCTCAACGAAAGACTGCTTTTCTTGCCACCAACAATCAAGGAAGCTGGAAGACTATCTTGAGAAGGATATGTCATTTTTGTCTAGCCGAAGTTAAGTTAAATGAACCTCTCTGGTCCCCTACAGTTCCTTTGACTCATGCAAAAGGAAAACCAAGCAGGATAGTTGTCTCCTTAAGACAAATCCAAAAGTTTGGGCACAGTAACACCAAATATTATGTTTGCTGTTTAACACAGATTCAATTTTCTTTCCACTCCAGAAAAGAAAGCTTTTAGGGAGATTTCAGATATAGGGAAAAAAACGTCTGGCAACATACCTGTATGCTGAGAGCTTTCAATTTATTTGTACTAGAAGGAACTCATCTCCAGGAAAAAAAATAGGGAATTATTTTTTGGACTAGTTGACGACTGAGAACTTCAGGCACAGTGAGTGAACAAAGCATGGATTTTTTTACCTTTTCCAGTAAGACAGGGGAACAAAGGGCACCCACGTGATAGATAAGCTGAACATGAGCCAGCAATGTACCCTTGGGGCAAAGACCAGGCTCATCCTGAGCTGTGTTAGCAGGACTGTAAACCAGCTGCAGTGCAATTTCTGAGATTGCATCCACAACTGTCCAGAACTCCTTTCCCACCTGAAGTGCTCTGACCCTGCAATAATCCATTAAAACAGAGCTTGATGCTAACAGGCAGGTGCAGCAGTGTAAGGGTGTTGAGAGCAATCTTTGAATGTTTGCCTCAACAATGACCAAACCAAAGTCGTATCAGAAAAACGTTTCTGAAAAGAACAAAGAAGTCAGACAGAAAGTCTTGTGGGACCGCTTGGGAATCCAAGGTGCAGCACAGGAGTCTGACGCCAGTGAAAAAGTATGGAGCTACGCCAGCTACACAAGTATCTGGCAATTTAAACTCATCAGAAATGCAAATCCTCATGGTGGTCCAAAGCCCAGAGACATCACCAGCTAATTAAATCAGTATGGACTGGAAAGGAGGTCACTGTGGCAGATGAGGGATGGCAAAAGAGAGTAAGACGTACTCCAAAATATGCTTTGGGACAAGCACCCTTATATGTAATTACAGGCAACACTAAATAAATTCTGACAATGAGAAGACAGATTGTTCAACATCTACCAGAAAAGACTTTGCAAAAGTGTAAATATGCTCCTTAAGAGTGCTGAGTGGAGAAAATAATATGGAGCAAGTCACATGGAGAAAATAATCCACTTGGACAAATCTTCCTCTCATTCTCCTTGTGGGATGGCTTCCAGCAGAAAGAAAATTCCTGGGCTTATTCAATTAACTGCTTCATGATTACTTTCCCCCTATGGTAGAATCCCTGATGCTTCAGACCTCTTTTGAATGTGCAAGCTGTGTTAATTCACTATGCAAAGAGGCACAAAGCAGAGAGGTTATTTAGGTAGTGTCATTTCTGTTCCCTGCCTGGATTCAGGGTCTGCTCACAGGCTCAAAGGAGTCTGTTTCTGTTTGTCTTTAATCACTGAAAGCCAGAGGTGTAGAACAGATTTTGGTGACTTAGGATGAGATAGAATCATTAGAGATGAGGAAATGCTGATTTTTTAGGCCAACTCATGTTTTGCAGTATGCAAGTCTGTGTGTGACCTGTGTTTTGTTGGGGGGCTTTGTTGGAGTGAAATATTGCCATTCCCCATTACTTTGTTGTTCCTTAAAAGCTGCCATAGCCCTGCTGCAGCAGCAGCAGAGGGGGAAACAAAGCTTGGTCCTCAGGCCACCCCCAACCAAGTTCACAGGCTTTTGTGGGTTTATTAAAATAGTTTGCATTTGTATGTCAGACTAGAGAGACAGCTGAAATGCTGAGTTCTCCTGTGCTGCCTTGGCAGTGGTTGTGTTAGTCCTGGAATCAGGAATGTCCTAGCCCACCATAGCAAGGTTCTCCGTAAGGTATCTGACAGGAGCCCTAGACACAGGTCCTTCAAAAATGTTTTGTTTCAGGTTTGTTTGCTTGGGAGACACATTCACATCTTATTTTCTCTCCTCACGCTCCTAGGAAATAGCTGTGGTGTGGTCAAGGCATTGCCTGGCTCATTCAGTTTCCTCTCTGTCATCGTTCTGGCAAACACTTTTTGGGGATGTCTTTACCCCTGTTGAGCCCATATAAATATTTCCCTCAAGACATCAACTCAAGAAGGTTAAACTCCTGATTATTTGTGCTTCAGGGAGTGGCTGAAAATACAAGTTTTTCACAGCCACACACCAGCCTCAGCAGAGTGCAAACTCAAAGACAGCAATGCAGCAGGAGCACATTCCTTACAAATAGGTACTGTCTGCCTGCAGACAATTCATAGCTATGCCCAAGATTTAAACTGAGTCAGGAAAAAAGATGCAAATGCATTGCTTCTTCTGGTTCCCCCCATGCAACCAAACTGGAACCCTTTGTTCAATTACTGTCCCTGCCTGGAATCTCAAGGGAAATGATACAGCTTTAAAAGAAAATTAAACTTTTACGGAGTTTCTTCTGCCATAGAAAATATTTTTAGAAAGAGACTCAGAAATATTAAGGTCATGAATGGTTGCACAAACATAACCACTGGTTTGTACATAACTGATTATAAAGACTGAATTTTGTTTCAGGCTGTTGGTAAAAGATGAAGGCACTATCAGAAAACAGATCTGAAAGCAGCTTAATCTCCAGAAGCTTCACAAGGCAACTGGAGATAATTTATACTTGCAGCTAAACATGAGCTTACTGGTATCTCTTAATAATTTTTAAGCTTTTAATGATTTATTAATAATAAACCAGTGATTAGAAAAGAACATCCCAGTTCAGAGATAAATCCAGGCTGTGTCTGGATATTTTGCTTATTTGCTGCTTTAACTAAAGCAACTTCAGTTTGCCAGCGGCCAATGAACAGCCGGTAGCAAGAGAACTCAGTCTGATGGAGCAGATGTTGGGAAAGGGAAAACCTTTTCATTGCTCACTCGTAGGGAAAGTCTGCCAAAAGCAGCCTTTCAGCATTTTTTGTAATAGTAACTTTTGCTTTTTGGCTTTTAGAAGAAACTTGCAGAGCAAGTAGCTTTTGAGGTTTTTTTTGTGGAAAAAGACCTTGAGGCTCTCTACAGGCAAGTCACACAGTGGGTTGCAGCCTCCTTCAGTCCTGGATGATCCAAAATTGCAGCTCAGCTGCTCCAGGAAGACCTGTGCCACCTGGTACTTGCAAATAGTTCAGTCTTAGAAGCTGCAAAAATCTACCCCTCTCTAGCCAAGAAGTCCTACAGCTTAGGTCTGGGTTTTGTGGGTAATTTGTTTCCCTGTTGGGGAACAACCCTACATCTTGATGGGCATCACCAAGATTTCCTCAAGACCCAATAATCTGTTCCTGAGTTCATGGGCAAAATCAGGTTACAGGGAAGAGTGACAGAGTTTGCTGTGCTTTCCTCTGTACCCAAAACTGCCTTTCCCCTCCATGCACAAACAGAGACTTTGGGCACACCACCAGCCCTGGCAGGCTGGCTGTCTCCTGCCCCTCTGGGTCTTGCAGCTGAGGTGCAAGAATAGATGGAGCAGAGGTGCAGCAGAGGCTGGATATGAGCCAGGCTGAGCCTAGGGGATAAATAGATGCATCAGGTGGGTGCTGTGTCTGAACTAGTAAACCCTGCAGGAGACAGGATCTGTTCAACAGCATCCTGACAAGGCCTTGTGGTCTATCTGCCTCCAAACCTGATGGGCCATGCCATGGGCACTCCATCATGCTGCTGGAGCTGCAGGAGCCATCATCCAGCTGGGATGCTCTGCAGGAATCTGTGTCTTTGCTTTGTCTCTGTAAATTAGCGAGGGACAAGGTTCCCTGACATCAGTTAAGTGGTTTGGGGTGGAAGCCAAAATAGTTAAATCACCTGTGTAGGTTACCTTTCATTGTGTGTGTAATGGGCCCATCTGCAAAACTGATACTGTTGCCATAAATACTGTGAAGTTGCCAATCTTTTTGGTGTCAGTAAGGCCAAAGGATATGCTCCACTGATCTCATTGCTGTAAATAGGTAAGAAACAAAATGAGGATGCTGAAGCTTAACTGTAGCCATCTAAGTTGATACTTTTTTTTTTTTTACTTTAATCCCTTAATGCTTATTACAATGTAAGTAGAAAATATAAAGCATTTTAGGAGCATTAAGTAATACTTAGAGAGCTCATTAATCCACGGGTAATATGCAGCCACCACTGGGAAGGGAAGAAGCAATCATGCTGCCTCAGCATTGCACAGTGTGCCATCACCGCCCGCCTTCAGGAGGGAGGCAGAGGATGCCCCCTCAGCCTGGCACTGCAGGAGGAGGCAAAGCTGGACAGAAAAGAGGGTCTGAAGTAGACATCACAAGGCAAACACCTCTCCCTAACCTCCCTTGTCGTCATGCGTTGGGGTTTGGGGACAGATCTGTGCCAACAACTTGACTCTTTCCCTTAATGAAAACAGCAAAGTTGGCACCTTTTTCTTTCAGCTTCCTGAATAAAATTCAGCCACCTCGATCATGGCTGAAGGTTGTGCTTTGGAAAAGTGCATGTCAGTGCAACAGCCTCTGTGTTTTTCCCTGGCAAAAGCAAGACCCTGGGGAGCTCAGTCATCTAGGCTTCACCACACCAATGACTTGATAAAAAAATAAATGTGTGGAAGTATTTGCCAGTCTTATCTTCACCAAAAATGGTCTTCATCATGCTGAGTTTTCTTGTTGGTTCCCTGTGCACAATATGTGTCTCAATCAGTCCTAAGTACCATGAGTTGCCAGACCTGAAGAAGAAGTCTGTGTCTGCAGTGCAGCAGCCCAGTCTCTGGGCTTTAATTATGGAAAGGGGAGTTAATTCTCATGCAATATGTCCAAATATCAAATAGAAAAAAAAAACAACTTGTCAGATTAGTGATCTTCAGGAAGTTCTTAACTGGCAGAAATTTCAAGGGTGTACTGTGCACTTCCTTAGGACAGGGCCAAACAAGAATGGAGGGGCATATCAGGCAATGGTAGATATACATGTACTACACAGTCAAAAGCAAGATCTTCCTTTGTCTTGCCAGGGAACTTAATTTTCCTGATACCTATCACCACAGCAAATGAGTAGGGAGGCTGTTGCAATTCCATATGATATTTTTTTCATGCATTATCTTTACTTTCAGTGTGCAATATCAGGCTAAGGCTGACAGGGATGCAATACAGTGTCACAGCCGAATTTCCACATGGGAGGTGGTTGCCATAGCTGTAAAGCAAAGAGAGGTGCAAGAGCAGGAAGCCTTTTGTTTTGATGGGTTTACCCCTCACACCCTGTCCCTAAGGTGAAGAAGGCAATAAATTCATGTGCTCAAGGGGTAAATCCTTCTCTGGACAAAACCAGCGGGGGTGCAGGGCCTCCTAATATCTCAAGCCTGCAGCTGTGCCCTGTGGCTCACACATGAGTGCTGCCCATGGTGGTGAGTGACCTGTGGTGTTCTGCAGTATTGGCTACCACCCCAGCTTCATGGGCAGGTCATCTTCAAAATATATGAGCTTGCTGCAGATCAGCCCCCTCCCTGCTCTGCACTGCCCTTGTCACTAATGTGGGTGTGTCTTCTGCCTGCCATGCCTACACTAATCCAGGAGATATGCCCAGGGAGCCAATAAATGCCATACTTTATGTGATGCTCCTGATTCTCCAGAATTTTTACCTAGGCATAATCTGTTGGTGTTATTTAATTACCATAAAGCAGATGACTTATAGCAGACAAAATATATCTATTTTGCCTTAATTTTGCAGTATGGCAATTAACTACCGACAAATGATTTAAAACATATTTACAGAGGGAAATGTCAGAGATGCATTATTTTTTCATGCCCAGTAAATGCACTCACAATAACCAATTTGGTATTTAATTAACTCGCTTATGAGCTCACCTTTGAGAAATATTATTTGAGAGAACATTTGGCTATGATGCTTCGGCAGGCTCTCAGAGGGAGAATGCACCAGCTGCAGGTCAGCAACAATTTTTTGCTTTATTATGTCTGGACGTTTTGCTGTTCGCATGAGCTTAATGTAGTTCTGGCCTTCACATAATTTCAAAGTTAAACTATTAAACATGCAGAAAATCAATATGTAACAGAAGAATGTTCATTAAGAGAACCATAAATCAACTCGTCTGTAGAGAGAGCAGGTACCAGAAGCTTTCATAAAGCTGCTGGCCCATCATGATCAGAGGAGAGGAGCTGGTTATCATGAGCAGCACATTTCTGTGTTTCAGACCTGGGTTAAGTAATACATACACACTAACAAATGTTAATTAGGAAGGGAATTTACACCCATCGTGACCTAGCAACAGTGTGGTCCTTCTAGTGTTCCTTCGGCTGTAACTCCCGAAATGAGATGGAAATTGCACAAGTTAAATGGCTCTTCCATTTCTGCTCCTATTTGAAATTTCACTGACATAACACAGGGTGAAGCTCTGGTGAGGGTACAGTGACATTTTCTTGCCTCGCAGACTTAAATTCGCATCCTTTAAAGCTAGAACAGGCTCTTATGGCAACCTAACCAGACTAGCTGCAGAAATCCAAAACCAAGATCCTTCCTCAGGAGCTCAGGACCATAACTTCAGCTCCCAGATGTCTTTTAGAAAGTCCTCTGGTTTGAACACAATGACTTTAGTCAATTGAGATCACATGTCTATGGGCAAAATATGATATTTTTAGAAATTGTACTGTCAGCAGAAAAAAAAAGGGCCACATTTGATTACCTTGGAAGGCTTTGGCAAAGCTGGATAGGCAGTTCAGTGTTTTCTCCTTCCTGAATGTTAACAAAATAGCAGCAAGGTTTGTATCAGTGTGGTATAGCTTTGCAGTCGGCTTACATTCCCTTGGTGTTCACTACATCAGCCTGCTCCCTCCACAGCCCCTTCTCCCTGTGCTCTTCTCCCTACCAACTTTTGCAGGTGCAGATACAGCTCATCTTGACTGCTGGATCAGCACTTTCTACCCTCTGAGGCTTTGTGAAAGTCACCCCAGCTTGCAAACCTCCTGACTGATGCTTCAGCACTCTGTAAATCCAGCAAGTCTGCACACACCACCCACCCCACAACAGAGTCCCAGCTCTCCCCACTGCTTTCCCAGGCAGATGCAGCTTTCTGCCCCTGCCCCATTTTGTTGGATTGCTCCTTTACTTTTCCCCCAGTCACCTGCTGACCCATCCAGCTGGCTTCCCCATCCAGGAGAGGGCAGGGAGTGCTCTCCCTGCAGAGCATCTGCTCCTGCAGGCTCCTGGAGCAGCCCTGGTCACCCTGCATCATGGGGATCAGCTGTGGGATTTCTGCTGCCTTCACCCTGGCCTTGCCAGTCTGGCAGAATTAGAATGCCTGAGTGCTACTTCTGTGCTAATTAAGCATTGAAGCTCCTGTTTCAGGGGACTGGTACTAGATATTCTTGTACCTTTTTTTTTTACCTGCAGTATAGGGTCCATGGCTCATTGATCTGGAAAATATCGTGCTTGTCTTTGGCAAATAGCTAGGCTTCCATAAAATGTCCCTCAAGTAGAAACTCCCAATTGGCTTAT
This sequence comes from Passer domesticus, assembly GCF_036417665.1. Lineage (NCBI taxonomy): Eukaryota > Metazoa > Chordata > Aves > Passeriformes > Passeridae > Passer > Passer domesticus. The sequence continues at coordinate 62,619,802 of NC_087475.1, read as the reverse complement.
AAATATTGTCACCTGCATTTTAGAGCTGGAAAAACCAAGGCCCTTCTGAGGTTAAAGCAAGATCTAGGACACAGAAAAGAGAAAACTCCAGTCTCTTTTCATTGAGATGTTCTCAGTAATTTTGTGGAATGAGAGATGAAATCTCCTCTGAAGTCAGAGAAAGTCTCACAGGCTCAGCACTTAGAGGTTCATACTTCCCATTAGCTGAAAGAAGGGTTTTTTGGTTTTTTTTTTTGAAGCTGATCAAAATACATTTGATGTTGAAGTTACAGAAAGCCATTAATTATTCTGGTTTTGGAGATAATCAATCCAGGCACCTGTTCATACTACAAACAGCAATATAGTGCTAAAAAAAGAAGAAAAGCAAATGTAAACTGATAACATTTATATGGTGGGAAAGGTGTCCTTTGAAGGACAAACACTATTCTTTATCTCACCCCAAAGTCCATGGGCTTTGTGAGAATGTCCCTGCTCTTGTCAGAGCTGTTTTGCTAGCACAAACAATCCAGAAAATAAATAAAGTTACTTTCAAGTCTGTGCTGCATCATCTCAAGATTGTACTAAACTTGTCAAACAAAATATCAAAAAAAGAAGACACTGTTGAGTGCCTGAGGGCAGAAGTGCAAATTTGATGCAAGATGCCTCTGTTTGTACTCAAGGGCAGTGCTTGGGCAGTGCCTGTGGGATGCTGCCTTCCTGCTGTGCCTCTGCTGCTGCTGATCATGCAGGGGAGACCTACAGCAAATGCCTTCTGCTGATTATTTAAGAGGAAGAGAGAAGTTTTGATTGAATTAAGTCTGTGGTAGAAAATACTTAGGATTAAATTGCAGCAAAGTTTACAGTTCCTTTTGAACAGCTGGGAGAATATTGTGCTCATTTCCTAGAGGTTTTATCCACTTTTGAATCAGAACTGGAGAATGAACAGTCTGAGTGGGAGATGGTTTCAATGTCAAAATGTAGGGACTGGGTTTTGTTCTCTCCCCTCTGGATGGGCAGGTAACAATCCCAGGGCATGAGAGGTGCATGGCAGCAGCTCTGGAGCTCAGCCTGACTCCGGCCATTCTGCAAACTGAGCTCCCTGGAGAGCAACAGGGTAATTGTCCTGGAAGCAGACAAATCTGCATTTTTCTCATCACCTGAATTCACAGAAACTTTGATGATACTGCAAGGCTTGTACTTTTCTCCTGTCTTTTTCTTGCTCTTACTGTAGCCAAGTGGTGTGCTGTTAATGGGCATGCATCAAACTGCTTGAGACAGCATGTTCAGCACTGAGAGCAGGAAATAATCATTTCAGGGCCACTGCTAAGAAAACCTGTCGAAGTGTCTGGGGGCAGAGTGAATATCTAGTACTTGGGGATTAATTATCTGGAATTTAATGAGGCCAAAAGCTAGGTAGCAATTAAATGTCTGTAGATGGAGAGAGCAGTTTCATAAAAGACTTCAGTGGTGAGGCTGGCTTAAAAAGATTTTGCTCTCCCATCTCAGGCTGTTACCAGTATTACTGGCTTTAGGGATGTGCTGTGAACCAGATTGCTGAAGGGATCTGCATTGCAAACTCTTTTGGGGGATTATACGTGAGGTGTGACATTTCAAAATTAGACTTAGTTTCTGCCAAATTGGAGGAAAGAAAGAGATGTGTGTGTCTGTGTGCAGCACATATGCCCTTACACACATCAACACAAATATGTTGCAGAAGTGATGTCTGAACAGTATCAACATCTAAGACTGGTGAGTTATGTATAAATAAAAGAGGGATGGGAAGTAACCTCTTGCCTAAAGCTAAACAAAAATTTCTTCTTCAGCTGGTTAGGAATAGCTCTTGCTACAGCAATTTCACCTTGGAGAGATGTAGCTAGGGTGGTGCAAAAAGAACCAGGGAGTGAGCTGATTGTTCAGGTGTGTGGAACATCAGGAGTTTTATTTTCATATGTACATATATGCATAAAAGAAGGGTGGATTTTAACAGTAAATTATACTTTGACAAGTCAACAGGAAGTCCTGTTTTCTTTCTAATTTATGATAAAGTTGTAGCCAGGTTGGGGGTCAGTCTCTTCTCCCAGGTAACAAGAGACAGAACAAGAAGAATTGGCTTCAGCTTGTGTAAGGGTAGGTTTAGATTGGATGGCAGGAAGAATTTCTGCCCTAAAAAGGTAGACAAGCATTGGAACAGGCTGCCCAGGGAAGTAGTTGGGTCACCATCTCTGGAAATATTTAACAGAGATGTGGATATAGTGTTTAGGGATGTGCTTTTGTGGTGGTCTTGGCAGTACTGGGCTAACGGTTGGACTCGATCTTAAAAGTCTTTTCCAATTTAAACAATCCTGTGTTCTAAGAAATATGTGAACAGTTTCCATCTACTGTTTTTAAGAAAAACATATTAGACAGTAAAACTCCTGACCACTGCATACCCACCCACACAGGTGTCTGTGTGACATTAGCCAAAATCCAGTCCTGCTCTCTGCTTCATCCAGTCCAGTTTTTCTGCAGAGTTCATGTTTCCCTCTGAGTACAATAACAATATCACTTCAGTTATTGCTGTTGTAGCAAGCAGATCAGACACGCTCCCTGGCATCTCCATACAACATATTAATTCTGATTATGTAAAATATTACAACAATTATTGCATCAAGCAAGAGGCAGACAACAGGATTAAAACACTATGGCATGACACATATAATATGAAATTATAGACACATTACTTGACTAGGTATTATATTAGTTTGCATATGGGACCTAGGAAAAGACTTGCAGCATCAAAGATCATTTTATTTTTAAATCAAGAATGAGAATATAGCCACTCTGGGCTTGAGCAGAGCCCTTTCTTGCCACTTATAAAAAGACTGATGGTTTTCTTACAGCCATGAACCAACTCTCCATCACATATTTTGTTTTTTAAAGCTGTAATGAGATCAGACATAGCTCAGCTTTCCTTAACTCTCCGTGGGCTTGTATCAACGCAGATGTTCATTAAGAAGAGATAATGGTTTAAAAGCTCTAATTTTGTTACCCTCTCTGCCATCTAAACTGATCCTAATGTGATTAGGAAAGTCCTTTCTTACTTAGGCAGGGTCAATTTGTCTCCGAGGAGGTAGGGAAAGGAGACATTGAGGGTGCCAGTGCTGGCTCCGTGCTCAGAAATGTTATTGTGGCAGCGAGCAGACTTGTTAATGCCATGTCCTTCATCACACCCTGAGGCAGGGGAGGGCAACCCACTTTAGTCTTTCCTTATTTATCTGCATTTATCTGGAAGCAACGGGCTGCCACATTGCCACAAGCGCACTTTGTACAAAAAGAGATCCCCAAACCTGGTCACTGAGGCTGCACCCATCACATCTGATTTATCTCAGCTTCACCTCAGTGGAGGACCACAAGAAACCCAGTGAACTGAGAGCAAGCTGCAGAAGTGGTGGCACAACAGGTTTGGTTGCCAGAGCTCCTAAACATTTAGTGTCACACAGAACCAGACAAGAAGTTAAAGCAGTCATAAAGAAGTTTAGCCTAAGTTCAGAGAACACCAGCGTGCTCTCACACCCTGTTGAACCTGTGTGAAATAATAATAGCAACCAAAAAAGGGAGAAAGTTCTAAAGATATGTTGGTGCAGTGTTGGCCAGTGGGCCAAGATTTGGCTGCAAGTAGAGGAAACGTCATGGGCAGCAAGTTGCAGGCTGGAGGGTCATTATGGGCTATGGGGTCATGGGAGTTTCAGAGCCAGAGTGGGGAGAGAGCAGCAGGGGCAAAGGGCAGAGCTGTAGGATGAAGCCCATCAGAGAAGATACATGTGCATAAGCAATGCTGGAAGTGCCTGTGGTCAGGCCACATCTGCTCTGTTTTGGGACAGCTTCACAGCAGGGATGTATATGGAAAGGTTAAAGAGCTGATCACTTCACTCCTACTGCATTCCGACAGCAGGCCTGGGTGGAGAGAAACACTGCTAAGCTTTCATATGGGCACTCTCATCTGGCCCTGGGGTGTAAATTACCATGTGCCTCCTCTGTAGCTCCCCATCAGATGTCACAAACAAACTAATTTTCAAAAGATGGTGTTACTCTATTCCTACTGCAGTTGCTCTAGCTCTGGCTTTTTTTTGTCCTCTATGGTAAGTTAAGCTGTCCAGCAACTAAGTACCTGCAATCTGCTTGCTCACTCCTCACCAGCAGGATGGGGGAAAGAAACAGAGTGAGAAAAACTCAGATCTTAAGATGAAGATAATCTAATAAGAGAAAAAAAGAGAGAAAACAAAGAACATGTGATGCAAATACAGTCACTTGCCACCTCCCACCAGATGACCAGTGTCTAGCCAGTCTCCAAGCAAAGACTACTTTGAAAAGAATATCCTCTGCACAACTTATTGATTAACATAACATTCCAGAATATACATTTGATCAACAGGGCCATCTGTCCTGGCTGTGCTCCTTCCAAAGTTCTCAACCAACCCCAATAAACTTGTTGAAGGGAACCAGAGTGATAGAACACAAACCTTGATGTTGTGCAAGAACTTCTAAGCAATAACTAAAATGTTTGTGTTTGACCAACACTTTGATTTGTGTTCAAATCACAGATTTGTTGGTCACAAGTCCAAAGTCCAGCACTGTAAGGGTCTCTGTGAAGCAAATTAATTCCATCCAAGTTGGACCCAGTACTCCTTATTTGATTTCACTCCACACCCTCAATGACTCCTCGCTTCTTGCACACTGCTCTTTTCTGGTGGCAAATATAAAGGAATGCCTGACTAAATGGAGAGCCCCATTTTACCCAGTGGAGGGAAACAGGCATGCCTAGAGCAGATGCAAAAGCAGATCACAAGGTGAGTCCATGCTATTCACTCTCACAGTTGTGAGATCCTGAATTGACTAGGTAATGATCAGATGTCTGTGAAGTCAGATGTAAGGCAAGGTGGATCAAATGTGTTGTTTTTGAACCCCTTCTGTGATCTCAAAACTCTGAGACACAGAACAAAAATCTTTAACCAGATTTCTCTTTTGACATCATAAACACTAGTCCAGTAGACTGTCACTTTCCACTTACCGGAATGGTTCATATCTTCAAAAAGTCTTTTGCTGTGATTCTTACTAAAATCTGAATTGTTGTCCTTAAAAAGAGTCCACACTGTGATATGCTACATACATCACTTTCCACTTGTGTACAGCTGAAATACAAGTTTGGCTGTGTTTTTTATCCATATGCCTTTGTGGTAAACTTCAACACCAGCAAATAACAATGAAAGTGTTTCATGCTGATTAGCTGGTGAGATGACAACAATTTAGAGGGAGAACAAGAACAAAGAAAGTGTATTTCCTTCTATTGGTCATGATGGCTTTATGTACTGGGGAGAAGAAACAGCAGCCCTCCTTTTCTAGGTCACTTTGTTCAGGCACCTTTTGCTATGCACAAAGAGATTCTGTAAGCAGGATATCCACAACTTTGAAGTATAACACAGTCATTTATTGGTTGAAACAGACAAGGGATCTCTGGGATTTAATGTGTTGCCAGACTAAGCACTAGAATACTCAGTGCCTCCATCAGACACCTGAAGAGTCCTTGCTGGGCAAGTAGACAGCCACCGAGGCAGGAAGGTTTGCACTTGTGACATGGTCTCAGTGCTGCTGAACTTCCAGTCTCCAAATCTCCTTGTTGCCATCTAGGATTTTATCTCTTCCCAAGTCGGTGTTTTGCTTCTTGTATCCTGTAGTTGCTAACTGTCTACCTGTCCCTACAGAGCAAAGCAATTCTCTGTAATCAATCCACTGAGATATCGCAGGTTTTCAGTGGTCCCCCAGTAAATAGGGGGTGGATAAGTTCCCGTGAGGGATGCTGGCTTAGCCAGTGTGGGAGAAAATGATGCTATTTTCTTTACCTGTTCATGAACATGATCCGCTGGGGACTCAGGGCAGGATTCAGCTCCTAAGATATAATTAGATGCTATTTGGTCTCTGACTCCAAATGACTCACCTGACCACTTGGAGTCATTAAGAATCCCTGTACACTGAAGCTGCCACTGAAAAAGTGTAAATGTGCCCAGTGTGTTTCTTTGCCCTGGGCTGATGTCCTCAGACCATCTTGCTCAGCTCTGCACTTCCCACTTGTACCTCCCTGGGTGCAAAATCAGATAGCCCCATGCTCCCCAATGGGCTAGATCCTGTATTAATTTGTGGGTGTACCCAACACAGACTGACAGTCTAGAGGACAGGAGAAGACACAACTCCCTAGCAGCAGCTTTCAGTCTGTGTTTCATCCATTGTTTACAGAGCAACTTAACAAGGAAGAAGCCTCTCCCAAAAGGGAGGGAGCTGCAATCTGCTACTTCCCACAGGAGTGCCCTAGTGGTGGAACAGATTGGAAGCAGGGATCACCTTCCACTCTTTCTGTTGAAGCAAGGTCATCCTGCAGGCAAAAATACAAGCATCTTGGAATAGGAAAAATGTGATTCAATACCTATGTCTCTTATAGAAACAGTGAACCACAGCCTGGTTTTTCTCTCTCCTGTAAAACACAATCCACAGAAACTAGGGCTCAATCCCAAATTTATCTTCCTTCACGTCAGCACACAAACTGTGAAAGCCTCTGCTGTCCCCATGTCTTCCTGCTCCTAGCAGCTCAGCTCTGTGGAATGGCTGCAGTGGAGCTGTCCTGGCTTTGTTCTGCTAAGAGTTTGGGTTTACAGCCATTCACCCTTCCTGTACAGTGCTTTTTCAAGGTACCTGTTATGCTCAAAGCTGGAGAAAAACCAATAGCAGAAGTAATGAGGGTGGCACAACAGTAAAGCAGCCAAGTGAGAAATGTACCACTCCAGTGCAAATGAGACTCATTCTGGCCACTCAGCACCTGCTCCTCTCCCTGGAGCAGCAGCTCTGCTAGCAGTGATGTCTACAAAACCTTGAGGTGCCTCCACTGAATCATGGTGTCACCTGCCCACAGCTGAGCATGTTCAGCTGAATGTGACCCTTCTCCAGATGTCTGTAGTTGTGTGGATGGGATTCAGATATATAATGAGAAGCCAAGCTTGCTTGAGATACCCTTGCTCCAGAGTGCCAATAGCAGGAAACAAATGACATGAAAGGAAATAATGCACTCCTATGACTACAGTATACACTTAAAATTAATTCCCTGTAGCTGAAACTGATTGTTCACATAAATCTCACACTGCTTTTGAGCTAGGACATAACCTCTGCTTAATTGATATTCCTGCCTGAAGACGAAGAAATCAATTTAGCACATTTCAGGAGACTTTAAGTTTTTGCATAGAAAGTCTTTCCCTGGTAAATGAGTTTGTCTTTTTATAGGCTTGGGTTTGTGAAACAGAAGATAAACCTTTAATAGTTACATGCATAGATGTAGCCTTTCTTGGTAGGTTTGGAAACCAGAAATCATTCTGGATGCATCCTTTCCATCAAATGCCTGTGCATATGTAAACTTGCACAGTTAGTTCCCGTTCTTCCCCTCACTGGCTCACTACCTTAGGGTAAGATGTTTATCACTGTGGACACAATCAAGTCCTGCAGAGGCACCTGCTGAGATGGGGATGTGACACTTCCATTCCTGTTGTTTTTTTTCTTTAACTATTCCCAGTCAGTAACATCCTCAGATTCAGGTGAAAGTGAAAAAATTAGGTGGAAAGTTCATTTTAATATCAAGCCTGCAGAGCAGGAATATCATCATTAAAAAATACAGCATGTGAGAAAGCTCAGCCCCATTTCTGACTGACTGGAGTTGGGATGTGGTTAGCAATGCATGCTCACAAGCACACCCTTCCTTAAGGCTCTGAATCAAGCAAGTGGAAGAGCAAGGAGTGTGTGCTAGATTTTGAAATGAGCTTGTACAGCAGGTTCAGTGCATGGTTATCATGCCTTGTTACACACACTGCCTCATGTCCTACAATTTATGTGCTAAGTATTTCTAATACAGCAACTGCATTGATTTCAAGGGCAGTTTGCAAAATGGTGTGACTCTGCAGCTGACAGGGAAGGTAAAACCTGAATGCCCTCTCCTAGACTTAGAAGGGCTGCAGTACGGCTGAGGAGTTGAAACCAGTCCAAAAGCTGCTGACAGAATGTGCACTTGAAGAAGAGAGGCTCTTTACCTAGTGCCTTATGAAAACAAACACATACCTGACATGTAACTGCATCTTGACATGAGATGCCAAAAGAAAAAACACTTTCAGGAAAGTGCTTATTATTTTCACTTTCAAATGACCAAGTGCTTAGGAAAGGTGTCAAAAGAAGTCCCTGAAGGCTGTCAGTCTCTGTGCAGCCATTAACCTTCAAGGGCTTGGGAACCAGGACACAAAGTCCCCTGATGTGGATTTTTACCTCTCGCCTGCACATGCTGAACAACCTCCGGGTGTGGGAAATTCAGATGTGGCTCTATCTACCAAACCACAGCAGGCCAAGGCCACAACTCCAACTTGCAATTATCCATGCAGTGTGATGGGCAGCGTTCTCCCCAGATTTGGCACATACCAGCAAGCATGTTCCTTAATTGCCTTGGAGAGACCAGGAGCTGTTTCCACCAGACACAAGGAAGAGGCCACTCTGTGTGAATGGTAAATTAAACCACATGGACAAAAGATGTTCCACTTCATCTCAGGGCCAGGAAATTATTCCTGCTTTGTTTTATTCACCTGTATAAAGGTAGTCTCTGCTGATAAATTAGGGATGAGCCAGTGTGGGGCCAGATAGATGGATCAGTAAGAGAAAGACTCAAAAGCCTTGAAGGTTATGAAGGAGCTCAGAGGCAGGAGCGAAGTGGGATTCATCTCATCTTAGTATAAGAACTGAAAACCTGATATCTGCATCTGAGTGCAGCTCAGTCACCCTCAACTCCCCTTACAGGCAGTGGAGAGAAATAGCCAAGTGAAAACAGAATCAGGGCAATGCCAGACCAAACTGGGAAGTAATTTTAGCTGTAGCTCTGCTACTCTTTGGCTACAGATGTTTTACCTCAATCCTGATGCTATTTTATGCAGTCTTTTCTAAATTTTCCGCATGCATTCCTTTAACTACAGTCGCCTGTGTATGGGTGATATCCTTTGATATCAAGGAACTCCAGCAAAAGGGCATTTGCAAGTCAGTTTAGGTTAACACCACTGTGACCAATTTTCATTTTCACATGTGACTGTTAATAAGGAGTTGTAGATTACCGTGCTCCCTGCTTTAATGCAAAGAATTCTTCTTAACATTCTTTTTAACCTCAGTTTCTCATCCTGAAACATTCACTCTCCTCTCATCTTCTACCAGGGTCACCTTAATGTCCACCTCCTGGAGTTGTGACTATGCCTCACCTTTGCTGTTCTCTTTCATAATGTCCTTTCTACTTCACTGCCTGAGTTACATTACTTGAAAAATAGTAGCCAGCCGTCACTGTCACCTGGTCTTGGAACCTTTCTAAGTACAAAGGAAATTAAATATTGAGCAGTAATAAGTGAAAATGAAACATGGATCAGTATGAAAGATCATGAGAATACTGGGGGGCCTTGAATTACAAGAGTTTCTTCCTTAAACCATTCTAATTTCACAAGACCATCTATGTACTCTGTACCCAAGGGCACTACCAGGCCCAGAGCATTTAACACAGCACCGAGTCTTCTCCACAGTCTATTAACTTGGATGATCTCTGGCTGGTTCAAGCCACAGCTGTTGCAGACCCTGCACAACTCTGCTGCTGATGATTGCCATTCTGGTAAAAGGAAGAAAGCAGCATGGGCCTGCTCCTCCATTTACTTAATGTATCCTCAGTAGCATTGCCCTGTAATATATCTGTTACCAATCAATACTTAATATAATTTTAGGGAATGGTGCTGGAGCAAGCCCAAAAGCTAAAGCAGATCTTCATGTAAAACAGGCAGCAGAAATAAATGGGGAGAAAGCTCATGTGGAAAGCAAAGTAGAGATGGTACTTTCTGTGTCTGCAGATTTACTCTGTGACAGAGCATGGACAGACCTCTGGGAGTGAAAGAGAATGGGACAGTTTTCCATCTTAGGACCAGAACAAAAAAGAACAAGAAGTCAACCAAAGACTATTAGTTGATTAAGTAGCAGCAATTATTAGAATTTTCTTTCCTTCAGTACACGAGACAAGGCCAGGGCACTGTGTCATGCAATGGGGAAAGGCTGGAGAGTCAGGGGCGGTTGTAAGGAGGAGAGCAATGTTGCTGGAGTAGGGAAGGCTGACCCAGGGTGCAGCTGGAGCACAGGCTCAGACCAGGATGGGTTTTGTGGTGCTGAGCCACTAGGGTGGGATGGCTCCACAATCTGTCTAGGGGCAGGAGGGGCTGAGAAGAAGCCAAGCACGTGTGTCTTGAGTTTGAGACTCTGCAGAATTCTAGAGTCTAATTTTGCCTTCACACAGCTCAAAGCTAGGTTATCCATGACATTCTTCAATATTTTCCCTAAAACTTGGAAGCTATTGGTTTCCCTGCACTGAGGATGCTTTTGAAGGAGACTGGCTTTGTTACTTGCCAGCAGAGACTGCTTTTCAATCAGCATAAGACTAAGAACACAGGAATCTGTCACAGTGGCTGCTGTTGGGAGGAAACTGTCCTATGCACTTACCTCTTTTTGATTCAAAAAGAATGGTGGGCAGTTTAGCTGCAGGCAATAACAGAGGGAAAAGAGCCAAGTGAGTACATGCCTAACTGCTCCTTTGTCTCTATGAACTCCAGCATCTCGCAGCTGGACTGCACTTCCAGGTGCAATGGGAGCAATGGGAGGAAGTCTGTGTGAGTGGAAAGTCCTACTAGGCTCAAAAAATTTGGGCCCACAGCTGGAGGTCCTGATGTCACTGGGCTTTTCCCACAGATAATTCCAGAAAGAGCCTCTGGTAAAGGCAGTGTTCATCTCATCATCAATTCAATTTTTGCTATAGCCCTGCTAGGCTTTTAATTTCTTGTGTTAAAACAACAAATGAGATGACCCAACTGCAATCTCTAATAGGTATCATGGGTCAGTAATCATTCATTTGTTATAGTGCCTCTCACCCGAAGGACAGAGAAGAAAATTTGTCCTCCTAATGGCAAGAGCTGTAAATTAGTTTTATTTCACTGTTAAATCTAGCTGCCTGAAAATTAGGATGACCAGCCCTTAGCTGAGAAGAAAATGTGTCAGCTCAAGGGATTTTCTGCATTAGGCAAATAGGCAGCTCATAATCACCCATTAAACATCACAGTGGCTGTGTCCTGACACCCTTGCTACTCAGAGTCTGAGTGACTGCTGATCTACTGAACGTGGTGAAACTTGGCAAGCCTGGTGCCCACTTCTGGGCCAGTGACCCCAGCTCCACTTCTAGCTTAGGAAGAGGAGTGAACATCTCCTCCAGGTGCTCATGATCATTTCATCTTTCAGGAAGATAGACATGTTCAAGATAGGGGTGATGAATTTCTCTGTGAAGGTACATCTTATCTCTGTTATTAAGGGAGCTTTGGATGAGTAGGTCAGATTTGAACATGTTGATCTTTTAGACATGTACATTTAGATGAGGCAAATCCTGCCCAAAATTTAGCCATCTGCTTGTCACAGGTGTTTCCTCAGCTGAATATTGTTATCTTTATCCATGAAGTCTTTGCAAACCCTGTAGGTCTAAAAGATGTTTTTCTGAATAAGCATGGACTCACTGTGGAGTTGGAATTTAAAGGGTAAACCATCACTGCATACTTATAGGGTGCAAAGGAGGGAAATGAAGGGTTTTAAAAACAGATGGAAGCTCTGTTGACAAGGGCATGAAGGTGCCTAACAGCCTTCACCGAGCAAGTAGCTGCTGGTAAAGTTGTAGAAACACTTGAGTGGCTCCTCCTGGGAGTGTGGGTGTCCCTCCAGCAGTCACTTCACACATTATTCATGCTTTTGGCAAGACGGACTGCACAAAACACCACACAGCCATTCCTGCTTGTTAAGCCTGATCCCGGAGGGCTGCCCAGAGCTCTCCCAGCTCCATCTGAAACCAGCAGGGCATACATTGCTCACCCTGACTGATGCAGTTCCTTGCAGCAAAGCCATGCTGTTCGCTGCAGGGTCACATCGCAGGGGGCTGCAGGGATGGCAGCAGACACCTCAGTGGCCTGAGGGCACCTCCCGAGGGCAGGGAGGCTGTTGCCTGCACTGTGAGAGATGGAGAGCAGATGTTCCCTCTGTCCCATCCCTGAGAATCCCTGCTTCCTCTGTGCAGCCCTTTGGGAAGAAGGAGAGAAGTTTATCTGGAAAGAAAGGCAGAAACACCTTCAATGTGATGAAATGAGTGGTCTGTCATCTTGTTCAATAACGTGTCACACAGAAAGCTCTCTAAAAAGCTCTCTGTAGAAAGCTGAAAATAAATTTTAAAAATCTATCCCACTGTCAGATCCTCATAACCCATAAATGTATCAGAATAGTTGTAAAATTATTCACTTTTGTGATGTGCAAGTTATAGAATATTGTACAGCCAGACAAGTTTATAAGAACATGTTTTAAGCAGCCAGCATGGGGAGGACCTGGCTGAAGTTAAAACAAAACCTTGCCACAAGACAAGTGAGAGTGTGATGAGGGACATTAAAGAGTGAAAATGGCTTTGAATAAGAAATGTGGTCCTCTGTCTCCTTTTCCTGGTGCGCCTGTTTCCCTATAGGAAATTTCCTATTTCCACTGAAATAGGAAATTTTAGAATGGAGAAGCAGAGAGACCAGAGCTGATAGAAAGAGCCTGTGGTGCTGCAGCCAGAGCTGCATTGTCTATGCTAATGGATGTCTGACTTTAAAAATAACTAGACTCCAGGGAGTGCAGCTCTGCTGGGTAATGGCTCTCTCACATCTGATCGTGCCAGTTTTCCCCATGAACAACCTCGTCATTCCCTGGTGATATCCAAGCAGTCAGCCTCACTTCCATGCCTGGTAAAATCATGGAGCAGATCCTCCTGGAAAATGCCAAAACGTATGGAAGACAGGGATGTGATTAGAGACTGCCTCCATGGCTTCACCACAGACAAAGCATGCCTGACTATTTTGGCAGCTTTCTTCAATGGAGTGGCTGCATCAGCAGACAAGGGAAGAGCTACAATTGCCATCTACTTCAACTTCCCTAAGGGTTTTGATCCCATCCCCTAGAATATCCTTACCTCTAGGTTGGAAAGAGGTATGGGTTTGATGAATGGACTGTTAGATGAATAAGGAACTGACTGGATGGCAGCATCCAAAGAGTAACAGCTCAATATCCATGTGGAAAACAGTAAAAACTGGTGTGTCCCACAGGGGTCCCATACTGGGACCAATACTATTAATAGTATTAAATACTATTTAATGTCTTCACCAGTGACACAGGCAGTGGGATCAGTGCACCCGCCGCCAGTTTGCAGATGGCATCAAGCTGAGTGCTGCAGCTGATTCATTTGAAGGAAGGGATGTTACCCAAAGGGACCTTGACAGGCTTGAGGAGCAGGGCCCTGTGGATCTCATGAAGATCAAGTGCAAGGCCCTGCACCTGGGCCAGGTCAATGCCAGGTATTAATCCAGGCTGAGTGATGGGTGGGTTTGGAGCAGTCCTGTGGAAAAGGACTTGGGAGTACCTGTCCAGACAAAATCAGATACGACTCCCCAGTATGCGCCTGCAGCCCGGAAAGCCAACAATATCCTGGTCTGTACAAACATAAATGTGACCAGCAGGTCAGAAGGGGTGATTCTGCCTGTCTCCTACGCTCTTGTGAGACCCTAACCAGAATACTGCATCCAGCTCCAGGGGTTCCCAGCACAAGATGGATGTGAACCTGTTGGAGCAGATACACAGAAGGGCCATGAAGGTGATCAGAGGCTGAAGCAATTCTCCTATGAAGACACGCTGAAAGAGATGGGGTTGGAGAAGAGAATGCTCCAAGGAGATCTGATTGCAGCTTTTCAGTTTATAAAGGGTGATAGAAGAGATGGAGAGACATTTTTTTACCAGGGCCTATAGTAACAGGACAAGAAGTAACAGTTTTAAACTGAAGGAGAGCAAGATTAGATTAGACATAATGAAAACTTTACTGTGAGGATAGTGAGATGGGGGAACAGGTTGCCCAGAGAAGCTGTGGATGCCCCATCCCTGGAATTATTGATGGCCAGTTTGGATGGGACTTTGGGAAACCTGGTCTAGTGACAGATGTCACTGTCCATGGCAGGGCACTGGGACTAGATGATCTGCAAAGGCCCCTTCCACCCCAAATCTTCTGTGACTCGGTGGTGCTACACTCCCTCCTGCTGTTGGCACACAAGGTCCGAAGGCAGGTGCCAGCAGGCTAGGAGGTGCCAGGGGACCCCCCAGATTCTCCCCCAAAACAGCAGAGCTGCAGGAGGCACAACACAGAGACTGACTGACCCGACCTCTCCTGAACAGGATGGACAGTAGTTTTCTGTAAGCAGGATTATTAACTTAGAACATTGCTGTGGATTTTGGTTTTCATTTTCTTGTTAGTTTTTTTAACAAAACCTTTTAAATTTTTGGTCTATTAATAGCAATGGAACATTGCCTTCTCAGGCTAAGCTGAGCCTCCCTTTCTGTTCTTTCTTTCTACCTGTATCCTCCCCACATAAAGAAAACTTCTAGAAGAACTATTCTTTGAGAATTTGAGGGGGAGGATGAAGAAGGAACAGGCTATGATTTGCACAAAATTAAAAGAATATTTGAGACACAAGACAAATGTTCCCAGAGAAATGCCCCTTTCCTTACTGCAAAGAATATATCAATGAAGCATTTGCATACATTACACCAACTAAATTAATTTACCCAGACTTGCTGTTTGCTTTCAATGCCCAAAGCTAACAGCCCACATGGATTTTCTGGGTTGTTTTATGTTTTTTTTCCCCTTTCTTAAGCCTGACTACACAAACTCAAAACACACTTTCATCTGACAGTGAAAAAAGGATGAATTTTAGGTTGTCTTGTAACAGGGAGACTTTTCCTTCAGTGCCACACTTACATTGCAAGGTACCCAGAGCAAGGGCAAGCTGAAAGTCACTTGTGGAGAATGGGCAGAGACGTGCAGGGGAATAGAGAGTTACTCTGAGCTAGAAACAATTTATTTCCCCTCTTCTATACCCTGGGCATGACCCCATCACACCAGGCTGTCGTGGTGGGTTTGGCATGCCCACTGCTTGCTGGTACCAGCAATGCCTCAGCAAGAAGGAGACAGACACAACTTTAAGACACCCTTTCATTTCCTCAGAAACAGCTCCCAGGAGAAAGTCTTAACTAAAAATATGGAGTGTTTTATGGCTCATACATTTGTCAGTGACTGCTGCAGAGGTGTAGGCACAGGCAGAGCCTATGGAGACAGGACAGGGAGACAGGGATGACAGCACTGAGAGCCCTGTGTTCCCTCCTCACTGCACCTACCTGGCCCCAGCCTACTGTCTGCACTCCACTGTGGCCAGTCTGGCACAGGCTTAGCTGCACATTGCCCTGTGACAGTTGTTAGAGCAGTGTGACACAGACCACAGAGCAAATCCTTGGCCAGGAGGGATGCATAGATGAGATTAGAGACACTGGTCCCACCAAGAGAGGCTGTGGGCTTGTTCAGCAACCACCACCTCATCCCTTCTCTCCTGCCAGGAGACCAGTAATGTTTGTGCCATCCTTTGGCACTCCTGGGGTGCATCTCTGAAAGAGCAGTTAATGGACTTACATGTCATATAATTGTGATAGCTGGAGATTGTCTGATGGAAGGGGAGAAATTCAATTGTCTCAGGGTGGATTTGGTCTAATTATCGCAGATGACACCAGCAAATCTGCTTCTCTTGGAGACACGCTGTTACTGTAGTAACTTGTAAATGAATATCAGGTGATGAGTAATTTAGAGGCAGTCTGAACTGCTGAGTTTATGAGCACAGTGGGCAATCATTTCTTCTTTCTTTTTTTTTTTTCAAATTCTTTTCCATATTAATTTCTTTTTTAGTGTGAATGTAAACCACAAAATCAACAGGTCAGATATAAGGCTCTTGTGAACTCTGCCTTCCCTATCAGTCAGAGCAGACACAGCTTGGATGCTTTATCACTTTGCTTTTAATTAAAGCCTATAATGGTTTTGCATTCTGTGAACAGGCTTTATCCAAAATACAAAGTGGATAAAAGATGAAGCAAATCTCCAGATAACTCTGCATTTTTGATTATCTCTACTGTACATATGCAGGCTGCTCACTCCCTCACCCAGAGCCAGGATCAGCAGTGTCTCATGAGCAAGCTGCCGATAAACAATGGTTGCACCCTGCCCTTGTGGAGAAAGAGCTGATAGGGTGTGCCTTGGCTTCTGACACTTGCCTTGTGTGGCCAAAGGGGATGGCATTTGGAGGCGTCACCCTTGCTTAAATCAAGACATAAAATCTTCTAGTCCAAAGAGAAGATGGTAAATGTCTGCACACCCCAGTGCATCAGCAGTTGCAATGCAGCATGAGATACGCTTTGCTGTGGTTTGCTCTCACTGCACTGCACCCAGCCCTAAAATGCAGCAGAGAGAGTACAAGTTGCAAATCAGGTCCCAAGAGCATGTCCCACCCTCCAGCCTAGCTTTTTGTTTTGAGTAGCAAATAAGTGCCAGATGCAGTTATTTGCATGCACAGGATGCCCAGAAGCTGCCCATGCACATGGTTTTGCTTGCATCTGATAGTCTATTTTATTTCTCAAAGAGAGCAGAGAAAGTGATCTCAGGTGAGATCCACCAAACACAGCAGCTAAATTGGGATCGTTTTCCTGGGTGTCCATGACCCTGCTGCAGCTTTGGCTGAGGGTCATCAGGGTGGTGCATCTCCCTTCAGTTTGAAGCACAGGAAGTTTTGGTGCCCATCTGGGCTTGGATGGGTTCATGAAACTTAGGTTTGAAGTAGGAGAGCTGGAGAGCATGACCCGGCTCCATCCTGCCAGTGTCCACACTCTGGTAGGTCTCTCTCAGAAAGCATCTATGGACTGAAATGTTTTAGTGTGGATCCTGTTTATATTTCATCATAATTACATTGTTTTCAATATATTGAAGAAGATTGAATTTCTTGAAGTTTTTTGCTTGCACTTCAAGAGTCCATGACAGTTAATGCTGAAAAAAAAAGATGTTTTTAATAGAAAGCAAGTGATTAATTTTGAGAGTAACATCTCTACTTTCACCTGGGATACATTTAAAATAATGAATCATAAATTTGCTAGATCTACCAAAAACCAATGCTTTTTTTTCCAAAATACCTTTGTATATATGTGGATTCATCTCAAATGTGGGGTCATCTGATAGAGAGAAGTGTGTGGTACACCATAGGCATGTACTAAAGCTGCATTTTCTCTGTATAGTCAGAGGTGTGTAATTAGCATGAGGACAGTCATTGACACATCCCGTGTGCTGTGTCACCAAGTCACGCCTGATTATGTTGCAAAGTGAGATTAGTAAAATGAGTTTGAATTTGTCCTCTCACTGCCATTTGATAGTAGGGAAAACAAATCCTTCCACTGCCAAAGCTGCAACTAATATTCAGTACTTAAGAAATTCAACTGATGCATTCATAATGAACAGGATTTTGTGTAATTAAAATTTTAAATAAATCCCCAACATGATCCCTGACTTGGATTTCTTAATTTCAGATATGAAAGTACAGCTTTTGACAAAATAGGTTGAGGGGGTTGGAGGTTTTTTCTTCTCTTTTCTTTCATCTGAAAGACTTAAAAAAATCTCATCAGCATATTAAAAAAGAGCAGAAGATAAATTAAATGAAGACCAGGATTAAAAGACTCACTACTTTCTTCATGTCACCTTTATAGTTCTTTTGAGCTTCTGTCCCTGTGAGGTGGGTGTAAGTAACCTGGAGGTGGATGTTAGTGGGTGGCAAAGCTTTTGTGAGGCAGAAAGAAACTGAGGATTAGAAAATTACTGGAGGCAGTTTCCATACAGATGAGAAGAAGCAGTCAGCCCCTGAGAAGCCAAGAAATAGGAGGAAGACAGTAAGAAAACTGAATAAATGGCACATTTCCCTGGCAAAGAAAATGCCTATTTGTTTTAGCAGAAACCCTAAAAGTTGCCATGGTTGCTGAAAGTTGCTGACAACCCTGGAAGCTGCTCACTCAAAGCAATCTCACAGCTGCAGGACCAGGTCCCTCCTTGCCTGCAGAAATCCTTAGGTCAATGTCAAAAATCCACTGAGTTTCCACTGCTCATTTCCAGTTGCTTACACACCTACAGGGTGAGCGCATCCCTTGTTGTTCCTTGTCACAGGCAGGTTGGTGGGATTGTAACAGGGGGTGTGGGCACAGCCCCTCTCAGTCCCAGGCTCCCACCAGAGGTTGCAGCTGCCATGAACATGTACAGCTCCTACCAACTCTCCTGCAATCCAGCCATAGAGCTGTGGATGGAGAGGAAAGGGTTTGGGTTCATGGAAGGAGTCATTTCCTCTTGGGAGGAGGATTAGTTTGCAATGCCTCAGGGTGTGCTGAGGTTGGACTGGGATAGAGAGGGAGCGCTGTCTTCTGGTTTGGGCTGGGTGGCACGTGTAATGGCTTTGTTTTCATCTTTGCAGTTTTCAGAAGCCCCACTGTGGTGGCCTTCAGACCGCACCACTGACTGCCCCAAGCAAAGAGCCCAGCGAGTGGGTGAATTGATGTGTTTGCAAAGTGTGTGTGACCACTGGAGAAAATGCAGCTGCATGGGTGTGAAGTGTCTGGAAAAAGATGGTTATTTGCAGCACCTGCTTTCCTGTCAGAAACACTTTTTTACTGGGCAGTGAACCAATCCCTGTCCTC
Organism: Passer domesticus; assembly: GCF_036417665.1. Lineage (NCBI taxonomy): Eukaryota > Metazoa > Chordata > Aves > Passeriformes > Passeridae > Passer > Passer domesticus. The sequence continues at coordinate 62,601,103 of NC_087475.1, read as the reverse complement.
CCTCAATGGAATGTTCTTGGCACACATTGACACTGTTCGCAGGGATGTGAAAGGCTGATTTTTGCACGTTATGTGCATTACAGCAGGTAAAAGTATGAATGAGGCATCCAGGTTTCCAGTATAACACTGAGGAACACTGTAAAGTGCTGAAAGGTGACACTTAACCTTTACTCTGAAGACCTGAGCAGTGTTTATTCTTCTACAATGTGGTGGTGCTACTCACCGTCCTTATACTCTAGGTCAGCAGTGTCCAGGCCCTCTGCCATGAGATAGGAGCACTGCTTTCAACTCTCCCTCACTCTGTGGGATTTATCTTGAGCAAATTCACCATTTTTAAGTTAGAACTTCAATGGCAACTCACTTAGCTGCTCAGGGCAGCAGCTGCACTTGCTCTCCCTGCTGAAGCTGTGCCAATGTGCAGCAGAGAAGCACAGCTTGAGACACAGTGCTGTATCTACTGCCTGCACCCCACAGGGCCGTGACCTCAGCCAGCAGAGGTGCAGTGTGGGTTGCTGCCTCTGTTGCCACTATTTTCACCGTAGCTGATCTAAAGACTTCACTAGTTCAAGCACAAAAGGTCCCTCAGAGCATGAGGGGCAATAGCAAAGCCCTTTCTCCTGGGTGGGTGCCTCAGCTTTGCAGCTGCAGACTTGGAGATGTGTTTGTGTATTCTTCACCTCTTGGAGGTCTTTAACTCTTGCATCTACCCTTCATCCTTCCCCTGAATTTTCCATCAAGTCATTGGAACTGTAATGATGGTAGGGAGGCACAGACTTACACCCTCATGTGAGGAGGCATCCATTTCTCTCTCTGTGGGCTGTGTTGTCTCCAGCACAGCAGGAGAAGCCTATTGTGGTACACCTCTTTCCTGGCTAAAATTGGTTTGTCTTTCTGTTTCTTGTCCAGCAGCCAGTTAAACCTCTGTGGGTCTGTGCTGAGGATGGGTTTGGTCCTGTCTGCATGTAGAGAGGGTGTCCAGAGGGATTTCTTTCAGCATCACTTGGAATCAAGTGAATTGCACTTCAGGACTCTTCATGGGCTGTCAAAGGAGCTGACAATCTTCAGAGTTAGGGACTTACCACTGAAACATCAAAGGTAGAACAAATGTGTCACATCTAAAGCAATTTGCTGCATTTTGAGCAGAAACCCTGTGTCCCAGCCCAAATCTAGTCATGGTTTGGTTGGGGTTTTTTTTCCATAAGAAAAGCACCATGTGCTTATAAATTGGTCTTTGCCAAGTTACTTGGTCTTGAAAAGAAGTGCTCTGTAATAAGCTGCATCATTAAAAAGAAATTTTTCTGTGAGCAGCAGAGCCTGGTTTCCTGCGGTTTGGTGCCTCATGGTGGGATTATGTTGCATCTAATGAGGAGCACTCTGGCTGAAGCCTTTTCTCCTGTTCATAAAGACACTGTCTCATGTGAGTTCTCTGGTGTCTATAATCCATTTGGGATCAAACTGCCATTGTTTAGGTTCTCTCCTGTCTGTCAATGTAATACTGCCCACGTGGCCAGCTGTTCCTCCCTGGAGACATGAAAGGGTCATCCTGCTCTACCCTGATGCCTGTTCTCTCAGAAATGATTGAAAATTAAAGCATTTGAGAATTCCATCCCATAGTTCAATTTGACTGAAATTGGCCAACAGGATAAAAGATAATTGAGAATAATACTGGACTGACACAACAATATAATAAATCTAATTTTATTAGGTAATTGGGCAATAAACGGTAGAAAGTAAATACCAGAGCAGTTTAAACATGGAAAAATTGTTCATAAATATTTATTCAAGCATTTAAATACACTCAAGGTGACCATTTTTTGCCTGTTTTGCATTTCAATTTTAGCATTGCAATTCACAACCATACGAATGACCAACAAGAGCACAAACATCCCGATAGTTACACTCACACACCTCAAAAGTAAATCTAAAATAATATTTTTCTCTGAGACTTTTTTGAAAAGTGACAAGGAATTATTAAAAATTTCTTTCTAAATACTATAGATTCAAAATTTTGAAACAGGAATATAAAACAATTCAGAAATGAGATTTTGAAAATGGTTCTTACCAAGTCAAAGCATAAAAATAGATTATGTGGTTTGTACTGAGTTTCCAGAATTTTCAATAAACCTGAAATGAACAAAGTTAGACCAGAAATCCTTTGTTGAAGTGGTTTGTGGAAATATTTCAGAAATGTGAGTTGTAAAAGGAAATTCATAATTATGTGCACACACACAAAAATATTGTATATGTTGCTCATTGTAATTTATTTCTCCAGTTCCAGAGCTATAGAGACATGCTTGTCAAAAATTTTTTTTGAAGATATTTGTATTTTCTTACCTTGGATGCAGTTTAGATGGATGAGCTACCATTGTTCTCCATGTTTCTCAAATTAGGAGAATGCATTTCTAAATTCAATTTCATCCTCAGTGGAAATGGTTTCTCTTACTCTGGTAATCTTTGGAGAAGAATTATTCATAGTCTATAAAGCTTCAAATTTCAAAACCTAATTTTGAATGTTAGTCAAGAGGTTAATTTAAAATTCATCTTCCAAAAGGGGAGTTAAATAAAACTGATAGAAGGCTGGAACTTGTCAAGTGGTTGAGAGGTTTATCAGCATGTGAGTATGAGTTCATTAGTTTTAATTAGTATAATCACTAATTTTGCATTAACAGTTTGGTGAGAGAAAGTAATTGCTCACACCCACTGCATTAGATTGGGAGATTAGAATTCATTTTATGAGGCAATTAGCATTTCAGGAATTTTTTTAAAGGCTTTTATGATCTGCCATTGCAGTAGCCTCCTTTACCAAAGAGTTTAAATTAACCATAACTTTCATCCTAATGGGATGCAAAAATTAATGTAGAATTAAGTGTGAACCAGTAATCCCACTGCGATAAGCAGGCAGCTAAAACCACAAACCTTGATTAGTTTATAATGACCTGTTCTATTTCCCAGACAATGATAGCCATTTATCTGTCCTCAATTCATTATCTTCTCGAAAAGTTTATATTCTTGAATTTTATACAGCAAAACAAATAAAATATGCAGAAGGCAAAAGTAGAACAGTACTACTGAAGTTATAATTGTCAAAAGAAAAAACTGCAAGTTTCAAGAGTAAGGCTTAATTTGTCAATTATTCTTCATATCAAATGCCAGAAAAAGAAGAAACAACTCCCTTTGACATCCAGTGCCTTGGGAAGAGCCATGAATTTCACAGCAACAGCAATCACAACCCTGCTCTATCCATCATAACCTTTGGCAGCTACTGACACAATGAAAATGGATGGAATTGTCATCCTGGTTGGCAAGGAAGCCCTGATCTGAGATTTAGGACAGTTTGCCCAAGAGATTGCCTTCCAAAATATCCTGTAAAGAAATGTGCAAGTTCTGGTGGGAAAAACTGCTTACAGCAAGGCTGTAATTAATGCTTTCATGGTATCCATAACAAGACAAGACAACACACCCTTTGCAGCAAATCTGCCACCCATTATATGGGATTAGGCTTGCCCCTGGATAAAACAAATCTCTGCTCAAAAATCCCAAATCTGATGTGAATTGGATGAGGCAGGAGGAGAACAACTGTTAAGAGTTAGAACTGTAATGTAGTTCATGCCATTTTGGGTACATATGTTAAAATAAGGGGATGTGGGACACTATTTAGGGAATTGCATTAATCTCCCTAGGACATATGTTAAAGCAAAGTGTATATATATATATATATGTATATATGTATGTACATACTGCTGTAAGGGACGTTAGTGGATGTAAGAGATGTACCTTTATAAGAGAGTTCAGACAGAAAAAAAATGCTTAAACAGCTAAAATTTAGGCACAGCTAGGCAAACTGGATCTCAGTCTCTCTGGCATCAGCTGGTGTCACCTTTAGAAGCTGAACTACTTCAGCCAAGATCTACACTCTAAGGGCTGCCTCACTCTACAGGCTGCAGAGGCAGTCCCAGGTAACCAGGTTTTTGTCTTGGGTAGGTGAAGTAAATACTTAAAATTGGGTAAGATGAATCATGACTACCATGCCTGTGCCTTAGGGTTTGTCTATGCACACAGTTACTGTGGAGAGACATAACTCTTCCTGAATAGCATTACATGTGAATACACTTTCGGCTGAGTGAGACTTATTTCTCTTCAACAATATCCTCTTGAGAGAGGTAGAACACTTTGCTTTTTAGTCCTCATGTGGAATTCTTCTGCAAGAGCTGCTGCCTTTTTAGCGAGCTGCCCTACCTTAATCCAAATTTACTTTAGTATAAAAATGCCCTCAATCTGCCATCCAACCACCTTTGAGAGCAATTTAAGATTTATGGTAGTAAGAGCATCAATTAGGCACAAATACATTGACCAAAAAAATAGTGACAGTATCATATACAATAAAAACTGACATTTATTTCACAAATTATGGGTGTAATAAAGCCTATTGTTTCAGGAAAAATGCCTGTATTTGCCCGTATGTTTCATTAAAGAATAATAATGCCATACATATTTCATTCCCTTGTTCTGAACAGCAAAACTCTTAACTGTATAAAATGCCCCATGCTGTCCTTGCTTTGTTGAGTTGTTCTTTCTTTTTAATCAGATTTTTCCCCCTGAACTAATGAAATTGCTCTTTAAACACATACATCATTTTCATTTGAAGTGACTTATCATGGCTCAAACAGTTTGTCTGCTCTCCTGGAGAACAAGGCAACTGCCATCTCCTTGTGCTGTGCACATCCAGGTCTGGACTGCCTCTGATCCCCGGTGTGCTGAGTTCTCTGAACCCCCACTGTGCTGCTTTAGGTGGAATATGGGTGACTGATGTCTGTGGGGTCTGCACCTTGCACATTTGCACTGGTTTCTGGTCCACTCGCTCTCACATTTAATTTCTCTCTTCCCGTAGTATGCACCGACCCGCTGTGCAGCTGCGCAGGCGTCCACAGAGCAAGGCATCCTTCCTCCCTGCCATCACCACGAAGCGGTGCACGACCCCCAGCTGGTCCCCTGCACGTGCCCACTCTTCTCCTGCCCGTGGGAAGGGCATCTGGAGGTGGTGGTGTCCCACCTGAGGCAGACCCACCGCATCAACATCCTTCAGGGCGCGGAGATTGTCTTCCTGGCCACGGACATGCACCTGCCCGCACCCACGGACTGGATCATCATGCACTCTTGCCTTGGCCACCAGTTTTTGCTGGTCCTCAGGAAGCAGGAGAAGTACGAGGGCCACCCCCAGTTCTTCGCCACGATGATGCTGATCGGCACGCCCACGCAGGCCAACAACTTCACCTACCGGCTGGAGCTCAACAGGAACCAGAGGCGCCTCAAGTGGGAGGCAACCCCCAGGTCGATCCTGGAGTGTGTTGACTCTGTCATTTCAGATGGGGATTGCCTTGTGCTGAACACTTCCCTGGCTCAACTCTTTTCTGACAACGGAAGCCTAGCAATAGGAATTGCGATAACCACCAGCAAAGTTCACAGCTCTGAAGCTGAAATGTGATGGGGAGGGGGAAGAGGAGGAGGAACAACAGCAACAATAATGGTGCTCTAGCTGCCTTCTGAGAGCCAGAACTCACAGACTTTTTATGGGGGGGGGGTCTTGGGTCTTTTATGATATTTAGTACTTGTCCACAGTGGGCATTATGTAAACATCCCGTGGTTACGATCCCTGTGTCATGTATTTACCGTTTTGCTAATACAATTTTATGAGAAATTTTAAAGAGGCTAATCAATTTATTGTCGCACTCCAGCAGCACTGAAAACAACACTTATTGATGAAAAGTGCGCCCAGGGTGACTGGCAGAAACCTTTGGTGCTATAGAAATATGCTATATGCTATAGAAATATGTTTCCTTCATTGCCTGCCTAATGGACCAGAGGCCCCTGTGCCTGATGAAAGATCAAGTATTCCAAGGGACAAGAGCACCCAGGTTTCCATATTAGTGATAGTGATTTAACTCCTGTATTTTGGGCACAGCCAAGTCCTGCAGGAGCTGGCAGTTTCTGAGCTCCCTTCAGCTTCTGAGGAAACAACTTTCTCACCCAAACAGTGAAAGCTTAGAAGATAAAGTCACTCCTCTGCTGAGCAGTGGGCTGGGAAGCCTCATCCTGCATTGAATTGGGAATGGCAGCTAGTGGTTCATCACTGTGAGCATAGTTAAATCTCTCTCTTGTATCATAAACTGCCGGGAGAGATTGCTAGATGGTCTGGCCATAGGCTGGATATAACCATACTCAGCCATTGGGGCATTCATCTTTTTAGCTGCTGTTTCCTTAAGCATTCAAAAAGAGATTTGCATAAAATAAAGCATAAGAAGGGTCTTAAGCTGGGTACTGATCTTGCTACTGAATTCTGTGCCAGTTAGACCCTCAGCGTGTGCTGCTAAATATTGATGCACAGCAATACAGATAGGACACCTATTTGCAAATTGGCTTTGAGATCTGACAGGCACTTCTTTGAAAAAGAACTCAACAGTTTTTTGCCTTGCATACATTTTGTGGGGTGGTGGTGAGGGGTGACCATCACTTTGTTCTCCTGAGGGTGTTTCACAAACAGTGATGGTCACAAAAAGACACAGGCTTCTCTAAGAGCTTCTTCCCTTGAATGGTTCCTTGGGGGAGAGTTGGAGGCGGGTGCTGGCCATCTCCTGTCACTCATTCCCATCTGCAGTCAGGCCTGTTTCCTCCACAGCCAACAGCAGCAGTGAAATCCCACTGCAGTAGGTGACGTGTTGAAGGAGGGGGCTCAGCAGATAGAGTGACACATGAGAAGCATGGGAAAGTGTCTTTTCCTGTTTTCCCTTCTGCCTGTGTGTGGCTGTGGTCTGGCTGCTCCCAAATGCTGTTTCAAGAAACATCTGGTGGGTTGGGTCAGTTAGAAGCTAGAGAGACTGATGATCATTGTTTGAGCTCTTTGGAGAACCAAGGAAGGGGAGGAAACAAGCTAAGAACAGTCCTTCAGTGTCTCAAAATGCATGTCGCTCTAGCTTTGGGTAGGCAAAAACTCTGATGCTGATCTCTCCCACCCGTTGCTCTCCTGAGGATTACTATAAATGATGCATAAAGTAAAGTGAATTGTAGTTTTCCTGAGATGAATGCCATGCAGGTAAACGAGTTCTGAGGCATAGATGCACCTCACCTCATTACCTAGATTTTCACAGCGGGTCAGAGAAGGCTGAGGGTCTCTTCAACAGGCTGCTCATGACTACACAATCTGAGGTCTGAGGAAAACTCAGTCCCTGTAAGAAGGCACTGGAGCATAGCTTCCCAGCTCTCCCATCTCTGGATTTAGGGGGCCAAGGGTGGCACACTGATTTGCAGTGCCTCACTGGAACAGGCAGGCTTCAGAGTGGCTGGCTTTTTCCCTGCGGTGTTAAATATTCAGGACCAGCAAATGCTGCCCTTTCCCTAAATGATAGCAATAAATAAATCATTGGTGTTTTTGTGGACTGAAACTGGCTTCTCCAGCTCCTCTAACAATTGTTCTGCAGCTGAATTAAGATGAAGCAAAAGCAATAAAACATCAATAAAACCAGTTCCTCTAGTTTAAACTTCCTGAGCTCTTTGTACAGTGGTGTAGAGACCAAATGTAATGATGCTTTTGTTGCCTGACCACAATTCTAGGGTGAGGAATATTATTTAATTATTCTTTTTTTTAGTCTATTTACTTCTTGTTAGTTGGCACATTTTTTTATTGAAATATCGACTGAAATGTAGGTATTTTGGAGCATGGGCCTTGCCAAAGGACCAGTGTATTTCTGGCAGGACAAGTGTGACAGTATCAGCTCTCTGGAATGGGTATCTCCACCTCTTGCCAGCACCCTAGTTTTGAAGGAGGGATAGTGGAAATGTGACCTTCCCAACATAACCTTCCACACATCCCATGTGTTCTTCTCCCAGAGCTTTCTAGTGACCACATGAACAGTTCAGCTTTTCCATTTTGTTTTCAGTCTTCTCCCCTCATCTATAGCTGCTTTCCTCAGCCCATTTTCAAGCCCTCACTGTGGTTTCACCCCGTGACTTGCAGAGCCCATGGCACTTCTTGCCTTCTCACATTTGTACCTGTTGGATGCTATTGTTTAAATCATTCTCACTGAGTTCTGAAACCAGCAAAGTAACCTCCTTTATCAGTTTTCTCCACATCTGCAAATATCCAGCTCTGGCAGGGATTTCAGAAATTCAGATACATTGGAGTACTGAGGAAAATCTGTCCAGTAAGTCTCCCAGTAAAGAAAAGACCTATTCTGGGAAGAAATGAGATATGGTTGCCTAAATCCAGCTTTCATAAGTGTCTCAACATGAAGTGCAAATGTTTTAAGGTATACTTAAGGACCTTCTACCACAGAAGATATTCTAATTCTGTCATAATTCAAAGCCTGTGAGCAACCTTATACTGCCATAAAGCAAAGGTGAAGCAAATATTCTGCATGGTAGCACGTGAATCCTAAAATACTGGCAGGTAGGATCAACAATGAAATTCAGTTGCAAGCATTCTTTCAGTGCTCATCGTTTAACACTTTTTACAGCTCTGCTTATGGTTGAAAGGCAGCTGAAGCTTGATCTGAAATCAGGGCTTCTAAAACTAATTTTGTACTCTAATATTTTACATCTTTACAATGTATTAAATCTGAATTCCTGCCTTCCTGTGAAGAACAGAGCCTTACATCTCTTTGAAGTAAGGAAGTACCCTTTATGTGGTGCAGGAGAAAATGAGATCTTCCAAAATTGCTATGCAGCTGTTCCAAAATTCTGTTTTCCTAGATACCTGAGAGTGATGTTCTATCTTTGTTTTGGTGGGGTTTCAGCTGTTCTTTGATTTTCTATATAGACAAAATATTTGCTTTGGGTTTGTGGTTTTATTTTTAGGATTTTTATATATCTCTGTTCACAGATGGATTTTCTTGTGCCTAGTTTAGTAAATTACAACAATAATTTCATCAGGCTGAGACAGATGGATTGCTACCAGACCCACTAGAAAACCTACTTTGGTTCATCTGTACTATCCATCAGACACCACGTGAATGTAAATGTCAGATCTGCAGTAAAACAGCATTAGTGCTTTCAGCTCAATCCCATTATGAATTAAGCTCACATCATATATCCATGACTCCTTATAAATCAGCTGAAGCATCCTGAGTCTCATCATCTTGAAGATGACAAAGAATCTTGCTGTGCCAGTGCTGGCTGTAGGGTTTGTTGAGAAGTAGGGCAATCCACTTCTCACTGGACTTGATATCACACCTGTGTTTCATACCATCCTTAGGAATACAGTCCAGTAAACTACAGAAGGAACAAGGGTAGTAAATTCTGGACAAGTTAGGGTTATAGCAAAATGAGTCACTTACAGTATATTGCTGGATGCTACTGCATGGCTCTCTCTTTTGTGCATCAGAGGAACTAAATCCAATTGACAGTACTGTAGTACAGGTGATTTATCTGTTTTTCTAGCCCAACACACACCTGACAAACACTTTAATTGGAGAAGAGTCTGTCAGAACAGACTCAGATGTGCTTCTTCTGCAGTTGAATCAGAAACAGCTTCTCACATGGAAGAGCGGCAGATTTTGAACTGTTCAGACACAAGCACAAGTTTTTAAATTTTGTTTTGTTTTGTTTTAGTTCAATAAACTCTGCCGGCTCACACCATCAAAGTAAAGGGCAGAAAACAAAGATTGCCATGTGTCATCACCAGAACTCTTCACACGCAAATATGATTCACCTTCTGCAGAGATGAGCCTGTTTCACAGCAGGGTAGCACAGGGCAGCACCTGCAGGCTCCAGAGGCGTGCACATAAAGCTGAGGGCAGAGCTCATCCTCCAGACAGAAACTACTCAACAGGAACCTCTCAGAGTGTGGTCACAGCAGGGCTGCCAGGAAAGTGATTGGGCCTTCTGGGTGTAGCAAACAGCAGCAGTTAAGGCTCTGTGTAGAGAGGTTTCTCTTCTCATCAGCACCTTCCACCTGGCTACAGGATTTCCCCGCTCCTGGGAACCTTGTCTCTGGAGCAGTGCAGCTGATCAGATCAGCTGGGTCTGCGTGCGAATGGTCCTGCACAAGGATGCTGCATGGTGAGTGCAAACACCCAGCCCCAGCCCTGCCTGGTTCCTTTGGGTTTGGTGGGTACCCAGCTACCTGCAGCTGCTAGTGATTCCTCCAGGTCCTGACACCCAAGAGTTCTGCTGTCTTTCACCTGCATAGCTCCCACCAGGGCAATAAAGTACTTGCTGAAAACCACACAAAAAATCTTTGGCAGAACATCACATTAAGAATGTACCTCATACCCCTGGCCAGGACTACAAGCAGTCATTCTTTCTCTCTCCACACAGGCAACAGACTATTGCAGGCTTTCTTATCTCCCTTTGGGCTCTGCCACTCCAGAAAATCACATGTGAAAGATTGGGAGGCAGTGATAATCTTCAAGGGAATAATGAGGACTAACTTTCATTGCAAAGATGGCTCTTCTCACAGTACTTTCACAAGAGGAAGCCAGGCTCCAAGAAAGAAACTAACAAACTCTAGGGGAAGGCAAATAGGAAACACCAATTGCAAAGCTTGCTGTCCTTCAACCAGAATGTGCTTCATGTCTTCCAGGGAGGGAATATCCTCCTGAGACATTGCCTATCTGAATACATCACTTAATCTTGTAGAAAGCTCCAGGACAGAGAGGTTCTTCCTGTTAGAAATTGCATCAAGTAACCTTATTGAAGATAAATGGCTTTGAACTTTCATAGCAACAGTGATGAAGTGCTTCAACATCCATGCAGCACAGACTGAAAAATCAGGGCTTTTAGACAAAGAAATAAACTTATTCAAATGCAAACGTGAGATTTAGGGCAGAGTTTCCAGGTGATCTTAAAAGCACTTTTCTTATTGCTGAGACTGGATGTCTGCATAGCAAGAGATATCTCGCTGCCAGCCAGGTCTTATTGGCTTGAGTTCAGGAAAAACTCAGATATTTTTTGTTTCTCAGCTAAGTGAGACCACTTAAAAAAGTAAAGCAAACACTGTAATGCATGAAACAAGTTGGAAAGGATCTTGGTTTTCAGATCAGACTGCCTGGCGAGCAGACTGTGGGGAAAGGACTGCATCTCCTGCCTGTTCAAGGTGAATCCAGACTGGCAAGCAGAGTCTATGTAGAAATTTTCTTCATGTTGCAACCTCTGTTATCTTCAGCCACTGAAGATAACAGCTGCCAAGCAGCTGGCTGGAAGACTTCCATGACTCTGAGACTGCTCTCTAAATATCTGCTAAGATCGACTTTTGGGCTGTGATGGCATCAGGGCTCGAGACAGGAAGGCTCCACAGAGGCTCTGCAAGGCTCCTCAGCGTGAGTGCATGGAAGGGATGCAGCAAGCCTTACATTTCTGCCTGTGCCTCTCACAGCAGGACCACTAGGTACACCCACAGGGACCCGTCTGGGTCTTTCCTAACAAACTGTGACAAATAGCTGGGTCACAAAACTGGATGCTACCATTCTAGAGTGGCTTAGTTTAACAGCAGCCAAAATCAATGTGAGTTCCTCCCTTAGCTTCAAGAATTAAAGCAGGATCTGGCACATCAGGAACACTAAGCCCGTTCTTATCACCATCAGATATTTCCTGTTTCAGGATACAGGTTCCTCCCTGGCTTCTGACAAGGGCAGTAGATTACAAAACATGGCTGGGTGCTACTGCAACTTCCACAGTACAGTTCTGATCCAGAGAGAGATCTCTGGGAACCACAGTAACACAAATGAATAATTGTACAATATACTAACATAAAATAATAACCCAGTGAGGGCTGATAACACCTTTAAAAGTAGCAGCTGTAGCTGAAAGGGGTCATTACCTAAAGTGAGCTTCAGGAGAGGCCTGTGTTTTTGCCTAATTGAGATGTGGAGGGAGATATCCAGAAGAGTGACAGTCTCAGGACAACTCTGATTACTCAAAGAAATGCTGAACAAAGAAAAATCGGCTACAAGAGTCCTGACTGAAACAGAAATATATTGCTGTTGCCTCTGGGCAGCAGATTCTTGTAGCACGTGTCCTTGGAAAAAGAATTCCAGTAGGCAGAGAGGGCTGAACTTCAGCTTGCCACAGCTACTGCACTGTCACTTTCAGAGTTTTTGCTAAGAAATACTTAATCAGGACTGCCAAAAAAAAGAAGACTATAAATATCCACTGGATGGTGTGACCAGTGTGAGAGCTGCCAAGGAGATTTATCCAGCTTCCTCTGGGTAAGCCTCCATGCAGCTCCTCTGCTGGATTGGCAGAAGACAGGGACAGCCCCAGGTATAAGGAGGACTGGCTGGATTCCTGGCAGCCTGTAAATTGTTGTTGCAATTGCACAGTGACTGTGTGTGATAAACTCCCACGCTGAAAACCAGTGCAGATTCAACCTGGGCCCTCCAGCAGTGTATGTCTGCACTGGCTGATGCTGACAGCCAGGCTGTGGATTGTGGCAAACTCATTGGCCTTACAGCCTCCATACAGGACTGGCATGTGTTGGTGGTTGTGTATACACTGAAAAGTCATGTTGAAAAAGGATTTCTGCATCAGATATGTCCTTAGTGTGCTGAGGGCAAGCATGTAATCATACTGTCTGTGCTGGATCACACCTCACCTATGCCTTCTTGCTTGCTCTTCTCTCTGCTGGAAACATGGATGAACCAGAGCTGAATAATGAGCCATGGAGATCTCCAGGCACCGAGGCTTGCAATGAACACCACAGGGATGCTCATCCTAAGAGGGCCCATGGCTGTGCGCAGAGGGAAACACCAAAGAGCACTGATTCAAATATGGAGAAATCTTTGTATATGAGCCATAACACCGTGTTTCCACATATCAGAGGATTTATTTCTGCAAAACACACACATCTCCACTCAATTTGCAACCTAAGTGAAAGCCCTGCTGTGACTTATGAAGTTTCCATATGCAGTGGTGGTTGCACTTCCCATTCAGCCTCGAAGGCTGGCAGGTGAGATGGGCTCTCACTTCCTCATTGACGTGACTTTCCTCTATAGGCACAGCATAGCTCTTCTCCAGACTTAGTGATACTCCCCTAGGTGCAGACTTGCTGCAGAAACCCCTTCTGCACCATCTGGCCATGAGACAGAATGATCTGTCCCAGCCTCAGAGCTGTAAAGCTGTTATTTCACACTGCATTTCCTGTGGGATCTGTGATCTGACCACAGCACGAGCATCAGAAGCCATCCTGCCATAATTGTCCCACCACTTGGCCAGGTTAAGACACTTGCTCAGCCATGGTGGGGCAGCTGCCCATCCTGGAGCTAAACTAACCCTACACATGACACCCATCGACAAGGCTGATATGCTGTCTAACAAAACAAACCCCATTCTCCTCTCCTGTTTACCCTGAGTAGACACAGCAGCCAGTTCTAGAGACAGGTCTGAACCATCACAGTTCAGTTAGAAACTAATATGCAGGTGCAAATTGACAGTGGGAAAAATGATAGCAAAATTTAATTTGGGTGCAAGGACTAGTGGACTTCATCAGCAGCTCAAAACAAGAATGGGAAATGCTGAAACTGATTACGGTAAATGGGGATGATGGTAACGTATCCAAATGCAAAGGTGACAAGAAAAGGACACTGGTAGGTCAAGAGGTTTTCCCGGAGCAACCTTTAGTTTTGGTGTTAATGCCCTGGCAGAAGGCTGACACAACTTGGCTTTTAGACCAGACAGGTTGGGCAGCAGCCAAGAACAGCTTTTATTCATTGCATGTAAACTGAGCAAATTGGTCAGGGAAGGGAGTCAATAAACATGGAGTCTCATGGCACAGTTTTCCCAGAGCGACCTTTCAAAGCACAATTGCATGCTGAAAGACTTGATGGGAGTTGTCTCTGATCAGACAAGCACTAATCAAACTGGACTGGGGACTCACTGTACTCAAATGGGAGTGTGTCAAAAAAGGGCTGTGTGGTTAGAGATTACTTTTGGTTAGGTCCCATATGAGGCTGTGATCAGGAGAGCTTCAAAAATCTTTGGCTTTAGGTTCTCTGGGGAAAGGAAGAAATAATAGTAGTGCTACTGGGAAGCATCTTCATTATCACTAAAATCCCTATTGCTTACTTATGCTCTTCTCATCCAGTGGTGATAACCACATTCAGATCATTTAATCTAGGAAAGATTTTGATTGTGTTCATGGAAGTGCATGACTGATCTTCAGTCCCTTGGAGCACAGCCTTCAGGCTGCAGTTCCATCTCCTTGTCATGGGCTATGGGGTCACCACTCACAAGAAGAACTATCTTCTCATTGCCCCACCCCCAAGCTTTTCCCCTGGAAAGTAGCCTTGCCCCCAGCCTGAACACCCCACAAAACTATCCTTGTTCTTCCACAGCTAACAATCTCATCCCCTTCCAATGCTTAAAGGCCCTCTTTTTCATTCCTTTAAAATGAACATTTTCCAGCTGAAAAAGTGAACCTGAACCACCTTTGTATTATGTCAACATAATTGCACAAGTATTCATATCCCCAGAGGGGTAGGCAATCCTGGGCTTCTCTTCAGCCTTGTCTTAGATGCCACATGTCATAACACAGTGGCATTTCCCAGGACAGGCACATTGAACCCTAAGGCAAACTAGTGCAAGGCATCGCAAATCGCACAGCAGTCAGAAAACCAGCCAGAGACTGAGACATCCTTCCAGCTCCAGCGAGTTAATAGAGGCATCAAGGAGTGCACTAAGGAGTGCTTGGAGCTGGGCTGGCGAGGTGAGCACCCCTGGAACTCAGCAGAGGACAATGGAGGAGAGGGTTTCCTCAAAGATGACTACTGCATTATTAATGATAGTTCAGTTCACTTAATCCAAATGCTTAGGTTATCCTCTGAGATGCTGAGGTGTGTCCATCTGTGAGCACCAATGACAGAATTGCAAAAGCCCATTTCTTCTTTTAAAATTCAAGCAGTATCACTGTGCTACTATGTCAAGAAAATGAATCCTTTGAGAAATTGAAGCTATTTTTTTGGATAGATAGTGCAAGGCTGATCCTTACACAACCATAGAATTGTTTAGGTTGGAAAAGACCTCTAAGATTATTGAGTTGTACCATTAAAACATCATTGCCAAGGCCACCTCTAAACCTCAGTGCCACCTCTCAAATATTTTAAATACCTCACAGGATGGGGACTCAGTCACTTCCAATAGGCATCCTATTCCAAAGCTTTACCACCCTTTCCATGAACAAATTCTTCCTGATGTCCCACCTGAACTTCCCCTGGTGCAGCCTGAGGCTTTGTACTCTCATTCTGTTGCTGGTTGCCTGGGAGAAGAGACCGACCCACCTGGCTCCACCCTCCTTTCAGGCAGTTGTAGGAGTGGTAAGGTCACCCCTGAGCATCCTTTTCTCCAGACTAAACACTGCCAGTTCTCTCAGCTGCTCCTCACCAGACTTGTGCTCCAGACCCTTCCCCAGCTCCTTGCCCTTCTCTGAATAGGTTCCAGCAACTGAGAGTCCTTCTTATAGTGAGGGGCTCAGAACTAAACACAGAATTCAAGGTGTGGTCTCACCAGTGCCTTTAAGAGCAGAGGAACACTGCCCTGATCCTGCTGGCCACACTACTGCTGATACAGGCCAGGATGCCATTGGTCAAGCACAGACTTGAAGGCAAGCACAAATAACCTCCCTGAACTCAGGTAAGGTATGCCAGATTGGAATTTAAATAAAGAAAATAGCATAAGAATAGGTTATTTACTGCACAAATCCTAAGAAGTGCTTTTCTCCATGCGTATTTTGACACGTATTTGTATTTGTTGTCATTCATATGCCACTGTCTCCCCAAATATTTGACTTTGCCTTAACATGTTACATTTCATTAAGTGCTCTAATTGAACATACAATAAATGGTACCTCAGAGAGAGGTTCTTAATCTGAACCAATATAATATTCTAGAAGTCCTTATGATGATGTATAATGTGAAAGAGGAGCAATAAACCTTTCTATGGGTATCTGTAAAACATTTCATAATGTGTGCCATGCAAATCCTATTTGACATTCTGAGCTTGCATCACCTGCTTGCATTGGAGGGCTAATTTTATGAGGAGGGTGGTGCATCATGAGATAGTTGAAATTAAATACTAGGAAGAAAATAAAAATTGCAAAAATGCACTGCCTGCTGAAGCTTGTCTTACAATTTGTTTGTTATATTTAATCTTCTCAGTCACAATTAGTTTGAAGATAAAAGCATCACCGTCACCAAAGGCAAAACAGAGGTCCCTGTACTCCTGCTTGGGCTGTCCCTCATGAGCTGGATTTAGGACCACCTGCAATCTGTGGCAGGAGCTTGAGAATCTGCATAGGAGTCAGAGTTTTGGACCTGTGTCTAGCCCAAAGCTGGTGCTGTGGAGAAGCAAAGAAAGGGACTCTTGGAATTTTCTAATCGTTCTGTCATTTCATTAAATGGAAACTACATGAATCTGCTCCTCATTTCTTGCAGCCTTTGGGCATCAATTTTTGTCTGTTTGCGTTTTTTGTCTTCTGGACAATTAACAGGAAATATACTTTAAGGTTACCACATAAGTTATCAAAGACCTTCACAGATTAATTACTTCATTTCAGGTTGGTTATTTGCAAGATCAGATTTGGGCAGGATCTCTAACACTATTGCCTGTCAATTCCTTTTAACATCTTTTTTTTTCTTTGCCTTCTTACTGCCAAAACCTGTTTCAGGCTCTCATGAAGCTTGATAGGAATTGCCTTGAAAATTCAGCTGAGTGATCAAAACTGACCAGACATGTAAGATGAATATTCATGGTTTATTGAAGCAACCTCCACCCTCAGAGCAGGATACCTTCAGCTGACCTGTTGTCTCTCATACAAATTACTGCCTCATTACCATTCATTCCTCTGGAACTCAACTGCAAGGGACATCAAGCTCATGTTAAATAATTCAGAAAAAAAGTGGAAGAGAACTGTATCTGGTCCAGAGTGGAGGCACCTGAAATTTCCTGCTGTACCTCCAAATGGAAGTGGACTTCAAGGGACTATAAGAACTAGCTTCTCCAATTGGACATGAATCAAGGGTGTTGCCCCCTTTGATTTTAGACAAGTGGAAGATAAGTGTCTGCATTTACTCGGGTGACCTATAGCTTCTCTCATGGAAGGTGGAGGTAGGGCACTTGGAGGATGTGATACGTTACAGGTGTTTAGATATCAACTTCAGGAGACAAGGAATAAAATCCTTAAATTGTTCACATCAACCTTCACTCTTTTGGGGTCTCAAATCTCCAGGAAAACCAGACTGAAACCAGACTGAAACCTAAACACCACAGGCTAGGAGCAAAGGGTACTTTGTGCTTACACTCCTCCCATACATTAAAATTGCCAGGGAAGGTCATTAATTTACCAGCTGACAATAACAAAAGGTTACCCAAGGAGCATTCTGGGCTGTGGATTAGCATTGGGATCCAGTTCAGCAGCAAGCAGTGATTTTCACTGTCCTCATTTCTCGGGCCTGCCAGAGCAATCCTAGCCAAGGTTCAAATAGGAGAGCTCCACCACTTTCAGGACTAACAACTTTCTTCACAATAGACACACAAAAAACTGCTGATGATGGAGGAAGGAGATGTGAGAGGTGATTTTCCTCCATTTACCTATGAACAAACACACTGGTGGTTGCAGAGCAGACACTGATTTGCAGAGAAGTTGGTTGTGCCTTAAAACCCCAGGCAGGAAGGGGCAGAGTGCCTTTTGTGAACCAAAATAATGTTTGGGGAAGGCATTGTGGTAACTCCTTTAATACAGCCAGATTTCATGTGCAGCAAAAAGAGGGACTAAAAATAGAGCAAGATGCTAATGAGGGCCTGGCGCACACCATCTGCACAATGAGATGATGATTCTTTTTGAAAATGCAATAATTTAAGGGGTTGTTTCATTTTGTTTCTCTCTGCTGCTGCAAAATGTTCAGAAACATGAGGCTGTTTGGGTCTTCATTTTTCTCTCCTTAATCTTAGGAAAATGAAATTGTAATGGACAAAGAAGAAAACAACTAGAAGAAGAGTTGCTTTATTTTTCCTGAGGCTGCTCACATGTGATCAGCAAACAAAGTGGGTCAGAGCAGGCTTTCATAACACTTCAGGTGGATTTCCACACAGCCTAAGATGGAGGTTCAGGGTATTTTTTACAAAGAGGGACTTGGACTCTTTTCCCAATTTGTTGCCTCTGTTGCAGGCACCACTGGGAGCTCCCTGTCTTCAGTTTGGTCATCTCTACACCCAAAACCCACCTGGCAGCTCAGGTTAACCTGGGACATTTGCTTTTGTGGTACACTACTGATTCCTCGTCTTCCCCTTTGCTCACACACAGACTTTCCCTGGGGATGGACATCCCACTATCTTGGGAGGAAGACAAGGCAGAGGGAAGGACTTGCTGATGTCTGTTGGGAGGATGGGCACAGCAGAACCCAAATCCAGGATGGGATGCAGCTGCTGGTGGTGAAGCTGAGCTCAACTCTGGTGCACCCCGGCAAATTGTCCAATGTCTTGGGCATGATAAGGACATTGAACAATGCAGGGCTGTGTAAACTATACCTCTGAAGGGAACCAGGCTGAAAATCACAGCAGGAAGATAAGTGCTCAGGAAACATCTTTTCTTTTCCTTGCCTGCTAGCAGTCTATGTTGGTGGACCACAAAAGCATGCAGCAGATCAGGAACTGCTTTCTGTGCTTTCTGGCACAGGCACACTCATCTCACACACTCACTCATCTTCCTTATTTATAGGAATAATTGCTACTCTGGGAGGGAACAAAACAGGTATTGTCTCTTAATGCTCCCATTAAACAGAGCACACAGATGGTAATTAATACATCATAGCATGGCTAAATTGTAAGGAGAAATTGCTGCAACGAGAACTCACCCCAAGAACAGCAGGATTCAGATTAGTGTTCATTTCAAGATCAACTGCTTCTTCATTCCTTGAAGAGCTAGGGACCAGCTATTCCACATTATGTAAGATTTATTTGTCTGCTTTCATGAGTTTGGTGTCACAATGGAGCTTTGTTATATTTAATAGATTCATGTACTCCTTCCCTAGTGCTTTGTCAAATAATAATACTTACAAGGCAATAAAAGGGAAAAGAAAGCACAAAGTAAAGAACCATGCCCTGTACCATAAGTCCTGGGTAGGTGAATGTGTGTGTGTATTTGTGTGTGTGTGTAGCAGAGGGGTTGTTCATTGCACTGTCCGGTGCAGAATTAAATAATTTATGTACCATCTACATGCAAATGTGTCCTTCATTTAGGTAATAAACAGCACTCTTGTATAATTTACCCAAACAAAGGAGCTGTGAGGACACCGCCACTGATCTTCAAAAATCAACTGTGCCTTTTCAAAAGGGATTTTTGTCTTTCTGTGAATTGATCAAACTTGACAAGTAATTTCAACCTAATGTTCACGGCTACCGTCCTCTCTCCTCACCATCTATAGGTGAGAAATCCTATTTTCTGGAAGTGACAGGGTAATGCAGGAGGCTGCAGACATCTGTTAAAAAAAAAAAAAAAAAAAAAAGAATTGCTTTTCCCAGAGCTACAGGCACACCAAGGGTGGATTCAGGAAGGATATGAGTGCTTTCTAACAAATGATAAATTCTTTATGCCTGCAACTGCCCAGATGGAGTCACGTATTTTGAGCCACTAAGTTTAATGAGAGCATCTGAGAAATTAAAACGTCTCTGTATTTAAAATACTATAGTAGAAATGCTTCACTGGAATAGCCTTGCTCTTGTTAACAAATAAAGGCTCTCAGAAGAAATTAATTCTGCAAACTTATTGCATCAATGAAAACTACATTATAGACAAAGAGACTGAATGCAAACTCAATTTGCTTTCAAATTTGTTTATAAAAATACCAGCTTTGACTGAAAGCTGATCAGTCCCACATCAAGCAGTAGAGGTGAAGTAGAAAAAAGGTCAGTTATCATGCCAGCAGGATCACTGACATGACTGAGATTAATCCAAAACAATTACTGGAGAATCTCTTGCAAATTTTGGTGTTTTCTCACAGGAAGTACAATTCCAGATTTAGGGCCATTTTGGGCCATATCAGGACACTTCAAGGAATACAGCACAGCCTCCATGCACCAGTGGATGGAGATTCTTGTATCCCTAGGCCGAGAGTATCCAACCTCAAACATAAGCACATCAGTGTGTAACCAATATAAATACCCCAGGGCTGGGGGAGTAACTATTTTCTTTTTACTATGCACATGCTTTCTCCCTTTCTGCATAACTGCTGCTCCTGAGAAATTGTTCAGGGTTATTTTCCCTAGCAATTAAGAGGTTTTCATGTGACACATCAGATGCCCTCACACCCAGCTCGAAGTGAAAGTGTATTTTATTCACCATGCCTCAATCTAGATAACTGGGGCCATGAGTTTCCTCAGCTGCTGGGTCCTGCTGCATGTGTCTTGCCTCCAAGAACCTAAAGGCAGGCTCTTCCCACACAGACACATTCCCTACATCCTCCTCTCTTCAACCCTCTTCTGGGGATGCTTATTGGCATTTTTTGGGAGAGACCTGCCACACATAAGCTGAAGTGCTCTTGAGCAGGAGGAGGTGAAGTGGTGGCCAGCAGAGGGGAGATAAGGCTCAAGGCCAGCTGAAGGTCAGGTTAAAGCACCTGGCTGGGCAAGGCACAGGGGGTGGCTGGAGGGTGGCAATGCACTTTGGTGTCATGATAACTTTTGAAGTTCTGAAATCCGCTTTAATTTCCCCATTAGAGGAAATCCCATAGCTTCTGATGGTTTTCACAGAAGAGGATTATGTCAAGGGAGATTGAAAAGGTCCCTTGGAAGATTGAAAAGGTCAGGCTTTTCAGGTCTTTCCGTATTTCTCCCTCTTTGTTTCCCTCCCTCAAGGATTTAACCAGGCAGTCCACCTCAAACTTCACTAAAACAGAATGGGAAAACACAGTCAAAATCAATACCTGATCACAAAATGTCTTCTTCAGGAAAGAAAAGAAGAGAAGCTAGTAAAAATTACATTTTTTTAAATTAAAAAGAAAAAAATCTCTGCCACTAGCCTAAATGTATTTTCCCATCCATCCCAGCTGAAAGAAAACTTAATCTCCTTTCTGTTGTCAGGTAGCTGGACACTATGTTAGCTCCTCAACCAAGACAATTATCATCATGTCAAGGTCTGGTCATTGCTGAGCAATGCAGGTCATTGGGTTTTCTGACTGCACAAGGAAGAGCTGATCCCTTAGATCTGCCCTGTGAAGGTGCTGGCAGCAGTGGAGTCAGCAGAGCGGGGGCAGGCTGGCCATGCAAAGACAGAGATGAGATTGGGTTTGGTCACAGAACTCACAGAATGGATTTCTGAGGCAGGAAAAGGCCAGGTATGTTTCTTTCTACTTCAATAAGGGGGATGAAATTTCATTTTCATTTGTGTGAGTAAATAGCCATTTGCCAAAATACATTGGCCTATATGGACAACATTACTATTGCATTTATAACAAAGCATTTGTAATAATTCATCAATTTCTTGAATCATTCAGTACTGAATACTAATATTTTTTCCCCTCTAAACCTTTGGGCTTCCTGAGGTTGTGAGCTTAAACCCATTGTGAGGTCAGAGAGACAGACTCTGCTGAGAGCTCCTCTCCTCTCCTCTCCTCTCCTCTCCTCTCCTCTCCTCTCCTCTCCTCTCCTCTCCTCTCCTCTCCTCTCCTCTCCTCTCCTCTCCTCTCCTCTCCTCTCCTCTCCTCTCCTCTCCTCTCCTCTCCTCTCCTCTCCTCTCCTCTCCTCTCCTCTCCTCTCCTCTCCTCTCCTCTCCTCTCCTCTCCTCTCCTCTCCTCTCCTCTCCTCTCCTCTCCTCTCCTCTCCTCTCCTCTCCTCTCCGTCTCCATCAATCATCCATCAAATCAGGCAGGACTGGGCCTGCTGTTCTCACCACCAGAAGGAAAGGTTTATTAAGTTTTCCAGATAATTTGGGTCACGGAAGGGAGGAGGGCAAGAGCTCAATGCCAACAAAACCTTCATTTTTCTCTGAAAGGAGAGGCAGCAGCCTAAGTTACGGCCAATTTTCACAGAGCCATAAAAGTCCAGCAGTATCACTAAGATAGGATTCAGCCCACGGCGCCTCATTATTCAAAGGGATGGGAGGATATGGAGACGCCAGAGTAATCTGGAGCAGACAATGAAAGTTGTCAAGTCTCCTCTGATTAAAACTGCAAATCCTAGCACCCTAACCCTAATCCTCTCCTGTGGAAAGGGGAGATTAGTTTGGGCCCCAAGAAAAGATAACTCTATCTTTTCCTGAAGTTACATGTTAAAATTCAATCTTCTCTCAGGAGACAGCAGGCATGGATATTGCTTTTTCTCTCCCTCTAATTAGAATACCATAAGAAAGCAAACACTGCTGCTTGCACAATCACTGGCATAGTGGAGCTGTCTGCTCTCTGATTGCTTCATTAGCACCCCAACACCACCAGGGAGGCAAACCATAAGTATCTTTTCCCAGCCCTTGGGGGTTACATGGTGTTTTGTGAGATGCTGAAGCAATCCATAAACTTTTGTTTCCAAGTACACAGGAGAGAATCATCAGCAAGCAGGGAGAGTGCCAGCATGCCAGGGCACTTCAGCCCCTCTGCCTCCTTGGTTCTCTACACATTAGGAGCAATTTTTCAATGGATTGTATTCTGCATCATCTGCATAACCAGGGGTGATCCTGACGTCTCTGAGGCTCCCAATTCAGCCAAATCCTAACATCCCTAAAAGATACCTTTACCTTCAGCAGGACAGGCTGTGAAGGCAGCTTTCCTAGCAGCACTCTGAAGGGATGCAGTTAAGTGTTCTGTAACAAGGAGCTCACAGCCCATGGCAGAGCCTGAGATGTCCTTTGGGAACAGGGACAGAGGCAGCCCCACAACACAGCTGGCAGCCAGTGGGGTGAGCATTCAGAAGAGGCTCAGTGCTGGTACGTGGTGAAACCCTCCCCTCTCTGGTGTCCTCCACCATCCTTAGGCTCAGTGAGAGCCCCGTTCATCCTCTCCTGGCTGACACCTTGGCAGGTGAGCAAGGCAACTAACAGGGAAGGACCCTACAGAGCAGAGGGCTTTTTCCAGCTCCCACTGGCGTCAACAATTCCTCCTCAGAGCATGGCACATCCTTGACAAATTTCCTTCTCTCCGTTTTTCAAGCCACTGTGCTCACCAGTGCCTCCATATGGGGCTGCTGGGTTTCAGCAGAAAAAGGCCAGTTTTGGAGTATAAGGTGGAGCAGAGAAACCCACCTGGAGAAGTGCAGTCACCACAGGGCAGGGGACTGTCACTGGAGGGATCAGCAAGGCCCCCTTTGGAGCACCAGAATGAGTCTCTGCCTGTGAACAAACCCTTCACAAAGCCTGGAGAAGATGACAGAGTAGCAGCCTGCATTGATGTGACACCTTTTTTTGTTAGCCCAGCTGTGACTGTGCTCGAATAGTGACAATAATAAGCCTTTGTGTCTTGGTTTCCAAACCAAACACAGAAGAGAATTTTGTGATCAACTGGAAACCCTGCTGATGTCTTTAAAACATGTCCATGGGAGGACTACAAAGCATTAGCAGTAATATTTATTTTTCACAGCGTAACTGTGTTTTGAGAAGGGGAGGGCAATGCTCATTAGCAGCACAAATGTACCAACCTGTATTTTCAGGCTATTAATACGGTGGCTGGAGTTAATGGAAATATAATGGAATGAGATGCTGTTAAAAGTATGGGATTTAGCACAGTCAGGGAAAAAAAATCATTGGCATTAACAAAATTTTAATGAGAAAATCAGCTTGCAGTAATTTTCCAGGCAGTGATTATTTCCTTGATTTGACTACCCTGAATAGCTTTGTCTTTGGTATGATGCACTTGCAAGGTGTGCACGTGAGGGCAGTGAATGATGCATTGCAGGCCACAGCTATGACTGTCCCGGAAAAGAAATATGATTTGATGTACAGAAGATTGTTTACATGGATGAAAGGTGAGAGCCTGACCACTCCCTTTCCACCAAAGAGCAAGGGAGGGATCTTGGACCTGCTTTGTCCACTGGCTGCTGGTGACACATCATATCATAATTCAGTTATTTCAATATTTGGAGCCACCTACCCTCCTCCTTTGGAGCTGGAGCAGAGGCTCTTGACATAGATAGTGTACCCTGCCCTCCAGCAGAATTGTGCTTCTAATTAGGCACTGAGTAGAAACCCAGTAATGCACAGGATTTTACCACTACGCTTACACACCCATGCCCACCTTACAGATGTTCTCTCTTTCCTAGGAAATGATCAGTGCTTTCACTCCACTCTGGGGCTTGCTAACATCACAGCTGTCCATCAGTGACGCTGATCTGGAGGGACTGAGTGGCACTAATTGGGCTGAAAGGGACAGGGATTAATTTCACCTACCTTGGGTGCCAACAGAGGAGTCATTTCTCTCAGATCGCTTTAACTGTCTGTAGGGAGAAATGGGTGTGTTTAGCATCTGTCCCACCTTGCTCTTCTTGGACCTCTAGGCTGGGAGAGGCCTTGCACCTTGAAGGTGCCTGTTTGCCTTCACTGGAGATACCACTGATCCTATCTGAGTTGGAAACCTCCACGGGAAACTTCCTGTTTGAATGCACACAGACTCGGTCAGTCCTCCCAAGAGTCTCCTGTAGTGAAGCCTGGGTAAAGACCTACATCAATCTTCTCTGCTGATGGCACCAGAAATGCCCAGGGGCCCAAGGAAACAGCAGGAGAGATGGTGTTTCATGGACAGATCATGACGGTTTCTAGTGAGGTTGCTTGGGCCTGCCTTATAACACCCAGCAGGTACAGAGGATCAGGCAGGAAAATGCCTCCCTTGTCCCACAGACACAGCATCACCAAAATCCTCTGCTTGGAACACATCTCACTAATCTCACATGATTGAAAATTTATGGGGGCAGCATGGTTAAATCTGTGTGCACCTGAAGGGACATAGCCTCAAAAAGACAGTGCTGCTCCTGGAGTCTGACATCTAGAATATCCTCTCACCCTTCTACAGCTCTGCACTAGTTATAGAGAGAAAACTTCCTCCATAAGGTGTATTGGCTCTGGTCCCTCATAAGGAGCTGGATCATGCTAGTTTGCCAGGGAAGAAACCCCCTGCGACAAAGACTTAAAACTGCTGGTGCCAGCCACTACAGCTCCAAAATTCATAAAATTTTGGGAAACAAAGGAACAAATCTCCTAGTATGAGCTCCTTTGCAAAATTCAGGTCCATTTCACTCAGTACTCTGACACTGAGTAAAAACTTCTTGCTGAGCTGTGGCATGTACTTTAGGAGAACATCCAATCGCTTTCCAAGGTCACCAGCGAGAAAACAAGACTGAAGGCATCAAGGAGGATTGTCACTTACAGTGCCCTCTTTCTGAGTACTGGTCAGGCTTTGCATAAAAAGAAAACTTCAGCCCTGTCAGACTGAAATGAATTGTTAATTTTATGCTCAGTGCTCTGCCTCCACTTTCACTGCTCACTCAGACAACCTGTGTGAGCCTCCAGTGTGGGAGTTGTGTGCTTTGACAGGCTAAAGTCCAGGAAATGTTATTACCTCAGCTTTTCTTTTTTTTTTCTTTTAACTCTATTTTTATGGTTTCTTTTTGTTTGTTTGTTTGTTTTGTTCTGGATTTAAAAGGATTAAAGTGCAAACTCAGAGCCAAACCTTCATGCCTGAACTTCAGTGACTGTAATACAGCAAGGTAGCTCTGACCATTTCAAAACTGTATGAAACCCATGAAATCAAGTGGACACCTCTAACACTCAGAAGTCACTGATTTATTCAGTTATTATTCATTCATGTCAGTGGATTTATTCTGTCATTTGTTTTTGGGGGGGTTTTCTTTCCAACATACCATGAAATTTATAATTAAAAATCTACTTTGAGGAGAAAGAAGTGCAAAAAATGTTATAATTTATCTAAAGTGCAAAATAAGAAGTGAAAAATTCAGCAAAGATGGTTTTTTGTCATCTGCCTTTAAGACTAGAGTAGATTGCTCTGAAACATACATAATTCTGCAAAGAGTCTTTAGTACCATTTGGAATATTGCTTCAAGCTTGGCTGCTTGCAACTTAATTTGTCCAACATTTTCTACCTAAAAGCAGATTTCATAGGAGGAAATGACACTGCAAACTTGGACCACACAGAAACACTTTTCAGCATCAGCAGAAGTATCAGTCCCAGAAGCACCAGGGAACTGTGGAGTTGTGCAGAGCTCTTGCCTCTCCATGCATATGGAGCCCAAAGGGATGGAGCAAACTGTATCATTGTCTCATGACCATTTTCTTGCTAGCTCTCCTGCAAGAATTATATTATTGAAATGTCATCCCACTGAGTTACAGTTTAGTCCTTGTCACAGATAGTACAGAACCAGTCACCTTTCTTTGTTATTATTCACTTTGATTTCACTCACTGAATTTTCTGTGGACTGAACTTGTTTGCTTCAAATCCTGTATCAGCAGAGTACACAAACGTGCATTTATTATTCAATGGGATATTAGTAGAATGTCTTGTAAACACTTTCAGGATGGGAAACTGTGTCTGTGCTAAAGTTATCTCTTCCTATAGCAGAGGGAAACTAATGGTAGTGTGTGAACAGTAGTGAACCTCTTAAATTTTTTATTGTTGTCAGCTTTTTTTTTAATGCAGAAAGCTGGACTTTACAACAAATATTTTAGCATGAGGAATCAGAGAATTTTCATCCAGCTTTATAGTTTAAAATGTAGATGTTTAATTCTAAAGCAATTGCTG
The DNA here is from genome assembly GCF_036417665.1 of Passer domesticus. Taxonomy (NCBI): domain Eukaryota; kingdom Metazoa; phylum Chordata; class Aves; order Passeriformes; family Passeridae; genus Passer; species Passer domesticus. The sequence goes on along the minus strand of NC_087475.1, from coordinate 62,574,395 downwards.
TGGTTTCCTCTATACCCAGGGAAATAAGCACTTGTGGGGTTCTGCCCCAGGTCCCCAGTGTAGGTAGTAGTGGCAGCAAACCCCCCTGGATGCTGGAGACCAGAGTCATGATGGGTCCCCACAGCCTTCCTCAAGGGTAACCCAATCTTTTCCTTAAAACTTGGGAAGCATGCGTTTCCAGCTTTGAGCTCAGGTCATTGATTTCCTTCCTCTGTGAGAAAAATGAAGCCTGTTTGCAGAGAGTGACAGCATTTCTTCCTTTGTAATCCATTGGAAAGAGGCAGGTAGTGCTACCAAGCTCTTCAGTTCATGGGATTTATTTGTGTTTTCAGCTCACTGGGAAGCTTCAAAGTGCCATGTAAGTATTATTGGGACTGTGTGTTCAAGACTTTCTGTTGCCAGTCTTACTGCTGCATGCTTGAGCACTCAGCTATACTTTGTAAACATCAATCCCTCCCCCCCTCCATCTTGTACAGGCATTATTTATTTATTTATTTATTTATTTATTTATTCATGGACATCTTTAAAGGATATGGAAATTAATTCTATTGAGTTCCATACATATATATGTGTGTGTGCACGTGTGCATGCACATATGTATATAGGGCTTATACATATTTTTTTATATATTTATGTGTAATAAGTTGGAATTACATTAGAAATGGATGATAGAAAAAGATAAATAATTAAATCCAGAAAAATAATTAACAGAGCATGGGCTGTGCCTCTTTGATACATGCATTTGCTCGAGTGCCTTTTTTCCACTCTTGCTGCCTGCATTAGTGCCAACACAGCCTGGTAAAATAGGTGTGGGTTGGTGAAGCTTTGGTGCTGACGAAGACAGTTCAAATGAGAGGGAAAACACCAACCATAGTGTTTCCTGGAGTATTTACATGGCACACATATTGGTTAGCTTATTAACAGGAGGGTCAGAGGGCAGGCAGAAAGGAGAGCTATGGCTGCAGATGAACAATCCCCCAGCAGAAAGGTCATCCCAAGTAATGCTCAAGCTCTGAGAGGCTGTAGTGCTGCAGCCCAAGCCCCAGGACTCATTTCCCAAGGCTGAATGCAGCAGGCAGCTAAGACCCTTTCTGCAGACCAAGTTGTCAAGGAGCCTGGCCATCTTCCAGGGCACGTCAAGCCCTAAGGTAAAACAGACAGGTCTTCAGACTGTTTTGCATGTGTTCAAATCCCTTTCCTGGAGACAGTTACTGGAGAGAACTTTTATTAAAGCACTGTAGAAAAAATATATTACCAGGCAGCTGCCTTTTGGTCTCTGCCTTCACCCCATCTCTCCCAGAGCAAGTGGGTGCTGGCTGTCCCTCTGTCTTAGCCATCAGGCTGGAAGCAGCTCCTGGGGAGGGCCCACAGTTCCCTCCCTGTCCCCTTCCCTTCCTTTCTCTCACTCCATTCTTTCTCTCTTGAAAACCATGTGTGTTCCTATCCAGCAAAGCAGGGGAGCAGCACAAAGCTGTTACTGGATGCTGCTGTGGTGGGACAGTCGGGGTCTCAAAGGAGGGACTGGATGAGGTAAAGTTTTGAAATCTGAGAGCTGACATGCCAGGAGGGTGCAAATCCTGGGAAAGAGGCTTGCCATCAGTTCCTTTGCCTAAATCCATGCCTTTCTCACACATCCTGGAAATCACTTCTCGCAAGGCCAGAACTAATATGTGTTTTGTCTTCAGGGGAAAGGGTCTTTGCAACCCATAGTAAATCACAATATAGCAACTTTTCTGACATGATGTCTCCCTTTTCATGAAGCACTCAGCTGGGTACAGCGAACACAAGAGACTTCAGCCATACCTGGCTGCTTTTTCTATTCAGAAAAATTAGTACAGCTCCATACCTGAGCAAGTCTGTCCTGCTGGGAACTAAGGAAGTTTAAAAGAAGGTGACAGGTCTTATTAGAACAGCACAACCCTCTACACCAATGCACTTCTGAACTACAGCTACATAAAGCTCCACTGGGTTGGAGTGACAGCCCTGTGGCTGCGCTCACCTTTGTGCAGATTTGCCACAAGTTGCAGTGGTAGAAATCTCAAAGCTAGATTATTAAGAGGAAACATTTCAAATAGGTCAAGGCCTGGCCCTCCCTTTTGCCTGTAAAATTTGTATCTCCATGTTTTCCCTTGCAAAATACTTCTCTGTGTACTTGCATCTCTATCCACTCCCATTTATCCCAGCAAGTAGATGAAGGTGGCAACACTTTTCGTGAGCTTGCTTTTCAATCCCAAGTGGAAAGAGTCTGTGCAAATTGCAAGGCTGACCTTCTGAAAATGGGGCCTTGAGTTACCTCTCTCTTGTATTTAACTTGCAGTTTACCACACGGAGTGAAGATAAATTAGATAGGTTAATTAGGAAGCTCTGGAATACTTTTGATCATTGTGCTCTGCAGTTGTAGATGCATCTTGTCTTTAGGACCCTGATTATGCTGACATGAAGCCTTTTCTGCATGCCAGCCTCGTGGCATCTCCATCACAATAAAGGAGAGGGAGGGCAAGATGGAGTAGCCAAGCAAATCAGGAAAAACAACCAGCTAAATTGAGTGCTTTCTAATCTAATGCATTTAAGTCATACTCAATAAAGCTTGCCAACAGTCCCTGGCCTCTCTGCTGCAGAGTTCACAGAGGCATCTGATTAGAATAACATGTGTCTTCTAAAAATCCTCTTCTAAAAAGATTTTCATTCTGGATAGGGAATGCATAATGAATTGGAAATGTCTCTTTGGGAGTGTGGGGTGAAGGGGGGCATTCAGCAAGCCCACCCAGCCCCAGAAGTCTGACTGCTCTCTGCCTGCCTCAAGATGGAAAACCCATCAGCTACAGCATGTTTTTTATTCCCTGCCAAAAAAAAAAAATTAAAAAAAAAAAAAATATATATATATATATATAACAGAAATAGCCCTGATCAGTTTTGTATTCAACTATCTTCCTGAAATTACGTGAAATCCAAGCCCATTTTCAAATACCAGCAATAACAGTGACATTTCCAGGAGTCCCCAGGAACCTCATTCTTCAGAAGAGTGTCAATTTCAACATGTGTGTTACATGACTTAGGGTAACTTGTTCCAGGTAAGACTTTTGAGATTTAAGGGACGAGAGTGAACAAGATGTGGGGAGAGATTAGGAATATGGTGAGAAAATGGATCATGGGCAGAGGGGCAGAGCTAAGCTGTGACATGGGTTGTCAAGAGTAAGAGGAGAGATGGTTTTTTCCTTTTTAAAAAGACAAGTTATATTTTGTGTCTGAATCTTGAGAACCAGACCACATGATACGTTGTAAAAGAGTACAGATTGTACAACAAATGCTTTGTCTGTGACTGTATATTTGCCTGGAGCAGCTTCATGGAGTGTGTACATCCATGATCTCTTTTTTTATACTCCATTGAAGAGTCTGAGCTTTTTCCACTTGCAGAATAGTTGGTGTCAGTGCCAGGAAAAGAGTACTTTCCTGGACAGTCTTGGTCAGGATAATGCTAAATCTCCAGAGATGTTCTCTAGCAGTGTCACTTGCTGCTTTCCCCACTGCCATCTCAGCAGAGCACATCAGCCTGAATAATGTCTTAAACAACCTTCCTGAGCAGGATTGTGTTGGTGTGTTGTATTCCATGCAGGTATTAGAGCCAAGAAACCCCTCAGGGTGTCTCAGAGCACACCTGAGCAGAGCTTTGCTGGCAGCGACGATGTTCATTGTACCTTCCCTCATTACAGTCCTGTTCCTCCAGACTTCCAGTATCTTTGCAGCCTGGGATCTTAGAGGACAGGTGATGGAGAAGCTGTTTCAGCCAAGACATGCCTATAGGTGTAGTGGAGAAGGGGAGAGATAGGTGGATCTTCAAGAGAGATCCATACTGGACTTGACTGGACACAATGACCTTAGAAGTCCTTTCCAGCCCAAATGATTCTATGGTTCATTGCCCTTATCCAACAACTTCCTGGATTGCTGAAATACAGCAAAGCTCAGGGTCATTTAGAGGTCTTTATGTTCAGTCAAAGCTCTAGGTCTGGCCTGGTGGGGTGGGATAACCTCCCTTTTCTAATCCAACTTCACCTGTGGGAGGTGATCAAGTCTGCATGGCCCTCTGCTAGTGCTCACTCAACACCCACACCACTGTAAAATCCAGTGGATGATAAAAGCCTAAGATAGCTGAAAAAATGTACAGTCAAAAGAGAATTTCTCTGTACTGATGCATGAGAAGAACCTGTTATATCAGCTGTATTCTTCAGTTGCATCTGCAGTCCCCATGACCTTTGGAAAATTGGACAGGAATGAGGACATACCTCATTATATCTGATGCCTGGAGCACCACTGAGCTGTCTTGGACTTGTAAATACACTTAAACTGAGCAGTAAACCATTCTTGAAACCAGACTCTGCTTTTCTTTGCTCTGATAATAAGGTTTCAATGTAGTACTGGTTTTACCAGGAATTAGACTGCCAGCTTTAGTGTGGCATAGGGCATTTTGTTGTATCAACAATTAGGTATTTACAGGCATGTCTTTTTATGCCTAAGGCCAGCTTCTGCCAAGCAGGGAGGATTTGCATATATGATGCAGATTTCCATAAACAAGGAGCTTAGGTATAATAGCAGAGCACTGGAAGATTGTGCTCAAGTCTGATTGTACCATGAAGAATTGTAATTTCTCCTTTCTTGTTCCATTTTGGTATAGCAATGCACTACCCCTAACCATTCCCTACAGTGTGTGACATAGAAAATAATTTTCCATTATCTTTATGGAATTAAATTAACACTGTTATCATTCCTCCTTCAGAATGTTTAAGAATATATAGGGAACCTGTTTTTAATCTCCAGCTGACACACACACAGCTTTATACTTCCAGTATAAGTGAAATTTGCTCCAGCCCCTTGGTTGCTTCCTTGCTGAGTGCTCTTTTGCAGTGCATATGAAATCTCTGACTTTTAAAATAGTTAAAAATAGCTATGGGTTAAGAGCACTTGAACCTTCTCATACTCTTTGAAGACTAATTTAGGAAACCTGACAGGGTTCATCATTCTGTTCCTGATCAGTACAATCTATTAACAGCATTGGTGGTGAAGTACCAGCTAGACAAAGGGAAAATGACTGCTCTCAAGTAAGCTGTTGAAATAAAAAGATATTAAGCAAAAGGCTTGGACATAATTCAGTAATGACCTTCATCAGCTGAAATGTTTTTGTGGTTTAAGTGAATTAATGGGATATAATTGTTAGTGTTCTTGGAGATAGTGATCAGAGAAAGCATTTTGCATAATACTAACAGAACAACACAAATGGAAACCCTGTCTGTCTCAATCAGATGAGGTCTCTTTTGTTATAATTAAATGTTATCACCTTCATTACTTCTTAAAATATGCTTCACAGTTTATACTCTGACATCCTCGTACCACCACACCATTGATATTTATGGTACAGTCACATCTGTCATAGCATTGGAGTCTTTGAAAATGTTTTACCTGACTTTTAACAGATGGATGTTAATGGGATATTTATTTACAGAATAAAATTAAATTGAAACTGAATCTTAATGCACAATTTACATAATCAGCTTTGTTCTGAGCTGGTGAGCTGTTTTTCCAGCACTTGGGACCCTTCAGCCACAGCTGCATCAAAGAAACAGCCACTGAGAATGGAGATTAAACAATTTCCTAAAGCTAGAAGTCTTGATGAGAATCTATTATTCCATATTAGAATACCATAATTTCTCCAGACATTGCCATAAGATCAAAGATGTATGTTAGAGCTTTGGCATAGCCCATGATCAAAAGGAAAATGTTCAATTTGCATTTAGAAAACATTTCTGCCAATTATATTTTTCTGATGATTTGAAAGTTTTGTGATTTTACCTTTTGCACCAAAAGCATTAAAAAAAATCTATGAAATCAGAGACATAGAAAGGCTGAAAAAACAAAAAGTATGTATTTGCAACAAATTAGGAGAGATTTGCTCATGCTATTTGTGTGTGTGTCTCTGTCCTGCTGATGCTCAGCTCAGCTGGAGTTTTGGCACAGGCTTCAAGTGGCACAGGACAGAAGCCTCAGATGCAGCGCTTAAAACTTGCTTGGTGCCTAATCCCTGACTCTGAGACTGTGTGAATGGCTGTAGGGCTGCATGGCGTTGTTCTGACCCAAATGTTGTTGTTCTGACTCAGAATTTTTCCTTGTTGAACCTCACACAATTGGCCTCAGCCCATTGATGCAGCCTGTTCAGATCCTTCTGCAGACTTTCCTGCCTTTCAGCAGATCAACACTCCCACTCAATTCTGTATCACCCACAAACTGACTGAGGGTGCATCTTGTTCCCTCATCCAGATCATCAGTGAAGATATCAAACCAGAGCAGCCCCAATGCTGAGCCCTGGGGACATCACCAGTGACTGGCCACCAACTGGATGTACCTCATTCACCACAACAGTCAACAGAGAGAACAGCCTTTCCCTCAGCCACTAAGCAGGTCACCTTGTCACAGGAGGAGATCAGGCTTGTCAAGCAGGACATGCTTTGCACAAACCCATCCTGGCTGGGCCTGATCCCCTGGTTGTTCTGCACGTGTCACCTGATGACACTCAAGAGGATCTGCTCCATAACCTTTTCCAGTACCACGGTCAAGTTGGCAGGCCCGTAGCTCCCCAGACCCTCCTTCCAGTTGACTGGAGGTTAGAGAGTTGACTCACATGTAGCCAGGACTGCTGGTAAATGGTGGGGATTGCCTTGGTGAGCACTTCCACCAGCTCCCTCAGTACCCCTGGGTGTAGCCCAACAGCCTCACAAACCTGTGTGTGTCTGGGTGATGAGGCAGGTCACTGACCATCCACCCTTGGATAATGGGGCTTCATTCTGCTCCCTGCTCCTGTTCCACCTCAGAGGGCTGGGTACCCTGAGAACAGCTGGTCCTATTGCTAAAGCCTGAGGCAAAGAAAGGATTAAGTACCTGAAGTCTTTTCTTCATCCTTTGTCACGATGTTTCCTCCCACATCCACTTAAGAGTCAAGATTCTCCTTAGCCTTCCCTTTCTTGCTGATGAATTTACAGAAACATTTTTTACAACAGTAACCAGAACAAGTTTTATTTGGGATTTGATCCTTTTAATTTTCTCCCTGTACAACCTCACAACACCCCAGAGCTTCTGAGTTGCCTGCCCCTTATTGTCATCAACTCACATTTTTTTTCCCTTAGCTCCATCCAAAGCTCTCTGTCAGCCATTCATCAACTGATGTGACCATGTCTCAGGCCTCAACCCTCCCCACCTTCCCTTGGCCACTCCAGGCTCTCTGCAGTCAGGAGGGAAAGACCTGGACTCTCTGGCAATCCTGCCTACCTCCACCAGCTGCAGAAGTGACCTCAGCTGGCCGTAGGTCTCAGTTACTTCTTTCATTTCAGTGTCTCCACCTAGCTGAGGTGAACATCACTTTGGAAAATGCGGTAAAGTTTTAAAGCTTTCTGCTCTAAAACCAGCCAACAACCACTGTAAGAAAGTATTTCTTTATGAAACTTATATGAGGAGCTACTCCCCCTCTTCTTTGCACCTCACTGCAGGAATAATTTGAGTAGTCTGTGCCCAAACTGGATGTCAAAAAAAGAAGATGGTTAGTCCAGGTTCAGCAAAAAGGTTGAGTGAAAGACTTTCACTTTATCCTGCATTTAAATATACACTTATGTCTAATTCTCAGCTGAACTGGAATTGGCTGGGAAGTGGCTGTGAAACAACAAACTGGGCTGCTGAGAACACCAATGAACAGTCTGCACCAGTGTGGAAAGGGTGGCTTTTGGCCAGCACAACAGCTTTTGTAGTATGTCCTCAACTTCATGAAATCACAATCAAAACTCTGGGAAAACTGTCTTCAGCAGTTAACAGGAGCAAGCCAGGGCTCAAGGAAGTTCATAACACTGTGAAAAAATTCCCAAATTGCAATTTAGGGATGAGAGGATGTGGTGGGGCTGCTGAGATGAGCACAAAAGGCCAGGGTGGGTGTTCTATGAAGACAGTACAAACCCAGATGTATTAGACTGTCTAGTAAAAAATGAGAACAGGAAAGTCAGCATTTCCACAGAGCCCAGCTAGAGGCAATAATCCAATTCACAGGGAAGTGAGAAGCTGATGGTGACCTTGCCAAAAATCCAGCTTTCCAAAAATAGTACTGATAAATGAGTAGTAAAAAATAAGGACCTAATCAGCAACAATAAGGAGAGAGTCTGAAAGTTTGTCTTTCCACAAAAGGTAAATTATGCACTATAAGAATGATATCCATCATTTCAAGCCAGAAGAGCTATTAATTTCCAGGGACTTGTAACCCAGTGAGCAGACTAGAAAAATATATTAAACTTACTCCATTTTTTTCCCAAACTTGCCTAAATTTTTTGATAATTAATAAGTATTTTCTGTAAATGCCTGCTGTTGCACTTTTCTTCCACTTGTACCTGAAATAACGGACAAAAGCTGTCAGTCCAACCATTCTCACCAGCACACGTCCTAGAGGTGGAGACCTGTAGGATGGCACCACTGAACTGGTAAATGGCACTGGCTGGGACATGGAACAATGCAGGAAATGGGCAGTGCTTAGCAATCTCCCCATGCAGTCCTGTGGCACTCTGCAGGCCACTCAGTCAGATCTCACCATCTATGCCCTTAGCATTAACAGATCAAGCAATACTCGAGGTCATCTGCCTTTCCAGCACCACCCAGAAATGATCCTCCGCTGCTGTCACCAACTCGTTCTGGTTAGTAACCAAATAAGCAGAGTCTGGAGATTTGGTACCTTCTGGGATTTGAGAGTGTCCTAGGATGACTTTATGGTGCTTGTATCCCCAATAGTTTGTTCTGTTTATGCTGGATATTGAGTTATGCACCTTCAAGACTGGTTCTGAGAGTGAAGGAGGGAGAGAAGAAGCGTGGAGTTGGTTATCAGGCACTGCACTTGCTCCGCCACATCCTTCTCCTGGACTGTGCTGTCTGCAGCACGGATAGACAGCAGGAGAGAGCTCTCCTGTGAGCTTTTTTAGGTTTTTTTTTAGCTAGCTGAGGCAGAGATGTTCTCTGGACTGTTTTTTTTCTTGGAACTGTTCAGCCCCGCTCTGGACTGAAATCCCAGAAAAACACCAGGAGCTCACACCTGTGGCCAACCAGGGCCCAGGACACAGCATTTTCCAGTGCCAGACAGACTGATAAGAGACTGAGCGAGCTGAGCTACACCCCATGACAAGGATTCTCTGAATTTGCCATCTCTACAGAGCAGCAAGAGGTTCTGTTGTTTAATATTATTCCTTTTTGCACTTTGCTTGTTAAATAAACAGTTTTTTCCACTTTTCTCAAAGGAGATTTATGTCTCCTGAACTGGTGGAGGGCAGGGCTGCTTGAATTTGCTTTCTAGAGGGACCCCTTTGGAGGTCTCCTTCCATATTTGCCCCAAACTGGGACAGAGAGTTTAAACAGCACAAAGTCCTCTGCAAAGTAAAGTGCAAGGCAGTCTTTTATGGACATTGTTATGTTACTTGACAGACTTGAGAAAACTTGAAAGATTGAGAAATTCAACTTCTCCATGGGAGATGCCAAAAAAATATTTACCAGGTGTAGACTTTCTCATAGCCAGGAAGATCAAAGATCCAAAGTGATCAAAGTGCAAAGGACTCACAAAACCTATTTCCTTCCAGAAACATCATTAGCATTCAGGAGAAGTAGTGTGCTCCCCTCAGGATCCTACATGTGTGCATGATATTTAAGCTCTGCCCAAACTGACTCAATTTGATTCACAAAGTAATAATTTCTCCACACAATAGAGAGATCTCAATCAGCTGCTTAATGAAGGCGTCGTGCAGAAAGCAAAGCCAGGGACTGGGACACACTCCCAAGCTTGTGCCACTTCACCACTTGATGAAGCATCTCCTCTGTCTGGAACTGCCAAGTTTCTCACTCAGAGAGCTCCAAACCAAATGTCTAAGTTTGAGTTAATTGTCCTCCAAGTAATTATAGAGGCAACAGAGAGAAACAAGGGACTCCAGCTGGTGACACAGCCTACTTTTAGTCTAATAGGAGTGAGATTAATCACAGCCTGAACATGCCCATTCCTTCCTACAGGATAGAAAGGAAGCCCAGGGAGACTAGCTGAGATCTGGATGTCCTGTCCTGGATGGACACCTGACATTATGACTCCTCCCAAACAGGTGGTGGAAAGATGCACTCCCAAGTGTCTTTCTTGCCCATGTATAGGGACATGGCAGGAGTCAGTATTCTGACCACTGGCAAAAGAGCAGTTTATTTCTTCTAATGGAACACAAATAAGTTTGTTAAGATATGAACACATGGTCAGAGCTTTTTTCTTCTGCTGTCCTCCTCTGAACCTCTGCATTAGGGTCCTGTTTCTCCCTCTTACCAAACATTATGTTCAAACACGGTGAGGGAGATGACATAGAGAAAAGCAGCATGTCTGAAGGCACAGAACATGAGCATGTTCCCCAGCACAGTGCTGAGGTATTAATCTATTAATAGCTGTAGCAGGAGCAACTTGCTGTCTGCATATCCACCTCCTAATGAACATTGTTCCTCTTCTTCCCACCTGATTTTTACAGATCCAGCCCTACCCACAACAGTGAGAGCCAGCCATTTGACTTCATGCTGAGAGATTTGCCTCAGCCTCCCAAAGCCTGAACCGCAGAAGAAAATACCTGTTGTTTTACGCCTCTGAAGTAAACAGTCATCACTTGCACTTGGCATGGTGTTGTCTGAGTGAAATGCAAGGTGAAAGATAGTTCATGTTTTAGGTAATTCCGTGGCAAATCACTTAGAGGCTTTTAAACTAGAGTGACAGCCTGTTTTTGGGGTCCTGTTGCAACAGATAAACCTCACTGTAACCTCTCCTTTGTTTTACAGTAATGCTCCTACAATTGCTCTGCAGAAGGCTCCCTGCATCTGTCTTGTCAGATTACTTAAAGGCTCCTATATTCTGCCTGAAAGATTGTGACAAAGTGTACTGCATCCGGACTGTCCGAGACAGAGGAAATGTGTTTCCAGCCATCCCGGCCACACAATTGAGACTAGACCAGAATTTCAAACCTGAGCAGATCAAAAGGCTCTCATCTTCTGTGTCAGCAGATCACTGCAGGCTGGCCTGTCCATTATAGTGTGAGTAGACGCCCTTCTAAATACTGGCTTAAGCCATGGAACAACCATCAAAATGCTGCTTTTGCTGTGGGGCAGGTAAAAACCTGCTTTATCTGACTATCCGAGAAATCAAGAGGGACCTCACTGCTCTGTGCAGAAGTCCTGCTGCCTGCTTCATTCTCTCCTGCTGCCTCCATCACAATGTCTGGGAGGAGGGATCCTCCTTTATTAATCAAAGCTTTTTTAGCAGAGATTGTGAGTGTGTCCTTGGACTACAAGCTGGCACACTGTAATCAGAGTTGAGATCCTCAAGCAGTAACCTTCTGAAAATCTAAGCCTTGTTAGCAGAAACTTTTTGAAAAATGCTGAAAAACATGATTGCTGACACTAGGCAAATTCATTACAGTCACCTACACCATATAACCAGAAGGTGAAATATATCTAAGTAGTGCAAGAAAGTTTCAGATAGGCAGGATGTTCCCCAGATATCTTCAGGCTCTATTGGGATTTTATTAGGTTTCCTGAGAAAAGGAGAGAAGCTTTCTGGGCAATGAACTAGCAGTTCTTAACCTTAAGCTTCACATGTCTCCAAGTTGATGCTCCGTTGCCAGCTTCTGCCCTGCTTCTTCATACATTGGGGAAGTGATAGCAACAATCTCCTTTTCCAGCATGTCCATTTGAGCTGCAATGTCTGACACAGTGTTTTTCACAGCATTCAGCTGCAGCTTCAGTTTATTGTAATCTTCTTGGAAGGATCTGTTCATGTCATAGACATTGTGACAGCACTGTTTCTCCCCAGGAGGATGGTTCATTTTCAGGAAGGTGTGGAGGAGCTCACGTAAGTCCTGGAGAACCCGGAGGATTTCATGCTGTCCCGGCATACCTGGGGCAGACTCAGTCTTATTCTGAGTTGGAGTAGGGCTGTTCCTTTTACCTTCATGTTTCTGCTGGGGCACTGGGCCAGGGTTACCCTTTTCCACAGCTGTGATGGTGTCAATGCTCTTCTGAAGATCTGAGCTGGCATCTTTGCTCTCTTCATGGACTGTGATGGCTTTTTGGCCTTTCCAGGTAACGGGAAGCGCTTTATTCTCCTGCTGGAAATCCTCAAAGATTTTATTCTTTTCCTGGACTGCCTGGAGAGCTTTGTTGCCCAGGCTGAGCTGAAAGCCTGTGCTCCTCTCTTGGAAGAGTGGAAATGGCTTATTTTTGCTCTTGAGGCTTCGCTGAACAGCATCAGTGTAAATTACCTGGACAGATTTGTTCTGTGACTGGAGATATTGTAGGGCCTTGTTTTCTTCCCAGAGCATCCTGTTTTTGATCCAGAGGACCTGGTTTTCCTGCCAGAGTGCTCTGTTCTCTTCCCAGATGCTCCATTCATTCTGTGCCTTCTTGCTAAAGAGTTTCTGGTGTGAAGAAAAGGGTGGCTGGCAGTAGATGTCATTCACCCATTTCCCATCAATAAAGACAAACATCTCACCCCTTGGCTTCACCCGAGGGGTGATGCAGTCTGTCTCAGGCTCTGTGTGCCCTGTCCTCTGCTTCCTCTGATCAAAGGCAGACATGGCCCTTCTTTAGCAAATTGAGGAGGACTGTGGGAAAAGGCTTCTTCCAGGGCTTCTGCAAGAGGCCACTGACCACTGCCAAGGAGTAGGTGACACAGCGAGGCTGGAGAAGCCTGATTAGGACTGAAAGAAAAGGGAACACCAATGCATAGATTTACTGCCAAAATTCCAAACCAGAATTTAACTACACCAATGACAGAACAAGCAAATCAGTTCTCTCTGTTAACCATGTTGTCCCTTTGATGCTGAAAGGTAAGGAATCCACCAGCTACCTAGCTGATAGAAGCTGACAAAATTGGCATTGGTACATAAAGCAGCTCTATGGCAGCACTGAAAGCTTTCTTATAAAACCCTGCAGTTCCCCTTTATCTCTCGACCTCATTTTTACAGACCTGTAAGGAAGTAAAATGCAAAAATATTTTCTGCCTCATAATAGCCCGCTCCCAAATGACTGATGCACAAACTCATTAAAAATTGTTATGAGGCTCAAACAAATTTTTTAAAATAAAGCACTTTTAAAGGTTTGTAGAAAAAATCTGGCCTTGAGAGCAGGTTTTTCTTGCTGATTCTGAGTAGCCTGTGTTAACAGGATGCCACAAAAATGCAGTGACAATTTTGCTTTTTGACCTTAAAATCCACAATATGCACAAACCAAAGCTTTGGGACATCAGACCTTTGTTGCTCTTTGCGTGGTTTTTTGACAAGCTCCCATCACCATGGTCCAAAAACTGTCACAACCCATAGATAATTCTCCACCTTTCATTCTCATTTCTCCTGTCACTCTTACTCTTTATATCCTTTGATAGCTCTGTTATTTTTCTTGCTTTCTAGCCCTGCAATAGTGATTGCTTATCTTTTTCCTACAGTCCATCTGCCTCTTTCTCACATCATCAGAAAACTCATCTCTAAAATCCATACTGCAGGGCCAAACCTCTAATGCTTCTCATTTCAGACACAGAAACCTCAGACTTATCTGTTGAACACTCTCCCCTCCTTTCCTCTACCCAAAATATTGCAGTTTAAACCACCTTCTAGCCATGAGAGCACTGGGGCAAATGAAGGATTTTAGTCTTTTACATTAAAAAAAAAAGACCAGACCATCAAAAATTATTGTTTTGTGCCAAATAAAATCTTGTTTTCTGCAGCTTTAACCAAAATTTAATTTATGTGATTTTCATGATTAAGTTATTTGATCTGAGCTTGAACCATTTTTATAACCAAATTGTTGGAATTCTCAGGGTTTCTGCACAGAGTTTCTAACAGCACAAATGTGCCTTTTTCTAGATAAATAAATAAATGAGTTACTTGTCAAATTCCACTCAGGTGTATTCCTCTCCCTCTGCTGAGGTCTCCCATCTTCCCTGCTGTCCCTTGGAAAGCCCAGTTCTGCCTTTTAGTCTGTAAGAAGAGTTTTATCTTCATGAATCTGGCCCCCATATCTCTACCCCAAGCATTCAGCAGAGGGTGACTGCCACACACGAGCCCCTCATAGCCTCCAGCTCTGCCATCACAGTGTGTACCCCCTGTCCTATTGTTGCCCTCTCCCTTTCAGAACCTGTTGCTCTCCCCTTTCCCTGTCGTTTGCACCAAACAGCACTGCATGTCCTGGCTTCTCCAAGATACTTCTTAGAGCCAACATCCATAGATGCATCCTGGTCCCCCTTCCCAAGCTTGTCCAACCACTCATAAAATTACTGCTTCCTTTGAAATCCCAAATTCCTGCATTTAGGAGAGGGCTGTTGCAATATAGGTCTGTTTGCATTAGCATTTGAGTTTATTGCACTCTGTTTATTGTCTGAATTTCAGGGCTGTCTTCCACGTCATCTGCTGCTTCATCTCATGCCACACTTGTGTTTTTATAGCATCATTCTTCTGCTAAAAAGGTATTTCCCAAAAACTCTGGTTTGGACATTTTTTTTCCACTTGTACTAAATCCAGAGCCATGCATTGCTCCCTCCCTAACACCCTTTTGTCCTGCAGCCTTTCCAACACATCCCATTACATTGGGGTGCCCAGTCCCATTTTTTCCCTGAAAAGCCCCAAAATGGGGACCTGGTGGGGGTGAAGGGGCAGAGGGCAAATCAGCCACGGAGGGAACAGACCCCTAATTATCCAGGGAAGATGCAGACACATGCAGCATCAGAAGCCCAGACCCACATGCCTATCATGGACAAGCAGCTACAGGTCTCAAAGTCACTTATGCAAAAAGATTGCACATTTTAAGGATAAACAGAAATGTATAATATATACAACTTGGAAGGACATTATCTCAGGGACAATTAAACTTGACAGTGGCTCTGTCAGATCTTTTGCACTGCCCGGGAGACATCAACCCTGCTTTTGGGAGATACTTCAAGATCTCAATGCCTCCCATATAATTTTTCCCCCACCTCTGAATTATCCCAGGAAATGCTGGGCAGCCGGGTGGATGGGGAAGCCATCTGTGGGGCAGCCAGCTGTGGGGAAGCCACACCAAATCCAGACAGGCTGGGCAGTTTGGGAGCACAGCCCTACAGACCCAGCCCGTGCTCACCTTCTCAGAGCAGCCAGCGGTTCCTTCCCTCTCCCCAGGGCCGAGCCGAGCTCTCGCTGCTGCCGGGGTGTCCGGAGGTGGCAGGGTGCACAGCTAGGGACAGGGGACTGGGGCTGATGAGAGCACTGGCAGGGACCTTGCCCCAGAAGCAGCCACCTGTCCCCTGACCCTCCAGGGGCTGGGAGCTCCTGCACACCCTCCTTGCACCGCTCACTTCTGCGCTGTCCTCACAAGACTGGCTTTGGCTTTTCCCAGCCTTGCTCTGCTGGGCTAGTTCTCATGGAAATGACCTTTCTGCTAGCTCGGCTCCCATGCCCTTTCCTGAACCCAGACTTCCCGACCTCCCTTTGATGCTCGTAACTGAGAACAGTTTGGATGGATTCTTTCTCCATCACACCCTCTTAAAACAAATTTTCCTTTTATTCTGAAACTTCAAATTCTGTTTGTTGCTGAACTGATATTGATACTTCCAAAAATCATTTCCCTGTGTGCACTGTGGGAGTTGAAGTTATTTTTCGAGGAAAACATGAAGTTCTTCTTTGACTAGAAGTTTAAGAGCAGACTATAGCTGAATCCTAGTAAGAAGAAAATAGACTATAGAAGGCATTCATACATGCAGGTTTAGATATTATTTGTAGCAGCCATTTCCACTTCCACATCTTTACATTTCTAATTAAGTCTTTCTTATTTGTTACATCTTTCAGAAGTGGAATTTTTTTTTAATTTTTCTAATCAGGATTCTTGAATAATAAATACAGCATTTAATTTCTTTTTCAGTGAAAATTACCATGTTGACATCACCCTCAAGGTGACTGCTATTGCTTAAGGAACTTGGAGATATAGTTCAGCTTTGGTGTTATATGAAAATTATAAACTCAGGTATAAAATCCTTCTCTGTAATTGCTGTCTTGCTTATATTTAATCTTAGTCAACAGAAAAACATCACAGGTTACTATGGCAACTCCCCAGGGAGTAACCTTCTTTATTTGAGCTCCAGAATCTTGTACAGAAAAACAGAAAAATGACCTCAAAAGAGAAAATATTTTATTATGGGCTATTTGTGCTTGGCCTGCCATCAGATGGGAATTTAAGGGTGCTACCTGGTGCAGACACTTTTCAGGAGGGATGACTGAAATGTCCAGTCTCAACTTCTGCAGAACTGTGGCTGTGGCCTCTGAAAGTGACCTTTGGTGAACATTTTAAGGTCTAAGAGCTGACTAGAAACTGAATTAATAGAAAGAAGTGCAGCTGCTTAATCCAGAACCTTAGACAACTAACTTGATAGCAAGCATACCTTTGCTTTTCTTATGCAGTATTTTCCTTAAAGTTTTGTAAAGTTCTTCTGCCAAGTCAATTTTTTACTGAAAATTATGAATTCAAATGCCAATACATTTGGATCAAATTTAGTGAATATCATCAGATGTGTTTATGCACACATCAGAATTGGAAATGCTGCAAGAGTACACAGCAGAATTTTTTATAGCAGCTACACTGATTTCTGAGCTGGACTCTCAAAAGGACTAAGATGTCATTCACAAGATTACAAAGGCAGAAATAATGCTGAGTGTGTTCACTCCCTGCCAAGAGACAAGTAACCCCTGCTCTGTAAGAAGGGTTTGAACTAACTTGCCAGCTGAGTGCTTTGTGCACAAATTCATACCACTCAATTTCTCAAAGATGTTTCACTATATAAAAAATTAAATATGATTTGGAACCAAAGCCTTTTTTCTCCATCCTGCCTGCACACCTTATACCAGGCTGCTCAGCTGACTTTGCTGTCCTTCTTCTCGGAGATTGTCTGGCTCTAGAAAGGATCCAGTGGAAAGGAATGTGTGATCCCAGACACACTCATATAATATTCTCCATGCTCCGTGCTGGGGTGCAAGAGGTCATCATCCAGTGATGGGTTGAAAGCCAGGGGAAGAGCAAGGTATGAACTGCTGCCATGAAGATTTTGCAAGAAGGACCCTGAAGACCCCATACCAGCCTCCTTTCTATTAGACAGTGGTACGTACCAGCAGTAAATATCAGCCCTTTCCATCTTTGCTTTTGGATTAGAAGATCTGGTAAAGTGTCTAAAGTGACAATAATCTGTGTGTGGGTTTTTTAGTAAAAACCATGTTATATTCCCAAATCTTTATTTGATAGAACCAAAAGTGTCTGCTGCCATTTTCTACCATGCCAAACACATTTGTGCTTCTGAAATGCCAGACTCTGTGCATGTCAGTGCAGGCTGGTCTCACCACACCCTCATCCACTGTCCTCCAGGGCATTAAGCCTGGATGTGAATCCCACCTAGTCACTAAAAAGACTCTTGCATATCTGAGTGCTCTTGAATAATCTTCTGACCTCAAGAGATTATGTTTTCTTGGTTTCTGAGGCAGTGAAATGTCTGGTAATATCTCAGCATTGTATTCTGCTTGGGAAGAGACAGTCAGCAGTGTGAAAATCAGTAATGAAAAACTCCAGATCAGGTTTTTTATGGGTTTTTTTTCAGGCAGATAAATGGCTTGAGTGGCACACCTATGTCATCACCTGTTTGGACTAATTGTCCTTCCAGGGACACTATCACAGTGCTGCTGCCAGTGTGCCTCAGTGTAAGCCTCACAACGTCCAGTGTTGTGCAAATCTCCAACCCTGCATTCTCCTGTCAGCACTGGGTCAGCTGAGAGCTGAAACAAAAGGTGGAAATATCTACTTTCATATCTTCCTTCTGATCCGAATTTTATTTTAGACATTGGGTAAGTCATAATTTCCTCAGGCTCTCAATGAGTTTGGGATGCTGATGTAAGCTGATTTCTGATGTAAGCTGTCAGGAGAATTTAGTTCTTCTTTGTGAAGTGCCTTGAACATGAAAGCATGACAGCAAAGAAGCCCTACACACCACTCTTATTTTTCCCCCTGACTGTAATACACACATAGTTTACAGGGTGAAGCAAAACATTTTACTATTGCTAGTAAGTGACATCTTACAGACATGTCAGGCTTTGTGTTACTCCACCTTTGATCTCATTCTCACTTTGCTTGCTTTGTACTTTAGCTATGAATATTTTTTTTTAAGTCATCAAAACAAATGTGAAGCCTCTTGGTCAACCCTAAGCCATTTCCTGTCAACGCTGTTCCTGTTTGTTGTGCCTCTGTGAGCCTTGCCAACAAAAAACAGCCCAATTACCATGTCACTGTCCTAGCTCTGTCTGAACAGATCAGAATTTACAGAGCACTCCATGCTGCTGAAAGAGCCCATTGTTCAGTGCTGAATTAATGCTAACAGAAATGATCAGTGGTGCACTTGTTTCTGCTCTGAGGGCAGAGGGGCAGAGCTGGCATTGCTCCTGGAGGAGCTCTCTGGCCTTCCTGGACATGGGGACAATTTGGAAGGGGACAGTCGCCTCAGTGTGCCATTGTGAGCATGGGGTATCACACATGGCCTCCCTGGGACACCCTGACAGGCAGACCTGCCAGCAGGCTGAGCTGGACACTCTGTCCCTGACCTCTGACAGCCACAAACCCCAAACTGCAGCAGGCACAGTGTTCAGGAAACAGACTTGAGCCCCCAGAGACTTGTAGCCAAGTGATGCTTCAGCCCTCACCACTGCTCTGAAGAGGTGTCTGCTGACTGCACCTGAGCTCTGAGGTCCTGCAAACAGGTGCAGGGTTTGGGAGTTGGGGGCATTTCAGCTCATTCTGAACACAGAGCAGCTCTTCCATGTGACAAGTCTCTGGGTGAGCGGAAAAGTCAGTGGCTCCATTCCTGATTGACAGGGAGAAAATTAAGGGTTCAGGCTTATTAAGCAACCTCTAACAGTGATTTATGGGGCCCTGTACATTTTAATCTAACAAAAAAATTTAAATCATCTAATTAGCTAAGTATGTAATCCTGTATATTAATTGTCTATTAGCCACTTCTTAATTATAATGGAATGCTTATCAAATAACATGTGATGGCCACGTAGCACCAATTTAAGTCATTACCAGACCAGCTCCTACTTTAATAAGGATCTGTTCAACTGAAGTCTAATCATTTCATTTTATTTTAAAAGCTCTACAGAAGAGGAAGCAATCACCTTAAAAAAAAAATAATATTCTATTAGGACTTTCTAGACTCTTTACTGTGAACAGCACTATATGAAGAATCACAAACCCTATGAAAAATATCCAAGGAACTATCAAGGAACCTGGAAATCCAGATCTTGTGTTTAAATTTGTCCAGGAGTTCCTTGCTCATGCACACAGTCCTTCCAGCATTTTTGCTTGACTTCCTCTTTGTTGGGATGCATCACTCCTGAGCTTGGAGGAGGTGATCCTTAATTATTAACCAGCTCTTCTGGGCCCATCATCCTTCCAGGGAATTCTACCAAGCAGATACCTGAAGAGATCAAAGTCTGCTTTCCCAAAGTCCAGATGAGTTTGTTGTGTGCTCTCCTCAATGTCACGAATATTCTAACTCCATAATTTTGTGGTCACTGCAGCCAAGGCTGCCCTTGAGCTTCACATTCCTCATCAGATACTCTTGCTGGTGGAAACAAGGCCCAACATTGGCTCCTCTCCTCATTGGCTCCTCTATCACTTGCAGAAGGAAGTTATTATCAGGGCATTCCAGAAATGTCCTGGATGGTTTATGCCCTGTTGTGTTGCTCCCTCAGGAGATACCTGGGTGGTTGAAGTTCCCAATAAGGACCGGGCTTGTGAACATGAGATCACTCCTACCTGTCTACAGAGGAACTAATCCACTTCCTGGTCAGTCACCCCATAGCAGCCCCCTACTATGATGCCACTTGTCCCTGCTCTCCCTTTAATCCGGACCCATAAGCTCCAAGGTGGCACCTGATCCATCCCCAGGGAGAGCTCCATGCACTCCTGCTGGTCATTGACATGGAGGGTCACACTTCCTCCTTGTCTCCACACCCTGTCCTTCCTAAAGAACCTGTATCCCTTCATTCCAACTCTCCAGTCACAGAGCCCACCCACCACAGCCCTGTAGGCACGCAAAGTTCTCTCATTCCTCCGGTTTATTCCACAGAGACCTATCTGGGCCCTCCATTAAGCTGGCTTACTGTCTGGAGTGGCTGGAATCACACTGTGCTGCTCTTCAGGTGCTCTCGTGCTGACCCGTGACCCCTCTCCAGGCTCTGAGCATCTCTGGCTGGCACTGGCATCACACTGGCAGGAGTGGGATGGATTGAGGTTTCCCTCCCCTGGCAGCATTAGTTTAAAGCCATCTTCACCAGCCTGGCAAGCCTGTGGGCAAAGACACTCTTCCCCTCCTCTGGCAGAGGAGCCCCATCAGCTCCCAAGAGATCAGGTTTCTCAAAGACTCCCATGATCTAAGTAGCTGAACCTCTGGTTATGGCAGAGGTATAATATAAGGGTCCATAATATAAGGGTCCATATAAAATCCTAAGATTTTATATGGACCCTCCCTCCACTGCCCTTTCTGATTACTCATGTGTCATCTTCCAAGACCTTTTGAAGTAGCTTACTGAGAGTTGTAGCCATGTTCTAATGAGCAGACACTGCTGAGTACATCCCTCTCAGTCCTTGTAGGCATGCAAGATTTGTTTTCCCATGGTTTTTTTTTATCACTAGACCTGCAGGAGCAGACTTCTAACTAGGCACAGGACCCATCTGGTAATCTTATTTAAAATCAGATTTGGCTTTTATAATCAATCTTTACCCAGTGGGTTTCTCAAAGGGTAGTGCTGTCACCTGGTTTCTGCAAAGAGCTCTGCACTCAGCTCCCAGGACTGTCCTTCCACAGCATTTTTGCCTGTTGCAATGGCACACAGATTTTTACTGGAGCTGATGGGCTTTGTGCAAAGCAAGCATCTTATGAAAGATATAAATATCTTGAAGGATGTCTGAAACTTCTTGAAGGATGTCTGAAGCTTAGTGCTAGACAGTGTAATTTTCCCAAACTAGAAATGCAAAAAGAACATTAAAAAAGAAGATAATATGAGCTCATAACTAAACTTAAATGTGGAGTGGTACTGAAACAAGACCATTTCAAGCTCAGTGGAGCACTGGTTTACCTTTTCTATCATGTATCATACTTTGATGGGCCATGGCACACCTTGCTTAGAGGAACACAATTTTAACATCTGCTCATCCCAGGATTTAAATTGGTGCCAGAGTACTCTTTTAATGGTATGCCAGAAGAAGAGAGGTTTCAGCAATGAAATAAGAGAATAAACAGTTAGAACCCAGGTACTATTGTTAAGCACACCTAGGAGCAATTAAACAGGCAATTTTAGAAATGTTATGGAGCCCCTAGGAATGATTTTATGCCAGAGAAGCAGCGCCTTTTACCCATTTCCCTCAACTTTAAACCTGCAAAGTCTGTCCTGAGGTAAATGGATGTTACAAAAGTTACTTAGTTTTCCAAAATTGCCTGCAAAACCTCTGTGCAAATTTAGGGTCACTGCCTGTCCAAGTGCTCTGCGGTGGCACTCAAAAAATGGCTGGAAACAGAACACACATCCACCCAGAGAAATGCAATGAGAAAGAAATAGGTTAACCTGTCTTCATACGTGTCCAGAGGATATCATTAACATTCATGTAGTCATAAAGCAGCACCTGCTGGCTCAACACAGCACATCTTTGCCTACTACCAATTAACTCTTCAAAAAATAATAGAGAACAGTTTTTGCCCTTCTGCCCCAAGCACAATAACTTGTTTCCTGTTAAGCATTATTAATTATAATGTCCCTGCTGCTTTGCCTCACCGAAATGAACAGTCCCATTAGTGACATAAGCTTCATAGCAAGGTGTATCCCAGCAGGAGCAAGTGCAGAGTTATTGGGCTTTAAAAATATTATACTGCTTTTTATTACTATTGTTGTTCCTTACTTGTTATAGAGCTTTCACTCTTAACCATCCAGAAGGAAAGAAACCCACACATCTCAGTCAAAGCACAGATCCCACCTAGGTAAAGGTGCAAATTCCACAAAGATGTTCGTATTACGGTAATGTCAATGATTCAGCAAGCAAAGCCCCAGCAAAAGGCTTGGTGTGACAAGTCATGTGATGAGATGGGCAGAGACACACCCCCAAAAAGCTGTAACCATGTTCTGCATGGCTAAATGTGAACTGCAGTCAGATGCTGATGGGAAGAGAGAAGGTGAAGGTGAGCCTTCTTCTGCGGTCACGTGTAAGGAGCTGTGACCAGGCCACTGCACAGCAGCTGGGGGCTACCAGCTTTCACAGGCCCTGGGCTCTCCCCCACGGCCCTTTGAGGACCAGCTCTTCCCCAGTGCACTCAAGCAATGCAGCCACCCCTTGTGCAAGGTTTCTGAGATGGTGTCTGATGAGGTCACTCGCACATACACAAGCTTCGTATCTCTGATTTACAGTGTGAAGATCACTGTCTCTTCTGCAAGGTGTCTCTTACAGCCCATTTCATGCCCTGTGCCTGAGCTGCCAGCCCTGTCTGAGCACTCCTGGTCTGAGCAGAGTTGGCTGTACAAGAAGCAAGTTAAACCTGCTCTGCTTAGGGAAAGGAAAGCTCTTCCCTTTCCACCTGTATGCAGGGATGAGGTGGCAGATATATGTGATGGCCATTAAAATATTTTACATGGTATTTAACCTGAGCATTTTGGCAGAGACCATAATCCATCTGAGCTGTCTGTACAGCATAAACATACAGTATATGGCAGCCAGCCCATTAACTGAAGAGCTGTTTTGCATAACACAGACACTGAGGTCACACATTGTGCTTGTATTACCCCTCCTATCTTACCAAAGTCACTTTCTGCATAGACAGGATGTCAGGAATATGATTTACTGGTTTTGCTTGTCAGTGCACTGCAGATGATCACAGACCAAGTATCATTGCTGAATGGATGAATGGACACTGGTTCCTGTATCTAGACCAGAAAGACAGCAATGTGCAACTAGTTTCTGTCTAAAGCCAAGTTGCCATTAGTAGCTTTCAGGAAGCTTCACGATTGCTCCTCTAAAAGTGTGCCTGATTGCATGTTTATTCACAAGTTTGAGCTGCACAGAAAAGTGCAGTTGTTCTGGCTGCTGAATCTCTGTCAGCCCTCCTTGCATGAGTCAGTCAAACCTTTCCAGAGCCATGAAATGCTTTGTATTATTTGCTGCTGGGATTGTCACATCTTCTATATCTAACAAGGTACCTGGAGACGGTCCCTCTATTTCTAGGAAAGATTTCTACCTGACACTAATAAGAAGACAGCATCCCAACACCACCTTTTTGAGACAGAAAGGGGCACTCCAGTGACCTGGGAAGCCTCATCTGAAATAACTAAGTCAAAGCCTGCCATCATCTTACAGACGAGGTACATGTCCTCAGCCCGTATCTTCCTCACCTTCCACCTCAATGCTGATTAATTTCTCCAAGTCTCATCCCAAGGATTGCTGAATGACACAAAAAGAGATATTTCTGTGACTCACAGGCCAGTTTTTGCGGTGCATCTTTATCTGCTTTGCCTGATTGATCAAAGATACCATTATCTGCTGTACTCTGCAATCTCATTGACTAGGTTCAGCCTTGCTAACTTCTTGCCTTCAACGATCATAAAGCTTGCTAAAAATAAAGCTAAAATAAAAAGGTGGGTTTTTTGTTGTTTGTTTTTTTTTTTGACTGCATTGTGGATCTTTATAGCGGTCAAATTTCCTTCCTACCCCTCAGAGAAGTTACTTTCTTTCTGATGACAGTGGATTATCTTTTGCAAATAGTGAGACATCTGCCTAATTATTTGTCTTTGTTTTTTCTTTCTCTTTGCATCAGCTCCACCCCACCAAACACAGAGTCCTAAGAAACCATAGTCAGCCATCTCCATTTACATCTACACAAATCCGCCAAAATTCCTCTTTTGGGGAAGCCCCAGGCAGTACTGTTTAAAGGCCAAAATTTAGATGCAGCAAACACACTTGAGCAAACGAGATCAGAAATTTCTTGCCTTGTTGTTGAAACCCATCATCCTTGATACACAGCTGCCACCAATGCACAGCCATACCCGGGTGATGGCAAGGGCTGATCTCCTGGGAGGCCTGCTAAAGAAGCTGCTTCTGAGATCCAGGTGAATGGTAATGCCAAGTGAAACTGTTATTGTTCTGTGGAATATCTGTGTTCTTTGTGAGGAGAACATAGAACTGGAAGAACAGGCACTCACAGAAATACCTGAAGCAGCATTCCTTCCATATTATGCATATGAAGCATCAATACCTGAGAAGTGACATCCCACAACTTTCTTTTTTCCCCAAACAAGAAAATCACTGCAAAACTTCTTAAGAAAAGCAGATGTGGTCAACAAAAGAACTAAAATATGGTTGTAGCAAGAAGTTTATTAAAAAGATAGTTCTTTTAAATGCCTTGTCATTTGCAAATACATTTAAAATAAATGATAGAGATAGCAGCTCTTCCTTATACTGACATCTTTTGTACTGTGTCTGAGAAACCACGGGTACAAGTTCACATACATGTCACTGTGCAAAGCGCTTGTGGTAATCATTTTCATGGGGAAAAATAAGCACTTGAAGGCTCATATATTTTATGTCATGAATTCAGTTAATGCACACATCAATCAGATTGTCAAAGCTGTTTGCAGCCCATGACTGGATATTTCTAGTTTTTGACATATTATATCAAAGAGAACCAAAAGCCTTGAAACATAATTTTATAGCGCTCTCTCTCTCTCTCTCTCTCTCTCTCTCTATTCACAGCTTTCTTCCCATATTAAATTATTCTGGTAAATTCTTTATATTATTTGCAGCTCCTTCAGAATTCCACAGTCACCAGCTTATTAACAATATCAAGATCACATTATTCCACTTCTGTGAACCTGCTTTGGGTTTTCCCCAAAACTTACAAGGGCTAAGATTCACAATATTTAGGTAGATTGAACTACCACATCCTTCTAAATTAAATTGCTCTGGTATTCCTTCCTGAATTTGCACATCACTATCTAGTTTCTTTCATCCAATTTCAAAAATGTACTGTTATTCTTTTTTCTCCATGGTCTTCTTTTTTTTTTTTTTTACTTTTGTGCTTAATGACTTTATGTCTGGCTGTTGATTTTTTACAAGCTGTGTCTCCTCTGAGTTTCTTCAAAGTTTAGAACCAGTCTAAGATATGAGTCCCAACAGAGGGTGTGAGAAGGAAGAAGGGTTGGCGCAACTATGTTTTTTCTTGTGAAAATTTAGAACCCCGGAATTATAAATTACCCTTTCTTCTATATTTTTCCACTAGATGAAAATCATTAAGAAATACCAAGTTTTTTCTCCATGTATACCACATGTAACAAAACAGGGATTTTGGAGTCAATTATTTCAAGCCATGAAGACACAACACTCACTAACTTAGTGAGTACCAGCACAGGAAATTTCTAGCAACACGCAGTGGAAAGGTGTAAGCTCAGATGCGCTCTACACCATCACCAAATGAGATCAGCTCCACCTGATGGACTGTCTTGACAGCCAGCCCATGAAAAATGAAGAGGTGTGATTTATTCAAAGGACCAAATATCTCATAAAACTGGGCAGGGGGAAGAAAGAAAAATGCAGGAGGGGAGAGGAGTCAGAAAAGTCCAAAATTTGTGGAGGCAACTACAGCATAAAAACAACCAAACAGTACTACTGCAAGAACTTGGTCATAAAGTTTAATGGCTTGTTATTTATATGAAGCCTTCAGTAACACAGTAAGTGTCTGTTTTCCCTCACTTCACATCTTTTCTGTTGAATGCTTTCTTTTCTCTCTTTCTCTCTCTCCATTTTAATTTAAACAATGTATCTGGGTTGAGTGTGACTGTAAAGCAGACTCTTACCAGGGACAGAGGTGTGTGCCAACTGGAAAAGGCTCCACTCCCTTTGGGGAATGATCCTTTCCCAGGGTCATTCCCCACCAGCCACACCTGAGGACAACAAGCCTGCAGTGCTGTGATTAGCCAGGAATGTGCTCCAAGGGTAGCAAAGAGACAGCATGCCCCAGTAGCTTGCATGCAGCAGGATTTCAAGTTTTGAGGTGTTGTCAAACATTGTTTTCCTCCAAGACATTTATTAAACACTAGATTATAGAGTGCCCTGGTAGGTTTGCATGAAGGACATTGTGAGACTGACTGACAGACTGATGGGATAAAGATGTCAGGAAAGCGTTCAAAATTTACTTTTGGCAAGAGTCAAGAAAAGGAAGGGGAAAGCCTTCCAAATCTTGCTGCAAATAGGCTTTCCCACACATTTAATGGGGAAAATAAATGTGCAGATTCTGAGACCCTACTTTGAATCACATTAGTGATTTCAGATGCTTCATCATTCTCTACATCATATGAACTGCAGATTTTGATTTCCCAGACTCTGCTAATAACAAGCCCTGTAATTAGGTGTCTGTCCTTTGCAATCAGCACTACAGCTATCTGTTCATAGGAGAAAAATTGGAGGGTGGGAGAACCACTCAAGAGCATAGGAAAGCTGTCACTGGTGTAGTGTGGCTGGCTAATGGTTTCAAAAAAGTTATTAGGTATGTAGCATGTTCATAAAAATGTTCTTGCTCATTTGTCTGTCTGATTGAACCCACACAAGTTTTGGGTGCGAGCTCATTTTCTCAGACTCCAGTAGTTAAGTTACAGATTTCTTCTGATTTCCTCCGCCCCTGTACCCATGAGCCATTTGCCTGGATGACTGGCCACAGACTGTTCCTGCTCATTAGGCAAGATTTGCTTTTGAAGTTTGATACAGCAAGATGATGTAGAAAGGCATAATGGAGAATGCTGCCTAGGGATTTACCCTCCTATTTTACACTAATTTTTATTTTGCCCATGCAGTTTGCTGGTTTCTGTTCTTTGACTTGAAAAGAGGAGCCCAAGCATGTCAGCAGGCAAAAATCAGACTGTTACCTGACTATCTTGGAAAGCTTAGAGAGACAGCAACAAGGAGGCTTCAGTGTAAAAACTTGGCCTCTTAAAGTCACAACATCATCAAATGCATGGGGGATTTTACATCCAAAAGTAGAGATATTTTGCCAGTCTTATCACAGCCACTACAAGCAAAAGAGCAAAAATTCATCTGATTATGCTGCCTACAGTAAGGCTGCTCACTGCATTGCACTGAGATCACAGCAACTCCACAAACCATTCTGGTGGAGTTCTTCTGGACCCCATTTTATGTCTGGAGAAGTAAATTTCCCCACTAAGTTGTCTCTGATTACATTTTAAAAATTAATTTAACGCCAGTGAATCCTATTCTTCACTCCAGCAAAACTGCCTTTGGAGAAAGCAATGACAGCTCCCAGACATCATTTTCTGCCCAGTACTTGCTGAGAGTCTCTTCATCTCTGAGGTTTCCAAAGCCAGGAGGGTTATTTTCAGGGACACACATATTAAAATAAATGCTAAATCCAAAGGACCGCATGCTGTGGCTCTTGATTGGATTTGGACAAAGAATGTCACTTTCTAAAGTCAACCCTGCATGTAGATGATTTTTTTTCACCAGCTAATCATGATTGTGAGAACGTAAATCATGGGAATTACAATGAGTGGAGTTGATGAACATGCACCACAGGAACTCCAACTTCAGTCCCCTTTGAGGTCACCACTGGAGAAAGTCCATTCCCTAGGGCTTGATTTCTGCTGCCTGGCACATTCCCTCCTTAGCCACACTCTTGAGGGAGATGAGAAGTACACCACCTTTGCTTCTGTTTTGTCTCTAACCTGTCTCTCCTTTTATCAGGAAAATGAAGCCCCATAAGTGTCTGTAAAGTCTTCCTGTATTTTTTCCACATTCACTTGCTACCAGGCTCTTAATAATTGGATATAAAGTGAAAATCCTCAGGAGCACAAGAGTGAAGTCTGCAAGTGCACGGGAATTCAGACCTCTCAATATTTATTTTTAGCATTAAATACTTCATGCAAAAACAATGACTTTGACTCCCAAGGCCTTCCCTCTCTTATCTCAAAAACTGTTCATACATATGCTGCAGGATCCCGATGCAAATATAAAAAGGGGATTATGTTGTATGTGTAGTAAATCCTGTTTTTACACTAAATAAGCAAGAACTAACAGAGGGCCTTTGGATTAAAAATAGGTCCCTCTTTGCTGAGCAGACTAAAGTATTCTTACTTCTGGCTTCCCTGCCATGCAGGAATTGACTTTTTCCTGGTGAGAAATTAAAGTGAATTATAAAATCTATAGTGTATTAGAGGTATGTTCTGTAAAATGAACGATTTTGATTTAAATAACTGTATATTAGGGAATGTTTTCTGCCTCCACAAAATTAGTCCTTGTTTTGAG
Source organism: Passer domesticus (assembly GCF_036417665.1). NCBI lineage: Eukaryota > Metazoa > Chordata > Aves > Passeriformes > Passeridae > Passer > Passer domesticus. Next base: position 62,545,970 of record NC_087475.1, on the reverse strand, counting down.
CCTGAATCTGTGCCCCAGCCCGTGTGTGACAGCACCATTGCACAAGAAACTTCCCTGCCCTTAAGAAAATATTGGGGACACAAGGTGAAAGTTGACATCACAGCTCTCTGAGTAGGAGGTGAGCAGTGCCCCTGGCCCCAGACATCATCTTTGACCATCATCTGGTGTTTTCTCTCCACCCCTTGCAGCAGCATCCAGGAGGAAGAAAACTCCTCCAGTCTCACCAGATCAACTGTTACTTCTAGGACCACACATCAAACTCATTGGCATTTTGGCTCAGTTTTTATGGCTTGTTCCATGAAGAGGAAAATCAGGCTGTGGTGTTGAGCTGAGGAACACAGAAAGCAGAGGGCTCGGCAGGCAGCCCAGCTGCAGGACCGCTGACCTGGTCATGTGGTTTTTTGTTTCACCCATTTTCATTTGTTCCCTTAAAACATTTTTTAAAACACCAACACACTGCTGAGCACAAGGAAAATTCCTCTCTCTGAGTCTTGTGAGAGCAACCCCTGGGTCCACAATGAACATGGTCACCAGAGTGGAAAATACCCCACAGAGTCTGATGGAGGGACTTAAAGGAACTGACTGCAGAGGGTAAAGCACAGCTGGAGGAAGCAGAGATGGAGCCACAACTTCCTGACAGCAGCAGTACATCTCACAGCTGGACTCAGCCAAACACTCCCTTTAAACGTGGTTTTCCTTTCCTTTCAAGAATCTCAGAGAGAAATGTAGAGGCAGTTTTTGCCCAAGTCATTAGCCTTTGCAACTTGCCCAAGACCTCTCAGCTCAGACACTCAGCTGCCAGAATAAGCAGCAACCTTATTTCACCTCTGCATGGTAGAAAAACAAGGCACATATAAAAAAGACCTAAACCCAACAAGCTGCAGAGCCCTTTTGAAGACAGCAGGGGTTACTGACACACTCCATGCCCCAACACTGGCAAATGGATGGGGTGAGGGTGTTGGTGTGCTGTGGCCCATGGGGGCAGCTCATGCCAGAGAAGGCTCAAGATGCAGCACACAGCAAAAAGGAACAACAAGGAACACTTGGGTGGAACCTGTCCACCTTGACTTAGATGATGAGGTACCCAGGCTCTCCTTCTGGAGAAGCACAGAAGGGCACTTCAGCCACCTTCCCCCCAGGGCTTGCCAGGGGCAGGGTGCCCCAGGCACTGGCAGCATGATCCTTCCTCCAGACAAGCTCACAGGCTGGCACCCCTCTTCCAGCATGCCAGGCAGGTGTGACATCTCTGGATGAGATCTCACGTATCCTCCACCACTGCAAGGCCCCGTCCCCTCCTTCACCCAGCCCTGGCCAATCTCCCACAGCCCCACCAAAACATCCTGGAAGAGTTGCAAGCTGGCAGGAGCCCTCATCCCCTTGACTGACAAATGTGGCATGGCAATGTGGGAGCTATGGCAACAGAATCCTCATAGAATCCCAACAGAACCCCAACAGAACCCCAACAGAACCCCAACGAATCCCCAACGGAATGTGCAGGGGTGGGGAGCAACAGCCCAGCCAAACAGTGACAAGAAGAGTCCCAACAACACCCAGGGACACTAAGGACAAAGAGGGTGCCCCAGGCACCTCCCAGCAAGCAGATCTCTGCCAGGTCCTTGTGGCAAGGAGTCTCCTGGATATTCCTGCCCAAAAAGGTATGCCTGTTCTGTGACACTTGTGCAGGGTTTGATGAGGACCAAGCTTGTTTTGTGGCTACTGGATGCTGCTTTACTCTTTATCCCCCTTGTATCCCTTGTTGAACCCAAATGTGCAGTTCTTCTTTCCTGGTTTCCCTTTCACGTGGGAGATGAAAACCAAACCCCTGATGGAAAAAAAAATCCCATCCAGTATGGGAGTTAGGAAGAAAGGAGGAGGAGAAAGCTGCAGGATGCCCCAAGGGCCATCACTTCCCTGCAGCAGGCAGGGGTAGAGACAGAAGAGGGGGTAATGGGAAGTGGAGAGATACAGAGTCAACCTCCTCCCCCAGATTCCAACCACCCCTGAAATCGGAATTTCCTGAGATGTAGGAGCAATAATTAGCCAGACCACACTATAGCATACTGTAATAAAAATTAAAAATAGAAAGGGAAAATTAAGAAAAACATGCTCAAATATATGTTGAGCCAATCCTTGTGAGGGCTGGAGTCAGTGCGCCCTCTGCTCACTCCTCTCTGGCTGCAGATACTGCCACAGACCCTCAGGCTGGCAGGCCCTAGAAATGGCACATGGAGACAACACAACCTGGCAGGTAGCTTCTTGCCAAGGTGCCTATGAACAGGGCACAGGCAAGAGATTTTTTACCTCATCTGGTAGGACTGTGCCTCAGCAGGGTCAGTGCTGACAGCATTGTCCCTTGGCATCTTTCTCATTCTCCAAGTTCTCTTCATAAACAATATTTACATTCCTTAATGTCTTTATTTTCTTTATCATAAATTTCTACTTCAGAACTTGTAGTTTTAATACAAGACAGTCCTGTGACTATATGTATTTTTACCTTTGACTTAACAGAACATTAAGATATCTGGATGTGCAGCATAAATAAGAGACTCTGTTAAATAGCATAAGAATTGTTTATTCCATCAGGGTAAGGAGGAGACACCAGAGAACTTCTCAGCTCTCTCTCAATGCAACTGGCTCTGTATAACTGTGATTTTTTTCTGCTCTAAACCTCCAGCAGATATAGTTACTCGATATCACTGCAAATTTACACCACTGTTTTTTGACTGGGTGCATTGTGACTGACTTTTAGTTCTATGCTTAGGGGCCAATGGATTAATTATGCATTATTTGCCACCTCTTAGAAATGCTCCTTCTCATCTCTACTAAAATATTTGACTGCTGCTGAGGGCAGAACAGAAGGCAGTGGAGCTGGGGGTCCCATTTTGCACTGCAGGACGTGAAGCAGGAGAGACTGTCCTTCCAGAAGTCTTTTGTGTGGATGAGAGGATCAGGTTGTGTGAGCCAATATGAGGAAAAATGTTTCTACCTGCAGTTTGCTGCAGTGTTAGAAATCAAAACCACAGCCAGCAGTAACTTCAGCTCTGTGTTACCCAGAGCCAAACCCAATAAATCCCTGGCACTGCTGTCAGATGAGTCCTTTACTCTTCCAGAGCATGAAAGAGATGGAACCACTGGCAGTTAATGGGGATTTCTGTGCTCTCAGACAGTCTAACTTCAGAGCACTTCTTGTGTCTCACGCCACAAGTCCCAGTGCACACACTAACAACCATGATTTATGGCTGGAGCTGCTTTGCTGTACTGTGCAGTGTAATTGCTGTGCTCTTGAAGTGCCAGGCTTTCTGAAGAGCATTCATGGACTCTACTTCTCAGCTGTGTGTCCTGTCTGCTCTGCGTCCCAGGCAATGGCATCTGTTTTAAATCCCAGCAGCAAAGGTTGGGAGTCTGATTCTGCATACCCCTCTTAAGCTGTTTATGCTTACACGTTACAAATGTAATTTTTTCTGACTTACCAGAATATATGGATTCCATTCCTGTTGTGGGTGTTACTGGTTGCAAGCAGAGGTAGCTGGTTCTCATCCCTGCACCTGCAGAACTAGCATGATCTTTGAAACCTTGAGGCTGAGTGAATTCTCTGGGCCCTGGATCATCACATATTTGCCATGTATTTCTAGAAGCCTACTAATGGCCACTGCATGTTACAGAGAGGTAATCAGCTGGAGCCGTTGTCACTTCTGTGGTGAGACCCAGGCTTTTGGATGCATCCCTCCAAATGGAAAGACACTGCTGAGATGAGTATTGCTGGCTCTGCCAGTGCTCACAGGACTGGCAGGATGCAACAGGCACAAGAGCTGCACAACAGGAGACCACTCCAGAACCTTCTGTGTGATTTACAGTGACCAATTGCTTTCCAAACATCTTTCAAAGTGCAAAGTACAGAAACAGGGTTATTTTAGGAGACTGTTTTCTCTACAAGAGCTGTGATTATAATTCAGAATTTGGAGTCTACTCTGGACACAGCTGCAATGGCAGAAATAGATGAAACAACCTGCTTGCTTTCAATAGACTTGTTTGACAATTAAAATGCATAAATGTGTTGGGGTTTTTGTAGAGATACATATTCTACTGCATTATATCTATGAATGTGCAAAATGTGTGTAATAATAACAACAGTACTGTGTGTATAATGTGCACACTACTCTCCTTGAATCTGTAAATATTTGAATACCCTTATGTATATATATACAAACTTATCTGCCTCTTTAGCATTTAAGGAAGTGTGGAGGCCACCACCCCATCCTGCCCTTGGTGGGGGTGTTAGGCTGTAGCTCTGGGCATCACAGCACCTGTGGTGCCTCTGCCCCAACAAAATGGGGAGACTGCAGGGATGCTTTACAGGAGACCCCAGTCCCTGACAACTCCTGACATCAGCTCTTGCACTGGAAAGTCCTGCCAGAATGGCACATCTAAACAAAGTCAAGGCACTGTCAGATGCCTTTCATTGCAGTGGGCTATAAACTAGGAGATTACAAATCCCACAGGATCAAGCAGGCATTGCTTAGAGGGAAAGATTCCCTCTACCAGCACAAATGTCTTGAAGATTGTGATGGAAAGCAGAGACTGACTAAACTCTGATTTACACAGTATTCTCTCCAGACCTGCTGTGGTGCAGAAACTCCACTGCATGTCTCTTTAGTCTTGTGTGCACAGCACTCCTACCTTTTGGGATATGTGCAGGGGTCTTACAGTAGGAATTAATCTAGTTGATATTTTGCAGTATGGCATAGAGTTTAATTCTCATTTGATGGCATCGCACTCTCTGTCTTCTGCCTCTGCCTGGGGAGTTATGGATGTGCAAATAAAACCATTTGCCCTGAGATGATCCTGCAGGGAAGGTGTTGTCTCTTTTGCAGCACCCTGCAGAGCTGCCTGGGATACTGGGTCCCACTAGGTGCTGTCAGTGAAAGAGCTTGACAATATTTTCCTGACCATCCTTCCCCGCAGTGGGGGATCCCAACCCAAGGAATGTGGTCACAGAAAGAGTCAACTCTGATTCTTAATGAGGGATGATGGGAGAGCTCAGAATAAGGAAAACAAGGCTTTGGTGGTGAGGCTGGTGGTTGTGGTGGGAATACCCATGTGTGGCTGGGAAGCTTGGTTTGCCAGCCTCACTTTGCTCAGGGAAGTGCCACAGGATGGAGATGGCAGGAGGCGCTGCTCTGGCCTCCCCTGGACATATCCAGCCTGGCTGTGTCTGAGAGCACAGGAGTGGTGGGCTGTGAGATGAGGCATGACAACAAGAGCTAAAGAAATATCAGGGTAGCGGCGCCAGAGAGGCAATTCCACGGTTATTAACACAAACACAGCCATCGCTCTGCCTTTGTCTCCTGATGAATCAGAGGAAATTGCCTCCCGAGCCCTTCGCCTTCCAGCTACTTCAGCTGTGTTTTGTTTCTCTAAGATTCAAATAATCTGACTAGATTTCACTATATTATTATGAGAACAGAAGAGCTATAGAGAAAGTGAAGCCTCACGGAGGAAATAGCCGGTAAATGTTGCTTTGAATTCTCTTGCTTTTTATGACAAACTCTGATGTCAGGGACAGATATGGCTTTGGAGATGTGTTGCAGTGCTGCAGATGTGTTTGTGAAAACTTAGTGACAATTTCCTGTGACATTGCAGTGGGCAGCTTGCCATCATCTATGAGATTTTTAAGCCTGCCTTTTAGATGTAACTGATTCTTCTGTTTAATGCCAGTCCCCATGAACTATGAGCTTACAAAACCAAGAGCTTCTTCTTTGTGTGCCAATCCTGTCTGGCCTAGATTAGCAAAATGTTCTATTTGCATTTTGCAAAAAAAAAATTAGACTTTGTAACAAAAATATGCATCAGGTCAAGTGAAAAATGTGACAGTTTGATATCAAAATGCCAGAATGGCTCATGATGGATAGGGTGAGGCAAACTTCCAAAGCAGGAATATTTAATTTTGGCACTTTCAGAATGTGGCATTCCATCCCTCTAATTTGCCATGGGTTTTTTGTTTCTAACATTTCTTCTGATGAAAAGAAGCATGCAAACAAAAAAACCCCACTCCATATTTAGAATTCAATAAAATACTTAATTTTATCCTCTTCAGTTTCTTTGAAAAGTTCAACATGAACACTCAAGTGCTGCATTCCTTCAAACTGTGTGGAAGCTGCTGATCTGGGAGTTGTGCAGTTTTGATGTGCCAAGTGCCAAGAGAGGGTATTCTAAAAGCTGCTGTAATTCAGATTATTTGGTGGGACCATCCTGATGGGTGTGAAACCTCAGTCTGGCAGGTACAGTACAAGAACAGGGACAGAAACTGTCTGTCCTGAGGGCTTTACCCTCCTGATCTATGAATCCCATCGGGTAAAGGATATGTTTTTGTCTGGAGTGATGCAGAGAGAACAGGATAATCCATTCAAAACCGTTTTCCACCACTGGAAGAGTAGTTCTCCACACTTCTTGTATGAGGTGATTTTTCTTTTTTGTTTTGGAGAAAGTCAGGATAGGAAGGGTGGCAAGGCAATGTAGACAAGCTGTATATGAAGGATGAGATCCTGCCCTTGGGCACTGCTGCTGCTGCTGCATAGGGCCAGGCAGGGAGCTAAACCCTCAGGTTCATGGCTTGTGCTCTTCCACTCGCTTTGAGAAATGCTCAGCTCAGTTGTGTTTTTATTTATTTCAATTCCCCATTTTCAAAGTTGCAAGAGAAAATATTTTAAAAGCCTTACTAATGATACATTATAAAACATCCTTGAAGACATTCATGAAGAGGAAGAGTTCAAGGAGAGCAGTGAGCGTTAAGCGATGGCGGTGTGCAGGGACACACGTGGGTGAGACACTGTGCACAGACACAAGGCCAGGACAGCCCTTGCCACACAGGCATTGTGAAAGTGGCACCAGCTTGCCGCAGAGCAGACTCTGAGCTTGCCCAGATCCATGCACTGCAATCCCAGGCAAATGGCAACTACAGGGCATTGCAGCAGGGACGCAGGTGGTCCTGGGCTGAGGGAAGACCAAAACAGCTGGGCTAAATGTGATTTCCAAGCACAAGGTGGTGAAACACAATTATTAACCTCTGCTTGGCAGTGGTGAGGCACATCTGGAATCCTGTGTCTTGTCTGGGGCTCCCCAGTGTGAGAGACAACGTACTGGAGAAAAATGTCACCAAGACATGCAGAGGCTGGAACTTATGTGCACAACAGGAGGTTGAGAGAAATGGGTCTGTTCAGCTTGGAGGAGAAAATACTCAAGTACCTCTCATTGCTGCCTGAAGCTGCTAAATGAGAGGGTGAGGACAAAACAGACTTCTCAGAGCTGCACTTTGGTGGGATAAGGGACAACAGATGCATACTGGAGTATGGGAAATTCCAATTAAATATTAGCAAAAGTATTTTCAGCATAAGGGTGGTTAAATACTAGAGTTGGAAAGGTTTTAGAATCTTAGCTTTTGGAAATACTTAAAATTTGCCTAGACAAAACCCCAAAGACTCTGATCTAGTAGACTTGCCTTGTGGAGAGTCCTGGACCCTGGTGGCCTCCAGAGGCATCTTCCAGCCCTGCTGGTTCTACAGCCCTGTGACCACAAAAACTCAACAGGGAAAGCAGAATGACAGCAGTACAAAGATCATCAGAGCTAACGACATAGAGATGTCTTAAAGTATGATTAAGAAGCAAAGGGATCTTAAAAGTCTGTTACAAGAATGAAATGGCAGAATTGTTCATGAAAGGCAGAAATGACAGATTTTTCCAAAACTAGCTCCCTAAGGAGATTAAGCAATTAAGCAACATAATTAGATACATGATAATAAAATGCTTTGTATCCCAGCAATGAAAGATGCAGTGTAAAGACAGGTTCTTCACAATCAGGTGTTGTCAGCTAATCTTTGAGGGTCTTTCCTGGTCATTTGCAATCCGTTTTCACCATTACCTGGATCAGAAGGAAAGTTCCAGAAAACTGAAAAGAAAATTAACCCAAGAGCAGGATCAGAGGAGAATTAAAGATCATCCTTAATGTGGATTCAACACATAGTTCGGGAATATGGCTTTTGCCAGAACAACCAACTCAATGATTTCTTTTAATGAGATATTGTACAAGTTTGATTGACAAAGGTGGAAATACTGATACCCCGTACATGTGTTTCTCTGTAGCACTTGAGCTCATTGTGTCAGGCACTTGTATTACACAAGTAAACCAGTTTAGCCCTGTGGATTCAAACATGCTAAACGTCGTGTCTAAGATTTAGAGGCTTCAGAATGCAAGAAATGGTAACAGAGGACCATCACCAGAGCACCCCAGAAACAGCCCTGGCTGGGACCTTGCCTGGGCATCATCGTCACCTTGGACAGTGCTCTGCTGGTCCTGCTCGGCCCTTACCTACTCCCTTCTCAAAAATTATTCCACTGGGGAGGCCGAGCCCACTGAGGCATCCCCAGGGCACCTGCAGTGCCTGAGTGTGAGTGTGTCTGTGGGCTGCCACCGTTCTGGCAGAGGCCCCTCTGCCGAGGGCAATGGGAGGTTTTGGGTCTTCTGCACTGATGAAACGCCTGGAAACACCACCTCAGTCTGCAGTCAGACAGAGCAGAGGAGCATCATGCCTGATGGGAATTGACAAGGAGGGGCAGACCAGGAAAGAGGAGGTTGCAAAGCACTAGTTCTGCCAAAATAACCTTATTATTTTTCCCTCATTTATCTTTTGACATTAAACAGATTGAGTGGGAGGACGGAAGATGCAGACACAATTAAGCAGATATTGCAAGCACGAGGGTGAGTTGCTTTTTATGGCTAGTTTATGTTTCAGACACACAACTATACAGAATAATGCAATAAGAAAAACCATGCAGTATTTACCCTGGGTTTATTCACTGCAGGTCCTCTGAGAGCTGCTTTTGTTTGTCTTTATTTAATTGGCATGGTTGGATGGCCACCAGCAGGTCCAATTAAACAGATTCAATAGATTCCACTGTACATTTTTATTTTTTTCTCCATCAGCGTGTAGCAAAAACTGCCCAAAATAATTTGTCTGAGTACTAGTAATGAATATAAAGTGCACTCTCTTCCAGCCTGCACACAGTAAGTTTCAGCTGTACAACATTTTACAGCCAAAGCAAACTAGGTTAATAATGAAATCACTGATGCAATCTTTAGTATAGCCTTAGTGGGGAAGAGGGTAGTGTGTTATGATATGAGATATTTGGTTGCTCAACTTTGGGCATATCTGAAACACAGAGAGGCATTATGTCATCCTTTGTAGCTATCTTAAGTTTTGGCCTTAAGTGTTAGGTGGGAACAATTTAAGAAAATCCCACCAATAGGACCTGAGCATGCCCTCAATATCAGGTATTTGTTTAAGTGCTTTGTTGAATTGGTGCCTAGTAGATCCTCTTGAAAAGAAAGTGATTTTCAATCTAATAAGGTTATCTTAGTGTGAACATTTTAACTACATCAATCAATATGCCCATCAGGAGTAAATGACTAATGGGATTTCTCCTTTCTTTCTTTGTTGCAAGAATGATGAATTGACTTTGCCTGTTGCTAAAGATTCTCATCTCCTTAATGCATTGCAGATATGTTTCATGGACACAAGCTGTCAGGGTTTTGCAGTAACCACTTCCAACCAAAAACATTTTCCCTTCGGATTTGGTCATCATATCCCAGTTCTGCTCTCACAGTGGAAAATTTGAAAAGGCTGGAAGAGGAATATGTGGCTTCTAAAGAAGCCTTCAAAATCCAGAGAATACAAGATTATATTGAGCAGACTAATCTTGCTCTCTTCCACAAAGAGACGACTAGGAGAACCAGCAGATGCTGTGCCTGTGATGCAGAGCATGAAGAAGCCTTTTTATTCCTTCCTGCTAAACAAGCAAAAATTGCAATTGGGTTTCCTGAAAGACCTCTGAAGAAAGAAGAGATATTGACAGGTATTTTTGAGCAATCCATTACAGGGAAGAAGAGAAAAGAAGTCAGTTGTTCTGGAGCTTTCCTACGTTGCTCTACATTACCTATCATAGAATCATAGAATGAATCATCATAGAATGGTTTGGGCTGGAAGAGATCTTAAAGATCATCTCATTCCAACCCCTCTGCCATGGGCAGGAACACCTTCCACTAGACCAGGTTGCTCAGAGCTCTATCCAACTCTGCCTTGAACAATTCCTGGGATGGGGCATCAACAACTTCACTGGACAACCTGCTCCAGTGTCTCACCACCCTCACAGTAAAGAATTTCCTCCTAACACCTAATATAAGTCTCTCCTCTTTCAATTTAAAACCATTTATCCTTGTCTTGTCACTATCTGACCATTGAAAAAGTCATTCTCCTGCTTTTTTATAAGCCTCCTTTAAGTACTGAAAGGCCTCTAACGTAGTGTCCCTGGAGCCTTCTCTTTTCCATAGTGAACAACCCCAACTCTCTCAGCATGTCTTCATAGGATAGAACCATCTGTTTTCATTTTGTCTGAATCAGGGTTGCTCTATTGCATGTAAATGCCAACAAATTAATATTAGACAGTTATCTCTCTTATAGGACTTTGAAGCTCTGTTTACTTCAGATAGAGAAATAGGCAGGTAGATAGATACAAGTCGATATACATATCCTTCTTTTAATAACACTTAATTAAGTAAGCCAGCCAGGATGGGGTCACAGCTGCCCCCTGTGAGTGGGTCAGGAAGGGACAGGTGGCTCCATCAAAGCCACTGGAAGGGGACAACACAGCAGCCCTGGAGAACTGCAGCTGGTTGTCTACACAGGGAGAGTCTGGCTTTCTGCAACACAGATTGGATCACAAACTGGGGTCCAGGTGGGACAGTTTGCCATTATCCTGGGTCTAAACAAAACAAATTTTTTGGAGGAAAGACTGGACTTTTTCCAATAATTCTTCTTGGAACATAGTATGAGCAGGGATTCTGCCTGCTATAGGAGAGCCCCTGGCACAGCCAGCATGAAAGAGCCAGGCTATTCCTTGAAGTAAAGGGTTACCTATTTCCTAAAGAATTAATGCATTGGTCCTCTTTGGGGGTTATCAACAGAAGTGTTTTCTGCTCACTTTTGCATTTTTCTCAATGCAAATTTGCCAGCTCTTCAGAATGAGAAAAATAAACTATTCATACACGTAAGGTTAATGTTTGAAAGAGCTTTCCATGTGCAAATCAAGTATTCTTATCAGGAATACATGTGAGCTGCATCCTTGAGGACAAATCTGTCCTGGCAAGAGGCTGAGAGTCTGAAACCACCACAAAAGACAGGAAGCAAATACATGCAGAAACCTCTCTCAGTGCTATCCTAGGCAGTCATTTCTTAAATTTGCACATCACAATTAAAATTCAGGTGATATATGAAGTTTGATTCAGCAGAGAGATAGTATGTAGACACAGGAAGGTTTACCAAGGAAAGTCAAATATGGGAATGCCTCATTAGGGACTCAGTGTCAACATTTAATATGTCTTCAAGAATTTGTACACTACCGTGGTTCATGGGGATTTTTTGGCTTTTGATTGTTTTTCATAAGAGTGGCTTATGTAATCTGAGAAGTAACCTGCATTTCAATGCTTTTTCAGCCTCCCTGTCACAGCTATCTATATCTCTCTTCTTTTACCATGTGCCTTACTCTTCCACATTTTCTTTTGTACCATCTCCACTGCCACCCTACTTCCCTTCCCAAATGCAAACCTGGAGGAGAAAGGTGCTGTTCTGGCAGCAAATCCCTCATGGCACCACACCTGGTTGTAGGGCAGGTTTGGGTCAAAATCTCCATTTTGGGTTCACTCCTCATTCTTACAGCATCATAACCTTCCCACAGAGGAGCACCCCAGTCCTCTCCACCCCATCGCTCCTGTGCAGCCACAGGGAAGGTAAAACACCCATGGGAATATGCCCCTCCAGAGAGTCTCTAAAACAGGGAGACCCAAGCTGTTTACAGAGGAAACCTGAACAGAAAGGCAAAGTAAATTAGCTTGTTACTCTTGCCTCTTGCTCTACAAAGCCTGCCCTCAGTCTCCAGCAACTTTTTTTATGGTTCATTTTCAGGAGCTTTTTCTTTTCTCTCCCTCAATTTATTATACCATTAAAACCAGCGGGGAAAAATGCTCCTCGTTAAGGTGAGAAGGTTTTATCTGAAATACCAAATAATGAAATGGCAAGAATTCTCAAGGCAGGAAAAAAAAAAAAACCCAACCCTCTCTTCTACACAAAAGAGAACCTTTTTTTTTATTTTTAAAGAAAACTCTTTCTCTCCTCTCCAGCACCAGCCACATATTCTCCATCAGCTCAGCCCAGAGGAACTGTGCCGAAGGAATCCAGGTAAGCAGAGTAATTGGTAACATTTTTCTATACAATTCAGTCACGTTAGGCTGTATTTATGCCATACACAGGCAAGCAGCAGGAACACTGAGCAACTGGAAATTTACAGTGTGCCTGGGACACTCACAGCCTGGCAGCCTCTGCTGTGCCCTTGCTATTAATAAGCTGGAAGTTATGTCTGTCCGAGGGGCTGTCTTTGGGCCCCTTGACATCAGCTGTATTAAAAGGGATGCTGCCAGCCTCTGCAGAGGGGATTTTTAATTTTTTATTTTATTTTGCTAGACAGATAAATCTTACACAGCATCTCCCAAATCAACTGAGATGTGTGATTTTTATTTTACAGGCTGCTCTTCCAGCTGAGGAAAAAAAATCGGTTTGATTTCCCAGCCACAGTAAATCAGCATAATACCACCCTTCCCACCACGGATGCTGCTGCAGCAACACGGATTTACACCATCTGGAGACAAGGCTCCCTCCTCCCCTCTGCCCCACGTAAACGTAGAGACACATGTAACCTTCCTTGCAGAGAGAAGGCAAGGAAAGGAAATTGAATAGACGCTCTTGTGAAGAGGCAAACAAAGACCAAATTCTTTTCTAGTGACTTTAAACAGCACTCAGTTCATTAATAACAATCTTTATAGGAATATCCAAATTATTTTTTTTAAACTTGTTTCTTCCCTTGGCACCAAGGGAAATGGATGCAAGCAGCTGCTTTAGGGAAAGCTGTTACATTGTCACATTAACACCCTGCAAGGTGTTTTTTGGATTATATTTTATAAATTACATTCATAGGCATTGTAAATATGCTATAGATTTTTAATAAATTTAAATGTCCAACACTTATATAAATAACTGTTCTAAATTCATAACTTTCACTCTGAAAGAGTGCAGACTCTATTTCTTCCCCAAATTTTGAAAATGTTATGGACTGAAGTAAAGCATCTGATGGCAAATCAAGGGAAATCAGTCTTAAAAGTTTCCTGGCTAAAGTCACTACACAAATGCAAAACAAAAAAAAAGAGATTTTCCCTTGTCTGAAGGTTGGTGAGAGGGCAGCCTGCAGTCCAGCTCCCTGCAGGGCTGTGCTTAAGGGCCTGGCAGTGATTTGGGGTGCAGAGAGCTGCCCATGCCCTGCTGGGGCTGCACCCAGCCCTTCCTGGGCAGGCACGCTGCTCACTCTGAGCACATCTCGTTCTCAGGCAAACACCAGCTTTGACCCAGGGAGCATCCCAAGTCTCCCACCTACAGCTTGGTCCCAGGAACAGGGATTTCCATGAGATTTGGGCTTGATACTGGTCCCAGTTAACCTGCACACAGTCCTCTACTGGGCTCCTCATGTGCAAAGCAGAGATGAAGGCATTTTACTGCCTCAGGAGAGTGGTAGAGCAAACACACAATGGAAGCATCCCCCTATTCCTCATAAGTTTTCATCCACAGATGCATTAATTTGTGTGTGCTCTGCCCAGAATCCTTTACAATTCATAGGTAACTAATATGAAAGCAGTGATGTGCAAAGACCTTGTTGAATTACTAATGGACATAAATAAATAAATAAAATTTCAAACACCCTTCACTCCTTACCTTGAATCAGATCACAGTCAAGCCCCAAGCAAAATTTGTTCACTATCTTATTTTCATTATTTTGTGGTTTGTTTTTTTTTCATTTGCCAAGGCCACAGGTATCTTTAAATTAGTGTATCACAGAGACTGTAAAAAAAATTATCCCTACATTACATAGATAGTAGTGGCTGGACACCTTGATAGCTCTGTGTTGTAGGCTCAGAATGATCTTGTCCCTTGACTGACAACTTCAGGTGAAAGGAGAGAGTGGAAGGGTGTATGGAAAGCCTCAGCTGCTGCTGGACATGCTGTGGTAAAAGAGAGGTGTCTCTGCAAGGGGGGACAGCATCCCTGCAAGGGGGGACAGTGTCCAAGGGTGTCCCAGTCCAAGTGTGCACAGAGAGACACCGTATCGTCATCAGAAAGGGAGTCACCTACTGCCATGTGCAGAACTGTGTGAGCTGAGATCAGCAGGAGGGTGATTTTAGGACTGATAAAACCTCGTTTTGTCCAGTGGCATGGAAAGCAGTGAGACCACAGAAGAGTCTGCACAGGTGCCAGCAATACTTCTCGTCCATTCTGGTGTGCCGGATTCTCCTCTGTGCTGTCCTTAGCTTTGTGAGGGCAATTCTCTCCTGTGCTTGCTGCAGAGCTCACTTCAAGGCATAAGTGCCTTGCATGACCTGTGTCCTGAGCTCTGTTCCTCTCCTCTTAAGCAGGGCACCCTCCTGGTGAGCCAGGGCAATGCTAAGCCCCTCACCCGAGAGCCCAGCAGCTGAAGAGCATCAAGGTGCTCTGAGGAAATGTGACCCCAGCCCACCCTGTCACAGAGCAGGGATTAGCTGTGACATGGCCCTGGAAGGCTGGTCTCCATCACCACCCTAACCATGATGCCACAGCTGAGGGATGGCAGATGCTGGGGTGGGAGGATGCCCAGAGGTGCTCAGCATCTCCAGCCTAAGTGTGTCAGCATGGGCTGCCTCAGCCAGCAGAGATGGTCATGACCCAGAATGGAGGAATGTTCCAGACTTCAGCTTCTTGATTTTAACAGGCCTCTTCAGGCTGATGGTTCCCTCTGGTTTTGCCTGAAAAGGGGAAGTTAATTCACTGGAAATTCACCAGTAGTTCAGGGGTGTTGTCAGTCTACCATCAATGTGCAAAAACTCTTCCTCCCCTATTGTAAATGCAAGGCCACTGACAAAGGAAGGAATGATGAGGAGGACTCCATCTTATCAGAAGGTTAATTTATTACTTTATTATACTACAGTATATTAAAGAATACTATACTATATTAAAGAATACAGAAAGGATACTTACTGAATGCTAAAAAGATAATAATGAAAACTTGAGACTCTTTCCAGAGTCCCAAGACAGCTTGGCCCTGATTGGCCATTGACTGAAAACAACTCACACCAGAATCCAGTGAAACAATCATCTGTGGGTAAACAATCTCCAAACACATTCCACATGTGAGCACAACACAGGAGAAGCAAATTAGATAAGAATTGTTTTTCTTTTCTCTGAGGCCGCTCACTGCCTTTCAGCTTCCCAGGAGAAAAATCCTGGGCGAAGGAATCCTGTTCAGGGAATGTGAATGCCACACTCCCCTCCCTGTGTTATGCAGCCCTCAGGTTGTGCCTCCTCCTTGCCACCAGTGAGGTGAGCTTCAAGGTGCTGATCTCCTTTTAGGCTAGCACAACTCCTCCGTCTCCAGGCATCCAAGTTTCAAAGGACATTTGAGGGCCTTTGGAACCATTCACAAATGCAATTCAAATCAATCTCATTGATTTCCAGGGGCTCATTAGACACCTCAGTGTTTTAGGGGTTCCTGGCCTAAGGGTTTCTCCATGAGTGAAGCACAGCATTGTCACCAGGCTGTCCCAGCCCACGAGGGTTTATGAAATGCTTAGCTAGCAAACAAAAAGCATTAACTTCTTGGCTACAGCATTCTGCCAAATGATAGGCAGGTCGTGCTTCAATGCAGATGTCTCAGGGAAAAAATGTGCAGTGCATTAGAGAGCTGTGACTCATAGAATAATTATCCTTGTTTCTCATAGTTTATTAATAATTTAAACCCAATCTTGATGTTATTGATCTATCATTGAATTGGAGATTTATTTCAGATCTGTAGTCACTGAAGCAGTAAATTTAATCCCCCTTTCCTCCCGCCCTTCCATCCACTAAACTCACTTTATAACTAAAACATGATGTTTAGGCTGTTTCAGTAATAGCACAGGAGAATAAGAGCTCAGAGGCAGTGGGTGGCAGGAGCAGCCTTAAGCCCACATAATACCAAGGGAGGGCATATAAGGTTCTGGTTTTAATACAGCATTTTGACCAAACCATCCTTTTCACATGGTCTCAGGGATGTCAAAAGCACCAGAAGCTACTTGCTGGCATGTGCATCACAACCAGCTCCTGGTCCAGTTTTGCCTGGTTTTACCTAGATTTGATTACCCATGCCCACGGTTGCCATCAGTTTTGCAGGCATCACCCCAGCTGTGCATCCCACTCGTACTCCTTGTCACAGATACGAGCTCACTGAGGCAAAAGTGCCTGCAACACGTTGCAGGGCACATAAGCTCTTGGGCCTGATAATAATCTTACTTAAACTGGCAAAAACCTGAAGCAGCTGCCTGGGTGTCCCAGGAGCATCATGAGTGTAAAATCCATTTATGTGTGTGAAGGATCAAGCCTAGAGAACTATAATGTGGAGACTCCTTACAGCAGTGCTCACTGGGCTGTGCCATGCATGTGCTGAATTTAATAACACAACAGCAAGACTTGGCCTTTTAAAAGAAGCCAGGAATAGAAAGCAGCATCCTTTACGGCTGCAATGTGCCCAGAAGAGTGATTTTTGTAGGCAAATGAAATACATTTTTTATTAGACCAATTGTAGTGTGCAGTTGGGTAGGAAAATATGTTCCTGGCTGTACCAACTCTTTCTCAGGTCTGGAAGAAAACAAAGGTGCCCAAATGTGTGTCTGTTCTTTTCCATCTATATTAATGGATACAATTAAATATATTTCCATCCTCTTCCAGCCTATCCTTGCTGCTGATCTTAGACCCTCCAGCAGGAACCACAACAAGTGGGGTCTCTTGGCCACCATCGGGGTCCCTGCAGCTGTAGAAATGCGTGACATGGCCAAGCTGTCACAGCCTTGCTCTAAAAATCTAACCTGGTGGGTTAGACTAGATCTAACCTGTCACAAAACAGAGAGGATGTGTTGGTGTGGTTAGTGCTGCATGCACCCACAAGTGTGTGCCCTCGGTGTGTCGGGTGTTTCTTGCCCAAGTAGGAGACGTTCCTAGAGAGGAACAGCAGGAAAACAAGGCACAGCAAACTCCATGTAGTTTATGTTTTCCAGAGGTGTCATTTTAATGAAATAGTCACAAAGCTCAGCTTTCCTTGTTCTGGATCTGGGAAGTTTTGTGTTTCAGTTTATGTTAGCTAAACCTGGAATAAGACCAGGGAAATGCTGCTATCTCTTTAATCCTGCAGGACAAGGGACGGTGCCAGCATTAACGCATCAGGGTGGAGGTGCTGGGTGTTGTAGGGCTGCTGGAAAGAGAACAAGCCCAGGGATGTCTCTGTCTGGAAATGCTGCTGGATGGCTGTGTCCCTGTGTCACTGGGTCCCACCTGCACTGATGGGACCATTGTCACTGGCAGGTGACAGCTCCTGCAAGCCCCAGGAAGTGTGCCTCCTACTCTGACTGGCTTGCTGG
The DNA here is from genome assembly GCF_036417665.1 of Passer domesticus. Lineage (NCBI taxonomy): Eukaryota > Metazoa > Chordata > Aves > Passeriformes > Passeridae > Passer > Passer domesticus. Next base: position 62,528,398 of record NC_087475.1, on the reverse strand, counting down.
AGCTGTCTCTTTCTTGCTGTTGACAACATTAGGCTCCTACCTCAGATTAACTCACTTAGGGTGTTGACCTTTTGTGTTTCAGGTTCACACCTGAAACACCTTTTGTGTTTTTTGTGAACCAGGGCCCTGGTTCAGCTGACACAGGATGTGTTTGTCTCTCTAGGCTGCCAGTGCACATTGCTGGGTCATGTTGAGCTTCTCCTCTCAACCAACACCCCAAGTCCTTCTGCTCAGGGCTGTTCTCAGCCCACTTTCTGCCCACCCTGTATTTGTTCTTAGGGCTGTCCTGACCCATGTGTGGGACCTGGCACTGGCCTCGTTGACCTGCATGAGTTTCACATGGAGCCACCTCTCAAGCCTGCCAAGGTCCCTCTGGATGTCATTTGTCTGGTAGAAAGTGGCTGTCCAAAGCAGGGGATGTGCACGGTGGTGAAGTCTGCTCCAGCATATTCCAGAACAAGCACCAGGCAGCAGGAGTAACACAACTGTAGAGTCAGTGCCTCACTGCCTGTGCCACTTCTCTTTGCCCACCCCAAACCTCTCAGTCTCCCATCACAGGGGTGCAACAGTTTGAAATCTGCAGAGGGAGAATTCCTGGGAATCTGGCTCTACGCCTTGCCCTGCCCTGCAGCTTGTCCCAGCAGCCCTACTTTTGCTTGCCAGGCATTTGTATAAATAGGATTAACATCCACAGTTACAGTTAGCTAGGTTGCAAATTACACGGGCTATCAAGGCTCGTGCTTCAGGGCATACACTGATTACCATCAGAGGGGCAAAAATGAGTTTTTCCAATAACAGAATATTGCATGATTGACTGGGAACATTACAGGGCAGAGTGGATTAGCCTTTGCCATCAGTATCAGTTATATGTCATTACCACATCAAAGCACCAGCCCTCTCCCATTCAGGCAGCGTGGAAGGCAGCTGGGTCTGGAGGAGCAGGGTTGCTTGTTAAACCCGACACAGATTTTGAAGCTCTTTATAAAATGTGCCTCCAGCAAGCTGTGCTCCCTGCTCTGCCTCCTGGGCTGCACACCTGCAGCTGGCCAGAGGAGCCTGCTCGCCCCTCCTTTGCCTCCTGGGGTATCCTGGCTCTGGTGGGATCACGGGCTATCAGGAAATCTGGGACTCAGTGCAACAACAGGCTGGGAGGCACATTTACTTATAGGTCTGACACTGTCCTCATGGTGTTTCCAGAGGCTTGCAAGAGGAGCTGAAGTCCCTCTTAGCTTTCTATTATGGATGAACAGCTTTGCCCACTTTCACATCATCTCATTTCCTTCATCTTGGCAGCAAATGATTGTCTTATTTGCATGGAAGAGCTAGAACCGACAGAAAATCTCAAATAAAAACCTAATTAGCAGCAAAACTTTTAATTCTCCTTTCTAAGCCATTTCTAAATGTGTTAGTGCTTATTTATTGAACCTGGTTTGGCATTTAGACAGCTCCTTTTAGTGCTAATAGGGTTGATTACCGGGTTGAATACTACAGCTCTGAGGAAATGGCTGCTCAGTATTCAGAGATGCCAAGTTCCCTCAACACTGAAATGCCCACCTTTCTTCACAGGAAATGTGTTTTATTCAGCACAAATATACTAAAATAAGGCCATCACAGGAGCCACAGGAGTCACAGCTGCCACACCAGCAGCCCATGCCTGAGGTGTGTGGCTGCAGAATGCCAGGCTTGGCCTTTCCAGGGCTGAAAGCTCCCTCCAGCAGGGGCAGGACAGTGCCAGCCCTGGTGGTGGGAGCTGGGCTGGGGTTTGCTCCAGAGCATTGGCTTGGCTCTGGTGCCAGGGGGCACCCAGGGGGTGACAGGGGACCCCCAAGAGTGATCCATGGGGAGATCTGAAGAGGAGAATTAGGGGAGAGGGTAAACAACCGAAGAAGAGGAGGAAGAGAAGGAGCAAGAGGAAGCTACCTGGTTTCCCCAGGTTACAGTCAAGATCTGGAGTTTCCTACCCTTTCCCACTTGCATTTCACACAGAAATCCAAGACTCTTGTCTTCCATCCAGAGCCAAGCAGAGTAGGGTCTCCTTCCTAATAGAAATCTGGGGGCGAGGAATGTGGGTGGGGATTTTTTTCCCTGTAACAGTCATTATTAGAGTAGCTCCTTCACTGTGTGTAATGGACCTTTTTGTGCTCCCTCTCCTGCAGATCAATCAAGAGGACAGATGTCTGATTGTCCTCCTCTTCCAATGTATATCATCATTACTCCTTTGGAGCTGCTGCAAAATAGCACAGGTGTCAATAAAAATAGAATTTGGACTTTCATTTACTTTCATTTAGGCTTTATAGGTGAAAATGGTGGGTTTTCAGAGAATAAGCCTCACCTTCACATTACTGAGCATGTGATGTCAACACAAGGCTGCTTGGGTAATGCAGCAGCCTCCAGAAATAGGGCAGGCTGCTAAAATCTGGGAGTGATAAGCTTTGCCAGTGGCTAACCAAGTGCAATGAGGTTCCCCTGATCTGGGGAACAGAGATACTTGAGCTCAGGAATTTCTCCCTGGGTGTGATTATCTTGTAATGGCCACTATCCCTCATTCTCATTTCTAGCTGGGAAGGAGGTGCAGTGTGAGTTTACTGGTTTGTGCCACAGGTGTAAACTGCCAAGGCATGGCTTTTAAGGCAGCCTTGGAGAAGTGCACGGGAACACAAATGTCCCTGTCATTAAGGCACTGAGATTTCAACCAGAAGGGTCACTTGCATATTGTGTCAGTGCAGTGTCCAAGTGTTTGTTTTTAATTTACTGGGGGAAAATTTAGCAAATCACTCAGATTTGGATTGACCATCAGAGCCACTGCTGCACTTTTTTTTTCCTCTATCTCTTGTTGCTCATACCCAGGCATTCTCTTTCAGTGATTCTAGGAGCAATAAACCCAGGGTGACCCAGGCCTGACAGAGTGAGATGCACATGAGAGATCTGCATGGAGAGCAGGGTTGCATCCCTTGGTTACCTGTTACATTCCAGAACAACTTGGCCTTCAGCTGTGAAGCCTTGTCCATGCAGGTGAAGAATTTTTCTTTGGGAGCTAAAGGAAAATGGGATGTACATGCCTGTGGGTCTTTGTGGAAGATTTTTAAGGTGAAAATTGTGCCTGGTGTGGGAACAGTGACCAGGCAGGAGCACCAGACACCTCAGGCTATATTTCAGCCCTTCCCCTTAGTGAGATACATGGCCTGGTGTGAAATGCAGGACAGAGGGATGGCTGAAAATGGTCAGCCCAAAATACACCTGACCCAGCATTCTGCCCTGGATGAGACCCAGCAGATGCTCAGGAAGTGATACAAAAATAGAGCAAACATTTGTTTTTACTTCCCAGAACACTTTCCATTTCCCCAGTGGTCTGTGACTCAGGAACCTCCTGAACTGTGGATGCCATCTCTGCATTTAACAGCCCTTGATGGATTCCTCTTCTATCGATCAGCTGACACCCTATTGAACCAACACAAACCTTAAACATCCACTGTACCCAATGCCAAGGAGTGCCACAGCTAAAAATCTCCTTTGTTTATTTTGAACTTGTCACTTGATAGTTTTCTTTGATGTTCGCTCTCTTCCTTTGAGGAGCACTGAATAATATGAACAGCTGTTCCCCAGTCACATCGCTCTTCCTTTCACAAAACTCAGTCATATTTCTTCTTCAGTCATTTTTTCCTCCAAGATAAAAAGTCTTAATCTATTCAGTCATTCCCTGAATGGAGGCCTTTTGTGCTTTTGATCATCTTCAATTGCCTTCCTCTGTAACTTTTCTATTTCTTCTGTATCATATTTGAGATCAGTGAATCAGGACTGCACAATGGCATTCAAGAGAAGGGAGTCCATGGAGTTACACAGCAGCATAATGATTTCCCCTGTTTTGCTCTCTCCTCATTTCCTAACAATTCCTAGTTTTCTGTTTGCTTTTTTGATTGCTACTGAGTCTTGAGCTGACACATGCATGGAGTTATCTATTACACCCTGAGGATTTTGCTCCCAAGTGGAAATAGCCAGCTTGGAGCCCATTATTTTGTATGTAAAGCTAGATTGTCTTTTCCCATGCACATCACTTTACATTTATCTACATCAGATTTTATCTGTGATTTTATTACCCTTTCATTCAGTGCCACGAGGGTCTTTCTGAAACTATTCACAGTCAGCCCTTTGCCTCAACCACCCTTAATATCATCAGCAAACTTCTCCTCTCCCTGCTTGCTGCTATGTTGGGATTATTTCTGAATATTTAGAAAGCATGGGACAATGTTCTGGCTAATTTAACAGTTTACTCTCTCCAATTTGAAGTGCCAGCTCCCAGGGAGAGGGGGAGAAATGGCACTTCCCAAGCTCTTGGGGTGTCACTGGAGAGCAGCTGGGGATAAATGGCATTGTGCCTGAGCAGCCCTTCTAGCTCTGCCCTTGCAGACAGGAGGGGGGCTGATGGCACTTGCTGGGATGTGTCTGCCTGTACCAAACCAGCCTAAGGTGGGCCCCAGCCCAAGGGGGTGAGCGGAAGCACTGGGAGCCCAGGAAAGGGTGCAGAGTGGGAGCAATGGATGGCAAAGCCTTTGTCTGGGAAAACCTTTGCACACAAAGTTGTGTTGAGCAAACGGGAGTTAACTGGGAACTCCTCCTCACAAAAAGCAATCTGGGAGCCTGTCCGGCTTGTCCAAGGGAGCCCAAGGCCAGAGCCAGACAAGGAGCCTCTCCATGGGAGGAGAACACAAGGATGAAGGAACAGCCATTGCCCTCTGCCCAGGCAAGGTGAGATCCAGCTCTGGTTGTTTGGTGAGAAAAACCCAGAAAGGAGCAGGGAGGAGCACTTTCCCAGCAGTGTGTTTTCCCTGGGAAGCAGCACCTTGCAGCAGGGCCTGGCAGGGGATCAGTGCTGGGTAGCAACAATGGGGCTCTTCTTTCTGCTGGGGGTGTCCTTGCTTGGGGGAAGAGGCTGGACAGTTGTCACTGCCATTTGTAGGCAAAAGGAGACAGACTGAGCCTCTCTCCAGCACCACAAGGCAGCATGAAATTAATTTACCTGGAGGAAGTTCTTCCTTTCTATGAGGATTCTTCATTTCTATCCAATGGCACAACTCAGAGCCACAGGGTCACCCAGAATGTGTTGTCTTCTGCTCTCTGGTCCTAGTAAATTCGTGTTGCAGCCTCTAGAGCCAGGCAGGGCAGGATTTGCCAGCTCTTTGGTGAGAAAGAAAGCCTTTCAGAAAAGGCTTTCAGAAAAATGCTCTGTGGAAATTATGTGATGCTCCCACACCTGCAAGGGGAAAAAGGACGTATCTCTTCTCTGATGACAGAGCACAAATTGCTTCAAAGGGCAGAGGCTCTCCCCTTTTAAGAGACTTAAGCTTGACCATCAGAAAACCAGAACCCTTTTGATGACAAAAGAAAAGAGCAGGCATCAGTGACTCGGGCACAAAGTGTTTCTCAAGCTGTGGGAACACTTTTGTCTCCTGGCAAAAAGATGTGTGTGCACATAAAAAAAAGACTGGTTTCACAGATCCAGGGAGCAAAACAGAAATTCAGGAGGAATCCAGGGGCAGACCCCCTGATATTGCAGCCACCAGCCCCCTGCTCATCCGAGTGTGGAGGTGCTCAGCCACGAGGCAGAAGTGCTCACTGCCACCCAGCCTGGCGGCTCTGGCCGTGCCACTGCCTACTCTGGGGACTGAAGCTGAGGACAGGCAAGTGACCAGGGCTCCTCCAGAGTGGCTGAGGATTTCAGCAGTGCCTTCACTTCTTGTTTAGGGGTGAGGTTTGGGGCAGGAACTGTGTGGTGTGCTCTGTGCCAGGTCAATGCTTGTGACCCACCCCAGCATGGCTCACACATCTGCCCAGCCCTGCTGCACTGACAACAGGTGTAAAATCAGCCCCTTTGGTGCCTGTTACAAACTTTGCTCTTCATTTGGGTCAGAACTGGAGGGTCTTTGCCTGTCTCTCTCAATGGGAGGTGTTGGGGAGGAATGAACAATAAATAACACTTCTTCTCACCACCAGAGAGGCAGATGTGGATTGCAGGCACAGCACAGCTTTTGTACAAGCAGCAGTGGCAGCAGCCTGTGTAACTCAGCCAGAACTAACCAACAATGCCTGCAAATAAAGCTGGAGTAAGATGCATTTTGCCATTCATTGGTCCTGGTGGCACCAGGGTTTGTGCTGTCAGCCCACCCAGCCCTGGACCACAGCTGGCTGACAGATAAGAAAAACCCATCTGGAAAGAAACGTTGGGAAAGATGGGCTGGATTTAGGTGGCAGGACTGATCACAGTAGAAGGCACCAGAATGGCTACTATAAATACTACAGAGAGGAAAAAGGCCCTTAAGGCTAAACTAGACTTGCAGTGCTTTTGAGCCATTACCGTGGAATCACAGAATGACAGCATGGTTTGGGATGGAAGGGACATCAATGATCATGTAATTCCAGTCATCTAGTTCCATCCCTTCACCATGGGCAGGGACACCAACTTGATCAGGTTGTTCATAGCCCCATCCAGCCTGGCCTGGAACATTTCCAGTGGTGGGGCATCCACAGCTTCTCTGGACAATCTGTTCCATGTGCTTCAACACCCTCCCAGTAAATAATTGCTTCCTAATACCTAATCTAAACTCTCTGACAGTTTAAAGCCATTCCCCCTTTTATCACTACATGCCTTTGCCAAAAGTTCCTTTCCAGCTCTCCTGAGCCCCCTTTAGGTACTGGAAGGTGCTGTAAGTGTCCCTGGAGCCTTCTCTTCCCCAGGCTGAATGACAGCTGGAGACAGGCTGTCTGTCTCAATGTCTTCATAGGAGAGGTGCTCCAGCCCTCTGGACATCTTTGTGACACTTCTCTGGAACAGATCCATGTCTTTCCTGCTCTGAGGACCTCAGAGCTGGATGCAGCACTGCAGGTGGGGTGTCACAGAGCAGAGGAGAGGGGCAGAATCCCCTCCCTGTCCCTGCTGGCCACACTGCCTTTGATGCAGCCCAGGACACAGCTGCCTTTTGGGCTGCAAGTGAACCTTGCTAGGCCATGTTGAGCTTCTTGTCAGCCAGCATCCCCAGGTCCTTCTCCTTAGGCTGCTCACAATCCATTCTCTGCTTGGGAAATCCCCGGTCAGGAAGGAGGAGAGCCAACCTGAATGTTGCCATTGCAATTGCTTTGCAAGTGCAGGCTATTTTACTTTCCAAAATGCAAATTTTCCAATTTCCCTTAAAGATTCTTCATATTAATGTTGTCTTAAAAACTGAGTGTCTTGACTTCTAATGTAGTTTCTCAGGGTTTTCTTTTTAAAGAAGAGACAGGAGCTGCTTTTTAAAAAATTGTTTTTAAAGTTTCAAGCCTTTTAAAAATGTATAAAGCCTTTTTTTCTCTTTTTTCCCCTACTTTCTCAGTGCTTCACAGGATGTTACAAAAAGGCCAAATTCCCAAGTTGTCCACATTTTCATATGGAAAACAGCTACAACTTTCCATTGAGCTCTTAAGAAGGAAGTGTAAACATGTCAGCTGTGTTTATGTGGGAGCACAGATAATTAAATATAACCTACATTTCCTGCATTATATATATATATATATATATATATTCATGCCTTTATGAGAACAGTCTAGACCTACAGTAGCTGATCAGAAGGAACAGCCCCAGGAAAACGTGAGTCTACCCACACTGTGAGAGCATGGCTGTAGCACAAGCTGCTTCCTGGCAAAAAGGGAGAGTGTCCATCCCATGGCAGTGGCAGGGAAACAAATTCTGCCCATTTCCAAACCTTTCACCTCTCCTGCCCTCCAAGCCAGGTTGCTCCATTCAAACTACCCAGCGGGGTAAGGTCCAGGCTCCTCAGCTAGGAATCACAAGGAGAAGTGCTCCTGGTCCCAGGCCAACAATTTAACAGCATAGGCAAAAGCTTTACAGGGTTCAGGTAGCCTTGAGTAAGGACAACACCACAGTGTCCAGCAAGGGATGGGGTATCCTGGGATATCCCCTCCAACCCTACAGCCAAGAGAAGCAGCAGCCCAGGCCCTGTTGTCCCAGCTTCTGTGACCTTGGAAGGGCAAGCAAGGACTGGAGTTCTGCCCAGGGAGCCAGGGGCTGGAAGGGATCTCCCTGACAGCTCAAGCCCCTGCAGCACGGCTCCTCTCTTCCTTGCCTGCTTCTCCTCTCCCTTCCCCAGCCCAACAGCATTGCAGTTTCTGTCAGCACACAAGAAAATTACCTGTGATTTATCACACAATCAGTGATTTTGTTGGCTTTTTTATTTTGGACATAGAAGCACGTTATACTGCTCTCCCATACTGAAATATAGGAGTAGCAAATCTGCCTGCCCAAGACTGTCTGTCTTTTTAGCCTCATAAAAAGCCTGGAAAATGAAAGCAGGAGCAAAATAGTCAGTTTGTTGCTTTTTTTTGTCCCCCTCTATCCCTTACAAGCAGGAAGGAATTCTTAGCTATTCTGCAGAGCCAAAGCCTGTACCTTCAGGATATTAAACTGGTATAGCCAGAGCTACAGCTGGAGTCACCCACCTCAAGCACAAAAATGCCTCCACCTAGGAGCTGCTGTGGATGGGTCCCTCAAGCCCCTGCCACAGACACAGCCCCAGCACAGTCCCTTTCTGCAAGTGAGAATTGGCTGCTGCATTAACAATGATCTCTCTGCTCCCCCCTCTCCTAGTTGCTCTCCATTCTTCCCAGAGAAGCAGGTGGTAATGCTGCTTATTTCTATTAGAAAGTATTAAGCCCTGCTCCCTTGTAATGCCAGGAGCCAAGCCCTTAGCAAAGAAATGTTTCTATGCTCCTTGTCAGTACCTTGCAGGATAAATTACTTTTGTGTCTGATGAAAAGAGGGCCCTTAGCAAATTGTATCATCAGAGAGCAGCTAATAACACGGAATAAAAAGAGTTATCTTTGTACATGGAATATGAAAACACAAATGTGAAGGATGAGTTTTCTTCACTTATTGGAAAGGGTTTAATTAAACTGTAAGCAAATAAACAAAAATACCCAAGGCGAGGTAGAAAGCACAGAGTGTGATCGTCTTGCAGAACTCTGGGGCTGGTACCAGTGGAGGAGGGAAGAAAGCCTGGAACATCACATCCCCATCCCCTCTGTGCAGGCAGGCATCCCCACCACACTTCCACGTGGAGCCCTGGGTGGCCACAATGGAAAAATGTGGGCTTGTCACCTGCACTGGGAGGGGAAGCTGCAATAGAGCTGGTTAGCTTTAGGTCAGTGTTGCTGTCGGATTGTTCCTCATCTCCAGTGAGCGTTCCTCACTAAAAGAATGACTGCGGTGACCAATTTCTTGCAGTCTAAGTTGTTATATGAGGTGAGTGATGACTTCAGTAAAAGCTGCAAGCATCTGAGCCATCAAATAATAATTTTTGACATCCCATTCCCAGTCTCCAAAGTTTCCCTTCAGAAAGCTCATATCTGGGGGAATCACGAAATCCCATCTCAATTTTACAAGTCCTCCTTGTGCTGAGGCTAATTAATGGACATCTTAAATGTCTAACCGGCTATTACAAATCATTTTAAATGGCTTTTGCAATAATGCTTCCATCAGGCTCCTGCAGTCCTGCCGTTTGCCTGCAGACATGCTGGTGCTCCATCCGTCACCCGGCAGCCAGGTTTTCCAGCCTGACACCGAGGAGATCCCGAGCAGCACTAAAGCATCGCTGGCGTGCCACGAGCCTCTCCGGCCTCGCAGGAGCGCACGCTTCCCGCCGGTGTCAGCCACGGGCTGGCTGCTGCCTCACCTCGATGCCTCATGTTTTAGCTTTCAAGTTTTTCATATTCTGTACTGCATTAGTACATAACTCTGAACTTCATATAAAGCGTTAGCAAGCTCTCCTCACAGTTTAGTCAGACAAAACAATCCTTTTCCAGCCTGAGAACCAAGGACACAGTTGCAGCTTCAGGCCCAAGAAGTGCAAACAACAGGGAAGTGAGGAGAGCAATCTGGGAGGATGGGACTTCATAACCTCAAGCTGTAATTGGACAATTAACCCCAATATGTAAACGGAGCAGAACTCATAAAAGTGTGAAAACTCCTGACCCAGTGTCCACCTTGGGTGGAGCCACGGCCGGGCTCTTGCACTGCCCGAGGTGTATCCTTTGAAGGCCTTCTAATAAATACCTGCTTTATTCCTTTAACACTGTCCAGCCTCTCTTCTAGGTAGCCTCTCAAGGCATCAACTTCCGAGCTGGGGCTGGCTGCTGCAACACACCCAGCCTCACCCAGCACCTGCAGATTAAGGGCAGTGCTAAGTGACCATCTGATATTTGTGAATAGAATGTGATAGTTTTGATGGGAGGAAAAGAGAAATCTGACAGCTTGTCCTGCTTACAGACAAGCTCAGGCTTGCCCATGGCTGGTGCTGTAACACATCGCAGATGCAAAGTTAGATTTTCTTTTTTTCCTGTTGTTTTTTCTGAGCTGCAGCACAAGGTGACACTGAGGGAGACCAAGCCACTCTTGCAGCCTGGTGAGAATCAACTTCTTCATCCTTGGGCAGGAAAAACTCAATGCAACACATGCTATGAATGATAAAAGCTCCCTGTGTTCCACAGCTGGGGGATGGTCCAGCACCCAGAGTTGTCTACCCAGGCTGTCACGAGATGGACAGCGTCAATTTGTATTTGTATTTATAAATATGGGCTGTTTTCTCCCACATGCTGCCTTTCCCTCTCCTCTGTAGTTTGGCAGGGCCATTTCCCATACCCAGCCCCACACACAACCATACACACCTGCAAAATAGGAAGACCTATTTTTAGGGACTTGCAGCTATAGACGTGCAACAGGAAGAGAGGGACTGTGAAAAGATGACCAGGGTAAAAAAGATAACAGTGTGGAAGTTGCTGTGGAAAATCCAGCTGCTCCTCCCTGGATGGAGCATGGTCAGCATATCCCACCTTCCACACACAACACAGCACAGTCTGAGAGGGACTACTGGAGGGTGGAGTGGAGACACCACAACCAGGCTCCATTGAAACCCTTGCAGAGGAGGGAACACAGTGGTGCTTTCCAGCTGATAAGCCCCTGAAAACAGCAGCTGAAAACCAAGGGAGATAAAGGAAGTTGTCCTGCTGTTGAATCAGCAGCCATGGTGAAATCACTCTCCTTGGACTGGCACATGTTCCCATCACATGGGTTCCAGCTTTTCTGGGGTGTTAGCAGAACCAATCAAACACAAAGGGTTTGAGTTAATCTCCCTTTTTCACATGACAGGGACTTACACAGCCCATACTCCCCGCAAGGGGTTTTTCTGCCCTTCAGGGACTCATGGTTCTCCAAAGGGCCATCCAATTTCTGTAGCGTGCATTTACCAAAGGACAAAATCTTACCAAAAAACAGCCCCTGACTTGATGCATCACATCCCAGAAGCAACTCCTAAATGGAAAAAAATGGAAGATTGGTCCAATTGCAGACAAAATGTGGTACCTGGAACTAGGAAGTTGTTGGGTCTAAATTCACCCAGCTGTGTATTTCTCCCCAGGGTCATCCTGGACTCACATACTGGGATCTACTTGGGGTGGGAAGGGGCCACCAGAAGCACTGATCTGACCTGACTTCAGCCAGCATTCTCACAGCCCTCCTTTCCAGTCCATCACCATGGAAGAGAAAGGCCACATCACCATTAAATCCCAGACTTAGGATCAAATTGACTGACTGTCCTCAGGCACAACAATCCTGTCTGTTTCAACGTGGGGTCCCAGCTCCTGGTGAGCACTTGCTGTGATATCCCTGCCTGACGGGCTCCTGCCTACCGGCTCCTTGGAGAGCAGCAAGGAAACCACCCAGTGGAGATAACCCTGGAACTGCTGCATGGGACTGTTCATAAATTTTCATGCAAAAAATAACTTGTTTCATTCAAAACCAAATTTCCTGCCTGTGTGACTCTTAATGAAATTGCCTCCTGGAAAAGCATTAAGAGGAGTGGAGATGCTGTCATTGAAGGGTAAGAAAAAGGCTCACAAATCCATTTTGAAACACTGTTTCTTTTCAAAGCATTAATATTAAATGTCAATATAAGCACAAAGCTTCTGATTTTATCTAAACAGCATTCCACTTAACATGAAACAAGCACGTGGGGAGAAGAACACCAAAATCGTTTGGTATTTGTCATCACCCACTCAGGTTTCCCACCTCTGACCCTTAGAGGTGGCAATGCTGTTCCGGCCAGGGTTGAGCCCTGCACAGTGCCAGTGTGACTGTCCCAGCCCACTGGTGTGTAACCCTGTCCCTCACTAGAGGCAAACACAACTGGTCAGCACTGAAATCACACCTTGCCTGTGCTTTGTTGGGGGCTGAGGCCTCGGGGGAAGGATTCAAGTTGTCTTCTCTGGTGCAGGCACAGACCAAGTGCTGCCAGCTCTGTAAGGTCACAGGCACATCGCTAATGGAATCAACCCCTGTGGTGGCTGCTCAGGAGGGTGGCAGTGAGCCAAGGCCCCAAGTGTGCACAACCATAAAGCTCTGGCTGTTGCTCTTTGACTCCCAAAATTCAGATTCCTCCTCAGGACCATCTGCTCTGTTAGATATGGAAGTCATCTTCCTTGTCCCACTACTTCTGGGCAGCCCACTCCCACTGAGCTTGCTCAAGTCATGAGTTTAGTTCTTTGCTCCTTAGTCCCCTTGTGCTGGAAGAGGATCAACTCCCAGGGGAAGCTGTAGGGTTCGTGTGCTCCACGAGCATGAAGGCAAAGGGGACCCATGGCAGGCTGCACTGAAAGTTGGGTTACAAGAGATGCAGGATGCTCTCCCACTCAGTCCCCCCTCAGAGTTTAGCACTAACATCTTTCACTCTGCACGGGCTCTCTTTGCAGCTGAAAGATCCATAGAAAAGTCACCCACTTAGGTGGCCAGAAAGCAAGAGGAGCTCCTCCTTCAGTCTAAAAACATTCATGAGCCTGCTTTGCAATAATCAGTGTTGCAATACTTTTGGCAATCTCTTTCTCAGTGATATCACTCCTTGCATTTTGTTATCTTCTACCTGCATGAAATACTGAAACACAAGAAATTAGTGCTCACAGCAAGCAGTCACATCAGCATTTCACATCAGACCAACTTTTCCCTTATCAGGGCGGCAACAGTCACTTTGCAATGAAACCAAAGCTCCTTTCTTCAAGCTCACAATGCCCATCTGTACATCAAGTCCTTGTAAGCAGGTTTGCCTCAGCTGACAGCATGTGACAGATCCCAGTCTGACCAGCAGGGTAACACACCAAATGCACAGTGCCTTGAAGCACGTGGCTTCCATACTGCAGCTGAGGAACAGGACATCTGGGAACTGGCTGTGCCAAGTGTGCCCAACCAGCTTGCTTTGGCTCTCAGCCAGAGACACCTGGGCTGGTGCAGAGGGGATGGCAAAGAGCAGCCTGGGCACAGGGATCAGGGGCAATCCAAGAGAGGGAACACAAGGAGTCTCTTGGGTTTCCAGGCCCCAGCTGATGGCAATACCTATGGCTTAGTGGCATGGCTGGCCACCACTGAGAGGAACCAACTGATTCTTTTTTCCTTTTGCACTATTTAGAGGTTTTTATATCAATAATGACCTGAGTTGCACATATTGGCTTGGGTTTAGGGCTCAATGAGGATGAAAATGCACAAGAGTAGGAGAAAACAGCATTTGTAGACAGAGCTGGATCTACCTGCAGCCACCAGGATTTGCCTCAGCAGCACAGACTTTTCCCCCTTTCACACCCACTTCACTTTGCCAATACAAAATATGCAGTTTGAGAACAGAACTGCCAGGTTTTTCTTGGAAAACACAGGAACAGCGTAATATTTTGCTGCAGCCATCACTGTTGTCCAAAAGCTGGCCAGGCATTCATGTCATCTGGATGCAATCCAAAGGGCCAGACCCCTAGAGGAGAGTCCAAGTGACCAGGAATCTCTAGTCACACATCAGTGCCCCATACCTCTCAGACAGAAGCCGAATTCCACAGAGAAGAAGAGCTTTTACTTTGATAGTTCCATTCAAATGCCATTGTGAAAGCCAGAGGGTGAAGGGAAGCTTCATGCTGACATTACAGGGGACAAACCACAAGCTCCTGTATGATGTGTTCTACACCACCAAGGGCCAGAAGAGCACTACAGGGTAATGAGAAACTCTGGGTAGATGAGTGTGTGAGTAACCAGGCAAGAACAGTCATCAAATACAGCAACATTTGTGTTTTCTGCCACCAGCTCCCAAGCTCTGTTAGTAAAAGCCAACTTAGCTAAAATATGTTCTTGTATTACAGTTGTGGTTCACAGTTGTGGTTTCTTCCTCCTAACAAAACTGCAAGGAAAGAGATCATTTAGTCACACAAGACTGCTTGTCAGTAAAGAAAATACAAATTTACTTTTATTATAACCATAAAAGGCATTATTTTAACAATTAGCTGTACATTCAGCACTCAGGTATATCTTTGTCAAATAAACTCAATTCTCTTACTGCTAAAAAAAGAACACTTCTCAGCAATGCACAACCTGTGCTTATTAGGATGTTTATTGTCTCTGTATTGCAGTTATTTGACAGACAAGCCTCAGGATACAGAATAAAGCTTTACTCTTGGACCAAAATAGGAGGCAACATTTTTATTTAAAAAAATTAAAAACAGCAAGTTTCTAGTCAGGTAATATAAAGCATCTTAAATTAATCTTTTGAAATTATTTACACTATTTGTAAACGTAAGTATCTGAAACTGTACATGTTTAAACAAATGTTAATTTAGCAAACAGGCTGTATAAACTGATTGCTCTAATCCTTCCACCAGCTATCCTAGAGCTGTCTGGGTACTCTAAGAGAGAAAAAGATCCGAAGCACAAGAGTCACTACTGCCATGGTTTACTCTTCACAACTCTTCTGTACAATGTCTGCTTTAAGTTAGTCATAACTCTGTACAGTGACCATGCAGTCCTTCTGAAAAACCTTATAAAAAACAAATATACATATATTACAATGCACTGGACATTATCATTATATTACAGAATATGTTACTGTATTTCTACATAAGTAAAGGGAGAGGGTAAGTTTTTCTCCTTGTTAGTTCCTTTACTTAATTTTTAAGGAGTCATATAAGGTCCTATTAGTACCATTTATGTATTTCAGAACCACTGCTGTAACACTTCTTGTGGTAGCTTTCAATCCTACCATCTTATACTCCAGCCTTGTTATTTATATCAGGAAAATTATTAAATTAAAATATCACCGATGTGCAAGGAAATTTCTTCTTATTCAAAACTACAGCATAGGCTTTATAAATAAGTTAAAAATCTGTCACATAACCCACTACATTTTCATTTTGCAGTGCTGCACAATGAAGACTTACACACTGAGAGACCCTGAAGTGTTCATTCCATTAAGGGCTAGGCATTTAGCATCCAGCTCTCCACACTAATGTCCAATTAATGCTCACTCAACAGTGTGCACTGTTTACCAGTACTTATCCTCTCTTTACAAAGCAGATTTGACAGCCTTGCACATCGGCTTCAGGCTCCCCACACCTCGTGATTATCATTTTCTCCAGGCTCAAAGGCTGTGCAAGCTCCAGACCCTGTTCCACTTTAAACAATGTGACATCACCATCTGATCTTGAGAAAGGCAAAAAAACCAACTCTGCCCTAAAATAAGATAGCTGAAAACCTCAATGCTAAGCAGTACTGTGAAGCATCTGAGAACATGCAGTTCTCTCAGAAACAACAGAAATTATGTTGTACAAATTTCCATTGCAAATCCCAAGGATCTGAGACTCTTCACATGGAGAAAGGCTAGAGTACGACACTTCAGGTCAGGCCTCACAGCTCCCAGTCACAAGAGTGGAAGAAAGACAGCCCATCCACTGTTTCAAGAAACACTTCACATGTGGGAAATTAAGTTTTCCCAAGAAAGAACCTCTGAATTACTTTCAAGCCTATGGTGGATTACCAGGATTTTCAGAGAAGTTAAAGAAAAACTCAGCACGCCTGCTTAAGTCAAATTGTCATACCAATATGGTCATCTCCCAAGTCTCACAAATATCTATTGCTGTTCTCATTTGATTCCCTGCACTGCATTTCCAGTGTCTCTTTGAAAGTGGGACTTTCCATTGCATATATCAACTCATTAAGGGAAAGCAAGAATGGTTTTTACATTAAAAAAAAACAAACAAAAAAAGGTTTTCAATTTTGAAAATATCTGGAAAAGGCAGTAATTGAGCTTCCATAAGTGATCAGCAAAGGAGGTTTTTTTTCATTTTCTTCTGCCCACTGTTCAAGCCAATGAACAGGAAGACCTTTACTAAATCAAAAAGCATGTTCATTTTGGGTTTTTTCCCTAAAACAGGGTTAAGCAGCCTGAACAGTTTTGATGCAGACTAGGCTGCACAGGGATCCTTTGTTTACTCCAAGCAAATGTCTCTGCATTCCCTTCACTCCCTGGCATTCGGCTGAAGCTTATTCCAAGCAGCCTCACTGTTGGGCTACTTGGACATCGACAAGAGTAAGTTCACCTGAAAGACAAAATGAAAGCCTACATTAGACAGAGAAGCCAAGTTTTAGAACTGATGTGTCATATTTTAACCTTTAAACAGGATTCCTAGAAAGCACATTAATCAGAAGACAGTTACAAAACAAACAACAGCCAAAATTTCCAGTCAAATGCCTACTCACAAGCTTTTTAAAATGCAACTGATGACCATGCTGACCACTCATTTCAGCAGTCACAAATTGCTGTGATAAACTTCCTAAGATAACTTCATGTGTTGTCAAGAAATTCCAAAAAACAGGCACACTGGCAAAAAATGTTACCATTCACCTCAAATATCTGAAACACACTTGGGATCCTTCACAGTACTTGTTTCCCATAGATTACAATATGGTTTCCCACAACTTCAGTTTGTAGGGTAAGTATTCCTCAGGTTTATCAGATAAACAGTTAGAGGAAGCAATCTCTTCCAGGATAACCTCACCTCCTTATGGAGCATCACTTCCACTCCAGGACACTGCTCCAGGACAGTTATCACACATGCCTGTGGCCACACACACTGCAGGCAACATCCTCTAATCCATAAACTAGATCACCTGTTTAAATCATCCTGTGATAATCAAGATTCTCCCTATACAACTAAGGTCAAAGTGACATTTTTAAAAGCCTACCTGGTTTCTGGCAGAGAATCCTAATAGAGGGAATTCTTAACCCAATTAGACCATGTAGGGTTACACTTCCATAAACACCTGCACATTTTCTCACTACAATTCACTTCAAATGCACTCTAGTAATTCATTCTCGTGCTTCCTAAATGTAAAAGCTGCTGCTTTTTGTATTTGTCAAAAGAAAAAAAAACTGCATTTGAAGGCAGTCTAAGGCATATTCACTGGCTTTGATACCTTTCCAAGAAGACAATGCCAGGAAATGGCAAGACTCTTCTACAATGCTGTACAACTCAATCACCAGCAACATCAATCACCACCTTGGTTTAAGAAAATCTATTAGACATTCATTAAAAAAACCCAACCAAAGTCCCCTCCTAGCTGAGAGTCTTAAGATCAGATAAAGCCCAAAGTTTAATCATCCAGGATTAAGTGGGATAAGAAATAAATAATGATACTGAACACTGGAAATACAAAAAATGAAAAAAATCAATGTTTATAAAAGCCATTCACATGAAAGAGCAACTGATAAAATAGGGAGCTTCAATATATACCTGTTCCATTGAAGGACAAGCTATGATCTGGAGGTCTTCATTACTAAATTCTTCCTTTAACAAAGCATGAAGTTTCTGGAACATTTGCTGAATGTTGTTCTTTTAAAAGAAAGGAGAAAAAAAATCAGTATTAAAAACACAACACCCATCTTAAACCAGACCAAACACAATGTACGTGGAATGGCTACTAAAGTGACCAGGTAGTGAGAAGCAATCAAGCTTCAATAACTTTTTTCTAGAACAAGCCCCAAAACAGCTACAGGAATCCACATTAGTTATAAGACAAAAACTTCAGTTAGATGTGCTAAAGTGAAACACTGAGTCCTAAAGACTTAACCTGGAAGCTTAAAACTCAAGCTTGGCTCTCCTGGTTGTTTACAGCAGGTTTTCCACTCAATGTGTATCACACTCTCTCCCTCTGGTGCTCTTGCCCATGCATAACTGACCAAAATCAACTGGTTGGTGTGGGACAGAGTTAATTTTCCTTATGGCAGCTCATCTGGTGCCAGGTGGAAGATGTACAGAATAAAGAGCAGCAGTTACTTCCCTGTAATACCCATGTGTTGCGTAGTAGAAGTGAGAGCAGTACAGCTGTTTGGATTTGGCTTTTTTAAGCTAAAGATATCATCATGAAACGTCTACAGGAAAACATGGCAGCAATACTCACCCTGACTGGCTTAAACAGAATTAATTCTGTATCTTTGTTGGACAAGTATAAGGACATGCTTCGTAAAGTTGATGGCAACTTTGTTTTTATTGTCTTGTAAGTGGAAGAGACCAGATCGTTGATCTTTGCTGAAAGTAAAAGAAATTATGTTTAACAGGCTAAAATGGAGTTCTACTTGCTGAAACCTATACTCCAGAAAATCACCTCCAGTCTCCAGGGGCAGATCATTACCAGAGGTTTGAGTGGAAGGCTGTGCAGTGTCAAACCCATCACAGGACCACAGCTTGCCAGACGCTGCTTCCTTTCCCTGCAGAAAATGCACCCATCCCATTTCTGAAAGCTACCACATCCTCCTGAGGCTTTTGAAATCACAGCCATTCAACAGCAACGAAGTTCTACATAGGCTCCCCCCCAGAAAACTTACTGGAAAAGCAACTGTTGGGAAACAGTGCTAGCAAAGAGAGCAGAATATCACAAATTCTCCTTACTGGTTATAGACCATGTCTGTGAGAGGAAAGGCTGCATAGAAATCTGGATTTTGAATTAACCAGACAGGAATCCCCTGTCAAACAAGACCTTCTTTCTTTATTGCTAGGAATTTTAATGATTTTACAAGATCATTGTCTAAAGGCCAGGGGAAAAATACATTTTGTATTTTTAAAGTACTGAAATTTAAATCCTATGTGGGTTTTTACCCCACTCAACTTCTGCCACATCTAAATTTTCTGCCTAGTCCCACTTCCCAGACAAATGACTCCAGGAAACAGCAGAAGGTCTGCTTCAATTTGCTTCTACACACATAATTATCTCCAAACAAACATTAAAAAAACTCCTGAAGAAGTGGGAGATATTAAGTAGAACCTCGAGTTAGCCCTTCAGAGTGTCTGACCCATGGAGCAGCACTGAATTATGTATGAACATGGCTGGCTTTGCATCTTAAGAATATGATGCAACAGAAGGTTCTAGTGTATGATTTGGAATAATCAGAGTTTTTCATCCAGAAGCACAACTTTGTAAAGTGAAGAGCAGAACAACCAAAGAGCATCTAAAACTGCTCCAAATGTTCCTATGAAGTATTCACATTTAAATTTTTAAAAAGAGGGAAACAAATGCAGATTCCATTTTTACATGGTGACAGGAAAACTGAAAACAAAGTAAATACCAAATGTAGAGACAATAAGGGCTTGAATGAGGATTCATTCTTTCCTACAAAAGTAAAAGCTTTATCATAATGTAATTAATTAATTCCTTAAGCACATTCTGTATGCAGTTGCAGAAAGTCTGTTTACACGCAAGAACAGTCACAGCTTGAGAAATACTCAAGGCATTCATCTACTGCACCAATTAAACACATATCCTGAAGTTTGTCAGGCTTTTAGAGCTGGCTTAAGACATTTCAAATAGCACACAGGCTCAAATGGAAGCCAGGATTTGTAAGAAAAAAGTAGACAGTTTTTATATGTAGAATTTTTCAAAGTCAATCACAGTCTCTCAGTCCAAGTTATTCTGACCACATCTTCAGATTTCTAATAGTAACATGAATATAAATCAAAGCAAATACCTGGTTGTGCCCAAGGTTGCTGTGAAAGGCTGTAATTGGGACCTCCTTGAGTGGCCATTGTTTTTAAAGCAGCTACCTAAAACAAGTAAAATCAACAAAATGATATTTCTTTCAGTTGAGTTCACAACAAAATAACCAAGTAAAAACTGCACAACTCTCTGAGATATCAGTGTACAGAATCTCCACTGATCTGTCTCTTCTACGACCTGACTTAACAACACACAGGGGAAGCAGCTTGACAGAAATGCAATTCAAAATTACAACCATGATCAATTCTTGAAAGTAAAATTCAAAATGGGATTAAATTTACAAAGATGCTTAGGCACCTAAGGATACAAAACCTCAAAAGAGACTTATCTTTAAGCAGCTTAGTCAAATTCCCCAGATTCCCAAGGAATCACTGAGATCACTCAAACAATCTATCAATCTCACCAGTTACCCATCTATATTTTAGGCATGCCACTGACCCCTACCCCAGCATGACAGGCATAATAAGTAAACTTAATACTGTAATCTTCTAAATTCTTTAAAAATCAGCAGCTGGGATATCTGCAGTCCATGCAATGCTGTAGCCCCAGTTTCTGAGAGGTCATGTCACTTATTCTCAGGACCTAAGGTTCAGAATAGATCCTGTTGCGAGGTTGTCTTACTAGAAACCTGAGCTCTAGAGAAGGTTCTAGAAAGAAATGTATTGTAACAAGACATGTAATACTGTAAGACCTCCCTCAAGAACAAACATGACCCAAGACTGATTCTGAAGGCTTACAAATGCAATCAAAGTAGTTCCTGCAGAAAGAAAAGGTCCTGCCAACCTTCACATCCCTGTTACAATTCAAGGAGAAATTAAAGCTTCTTGATCAAAGAACACAAGGGTTGCTTGTAAAAACAAACCATGACATGTTCCTTTAGCCCATTAATCTAAAAAATGCCTGGAAAATTGCTGTTGGAACTTAAAAGGAAAGCACATTATCTTCAACTAATCACACAGCACTAGCAGATTGTCATATACCCAATTTAAATACCAATTCCCTTATCCTACCAGTACTTCAGTTAGGTTAACAAACACACAACACATTTGTACCTTTGTCATGAACTCCTCCAGCTGGTCTATAAACTGTTTGGTTTGCTGCTGAATAAACTGCTCACAGGCTGATTTCAGATGACGATCTACGTCCTTCTTCGAGTCAATATAATGTTCTCTGATTTCTGGAGTACCCTTGAATAGAGAACAATTCTCTTCTTTTTAATTGCCAGAGATCACCACACACTTAAATGACCCATTTTTTCCTTAATGCAATAAGACTCACATTACCTCCAGTAAGAACTGTATCAAGGCGTTGTTGCTGTTCAGTCTAAAAAACCTTGAAACTGCCTTAGGATTCAGGATTTTAAATGCTGCATCTGTGAATCAGAAAGCCACTCACAATGTAAGTCAGTGCCACTCAGCTCCAGGAACTACAAACTATAATCACTCACTTATGCATAAAAAACCGCCCAGCATGAATGATTATGACTGCAACATTAATGACTCTAGCACTGCTCAGAGTGGATGCACAGAGGCACACAAAGATTCATTCACTACTTTTCAATGGCAACTATGTACCTAACAGTCTAAATAGATAAACACATTACAAGAAACTAACAAGTTGCTGAAATTAACTGCAGTGCTATAAGCATCAAAATTGTGTGAGCTCTCCTCTTCTTCTTACTGTAATCTACAAGTGGAAGACTTTTACATAAGCTATTTAAGTATTTACAAATAATCTGAAAAATTTTGCACACATTGCCTGGGAAAACCAACCACAGTTGCATGAAATAACTTTTAATTGGTACTTTTTTCTTCTGTGCTCAGCTGTTTTAGTTAGGACAAAACAAAACATTAAGGTTGATAAACATTCATGTTTATGTTCTCTACACAAGAGAAGAGAGAAGGAAAAGCAACAATGTCTGCAATTAACATCAGATACTGAAATTACACCTATAGTCTCAACAGGATGCTGTCACGCTGAAATCTAGTCAAATTGGGAAAAAATAAAATTATTAGTTACAGTATAGCTTTTTACCCTACTGTCAGCCATTTATCATCCTACACATCAATATGCTTTTTTTTTTTCCACTTCAAAAGGAATTCTGCACTCTGTATAAAACAGGGGGAGGGAAAAAAGATATAAGAGTAAAAGAAGTGTTTTCTGAGACATTAAGTAGAAAATACCAAATATATAGCTTTGTAGATTTTGCACTGAACTCAGAATCTGCACTCTTATGTAATGAAAGGTGAACGCAGAGCAAGATTATTTTTGTTCTCTTTTTACCAGCAATTTGAGAAATTCATAAGATTTCCAAATTCTTGATTAGAAGACTATGAGCTAGTCCTTTTCCCCACTGAATATTTCAGTTACATGAACCTTAACATTATACTACTTCAAAGAAGTTGGGCAAAAGCATGACTTTTACAGTAAGCAGTATCCCTTCATCTGTAAATACAAAATTAAATCTTAAACCTGTGTAGAGGAAATTTGGCTAGAACACAGTAAAACTGTTAGCCATATTATTTTTCCTTTACAACTCATCCCAAATATAAGACCTTATCGGTCTATGCTACACCACAGAATTAAGCACACTTAAGTGTCTTAAGAATTAAGCACAACATACATCTTTTCAACACCATTGCCACCACCACCACCACCAAATACAAAGAAAAAGTTTTCCATTACTTACCACTACCACCTGCAAAGCACTGGCTGGCACAAAAATTTATTCCATTAAATGAATATGGAGAACAAACTTGTGTGTCAGCCAGGACATTACACCAAAAGGATGTATTTGCCCTTTAACCTCCAGTCAACTAGAAACCACTCAACAGGTAGGAGGTTTCATTGATGTTCAAATGCAACAAGTGAAATGGTTAGTGTAAGAAATGCTTGCTTCAGAGTTAAGACTGCAGCATATTAGCAGGAAAGAGAAGTTATTTCTTCAGCTTTCTCTTCTGAAATGGAAGGAGAGAAACTTGACATGCTTCCAATAATTTTTCCCATTATCCTTACAACTTGGAAAGTGCATGACAGTTCAATTTTGTATTGAGAGCTTTCTTCCTGAATTTTATAAGGAACAATAGTACAATTTCAAAAACCATGACCATGGCCACTACTTCTATTTTCCTACAAGAGACATGCTTGCTACATAATACCATAATACCAATACTGTTCACTGAACTTGTAAAATAAGAAATAATACCAATACTGTTCACTGAACTTGCAAAATAAGAAATCCTTCTTAAAACAAAAACCTCACAGAAAGGTGCAGGAAATCTTAATTTGCTCTAGCTAAGTTGACTATGTATTGTTAAATTCCCCTGCTAAGCAGCAGTAAGAAAAGATATTCTTTTAACACGCAAGAAAAGAGGAAAGAATTCTGTGCAATAGAAATGTAGATTACTTAGCTGTTCTTAAAAAAGACTGGATAAATTAGTTAGGTCAGTAGTGAAAGCAGGCAAACACATTTCCTACAAAAATAAAGAATTTATTAGATGCATTTTGAATTGCCCTGAGTAGGAAAATGGTTTTGGTTTTTTTCAGAAAAGCTAGGAACAAAGCAAGAGATTAGAAAGAGCATACAGGTCATTGCAAGTGAACATAAAATAAACCCAAAACTTTTGCTGGGACAAAGGGAGGACAATCCCATCCCATTCTGTAGCCAGCAGCTGTTTAGTACCTCTAGTTTTCTTGAGGTCCAGGGAAATTTCCTTAATGGTGAAATCAGTGTGGAAAGGAGCAATTTGTTCACGAAGAATCAGAAGGTGTTTTATTAAGAAAAGCTGTCCATCGACCTGGGTCTACAGCACAAGAGAAAGAACATGCATTACATGTAATACAAAAAAAACCCAAACAATTAAATGAGGAGCGAAGTTTCGACATTTCCACTTTTATTAGTTAACAAGCTTTTTCCATTAGCCTGTAGTGTGATTAACTACACTCTGGGATCAACAAATCCCACTTCTGTACTATTCCTAAAACACTGCACTACAGAAGCATTACTTCTACTTTAATGGGATACTTTATTCCCATTTCTTAGAAGAATTAGATTACACAGTCATATTACTAAATGTCCTCATTAAGTAAAGGTATCCACTACTTGAATGATACAAATTTATTCTTCTTCAGAGAGAGAAATTATTTAATGTAATTCATATAATTTATAGTTGAAAAACATGAGGTTCTAAATTTGTTTTCATCATTACAATGACTAAAAAAAGTCAATGTTCCTGTAATAATCTTGATTAACTGTGCTGTTCTGCAAAGGTCTTACAACGCATTTTTCTCATGTCATTAAACACAAAGCTTAGTTAATTTCTAAACAGTACAGCAAAGACACAAAGAGTAAAAGAAGGCCAAGTTCACTCCATCTAAATGATCCGTTTTGCACTGCTTGTTATTTTAACTACATGCTTTACACTGCGTGCTACTTTTAATCTTTAAAGTTCATGGCTCATTGAGGTAAAAAGAGCTCTTTAGAATTCAAATTTGCTTTTGCAAGCTGGAGGAGGGCTTTCCTTGATATAATGTTAAATAAAACAGAAAAGAAGAAATCAGATTTAAATCTGCAGTTTCAACAAATAGAAATTTCACTAAAAATGAGTGGTAGAAAGGGCTTCTTGAGTTGTTAGGGTTTGGCTTGCCTTTTTTTTTTTAATTCTTATATGCATCATTTCACCAGATAACATTAAATTAACATGCATCAAGAACAAAGTGGTAGAGACCCTAGTTTTGGGCCAACCTATTCAGGGTTCATTGCAGGACGAGTTTCATTCTCTGCAATAACTTTAAGTCAATGCTGGCCAGGTATTTAACTGTAGAATTCTGAATCAGCTACACAGGAAATAGTTATTGGCTCAAGCTAAAGGGAAGTGTAGCTTGCATTTCTTTTAAAGATGATATGTTTAACAGATTTTTTTAAAGGACACTCAAAAGAGACACTTTAAAAGAGATAATTTCCAATCAGAACTAAAATCTTTCTCATTATTAGATATTTACTGCTTATAAAAATCCAACAATTTTAGCCTACTAAGACTTTTCTTTTTTCATTCACTTCTTGACTGTTAGGAATTAGCAAATTACTACAGGATTTAAAGGAACTGTGAAAGGAAAAAGAAAGTTGACTCCTCAAACATGGTAAAGTTCAAATGAGTTGATGAATTTGCATTGAATTCTGAGCAGCACATGAGATCAAACCTTTTGATAATACAGTTCTGAGCAGTGAATACTTAAAACTTCTTCCCAGTGAACATAAGTTAGAAAGATTTTAGAAAATTCAAACAATGGAGGCAGAGAAAAAGAGAAAAGAGTAACAGGCAGTGAAAATAAATACAAAGTCCTCTAGCAAAAATGTCCCTTTAGGCATCACTTCACTGAATTCCCATGAGTTAGAGCAGCCTGCAAACACGATTTCTAGGGTCTGTATTCCACCTTTTCAGACAGGCTACCATGTGAATCATTATCTTTGCCCTGCAATACATTAACCATAACTAAGAACTGGCAAATCCATCAAGTCTCTGGGGGCAGAGCAACATGCTTTGACTAAGATTTTAACAGAATTCTGAACCACTGCTTTGTGACTTTAGATATACAAGGGGCTGGGGGCCGTGGAATTCATACCCAAAGCACAGATTCTGACCTTGTTTTTGCTGATGGAATCAGCAGCTCCCAGCAGCGACTGGATGCAGGCAGATAAAGCCTCTTGCGATAATCCCTGAAACACTGCCCTCTGCAGGGAAGAGTTAAAAAAAAGACCAAAAAAAAAAAGGTGTTAGCAAAGCTTAGGCAGAATGTTAAGAGTTGCACTTTGTGAACGATGTGTGTACTAGCTTATAAAACTCCATATTAACTAGCTAAAAACATGTTGGCTAAGTGCAGTGACACAGGATGAGGCACTCACACACAAAAGCTTGCTACAACCACTCAGGCTGGATGCAGGTACCCACTCAAGCCTGTCCCACTCCCCCTCCAGCTCTGAACTGGCACCTGGGTAGTGACAATGTCAGTGATACCTCACACATTCAGAGCATGAATTGTGTTGTGCTGGGTAACCTGACCAGACACTTCTTCCCGTGTCAGGCAACTACCTGTGCATGCAAGCTACACCTGCAATAGACACGAGATCATTTGAGTGAGCTTAACCTCAGGCAGACTCAAATTACCTCACATTTGTGACAGCTTAGTAAACAAACATGACAGCTGCCATGGCCCAGGGGACACGGTGCAAGTGCTTAAGTGGCAGGAATATGATCCTATGACTGAGCCAGCCAAAGGAACACAGCTCGCTCCCACCAGCACTGCAACAGAGCCCTGACTGCTCCAGACACACCAGCACCACTTCATTCACGTGTTCCCATCTACAGGGTGCAGGCAAAGGGTACCAGTTCTGCTACAGTGTCTCAGGGGAAAACCAAATTAACCTCTGTGCAGATACATTGTAAATGAGCCTTGCAAACAAGGCAGAAAGCACCTCATTTACCAAGGTCTAGCTGAAAACAAGGGCAAATATTCATCTATTTTAGATTGATATTTCAAGCAATAAAGCATTAGTATTTTCTGGCTTCTTTTTTAGCACTAGC
Source organism: Passer domesticus (assembly GCF_036417665.1). NCBI lineage: Eukaryota > Metazoa > Chordata > Aves > Passeriformes > Passeridae > Passer > Passer domesticus. Next base: position 62,501,932 of record NC_087475.1, on the reverse strand, counting down.
ATCTTGGCAGGAATTTCATGTAACACCCATCAAAGATATTTCGAAATCCATTAAATGTGTCTAATAAAAATACAACACATGCAGAAAAGCAAAAACACTTGCATTAGTTTCCTTAGAGACTTATCAGCCTTATATGCTGTTAAGTGAGCAACACAAAACAGATTCTAACAGGAAAGTCTTAAAATATGCGTTAAGTAAACATGTCTTTTGTTTCTGCTAGACATGAAGCTTTCCACTATCTTAAACTTTGGAAATGTGTTCCTATGTTTTGAAGCATGAAGAGAGGTGCCACAAAAAAAATTCAGAACATTTTCAAAATGTAGAAGCAGCACAGTCACCATTTTTAAGACCAGAGACATCACACAAACACATTCACCCAGTAATTTCAGCAATAAAATCATTCCCTGTAATTGACCCAAAACTTTCTATTTTTTCTTGTCCTATTCACTCCTCAGCTTTGGTGAGACCAGTATCTTGAACATCAGACACTGAATTATTTCTGTAACAGCAAAAGCAATAGATGTACAAATCAGTGCCATTTTTCTAATTCTACAAATATAAAATTGTCTTGGAAATGATGACTTAAATTTGTCAGTTCACTTGCTTTACTAAAGACAGCAGCAGAAAGACCAAGAGGTTAGAGGCCAGTAATTGTCCTAGTTTGTATTAAAATATTTAGACACTGTGCTCTACACACTTCATAATTTCACCTTAAAAATTAGATAAAGAAATTTTTGCATACATCTATACATCTGTATAGTTTGGAGAGACACACTAGAGTCCTTCTGACAGTAGGATACCACATTCCATGCAGATCTGCAGGTGAAATCGTGCTCTGATGCCTGGGATTAAGGGATTCAGCTGAACCTGTTTAAAAGCAAAATACACACATGAAAAGCTTGCCCATCTTGTCCTTCCAACCAAAGGAGACTGTAATATCAACTGTAATATAAAAATGCATTTTACACTCTCTACACAGAAACATGACATTTTATTTTACCCAAACAGGTTAATTTTTTTTTTCCTTCTGAGCAGGTCAGTACTAGATTTCTGATGTGAATCGAGCACAAGCCTGTGAAAGACATGAATTTGCTTTCAGGGGTGGCCCAGCTCAACCTTTTTGAATGATTTAGTTTTACAGGCATGACACACACCTCCCACTCAGCTAAACAGCTGAAATGATCAGTTACTGAAAAAAAAAATAGCACAGGAGAAAAGAGGAAAAAGAAATGGTTAGAGATCATGGAATTACAGGAAATGCTTAGGGAAAAAAAGGAAAAAAAAAACGTTGTATTTCTTCACTCTTTCCTTTCTGCTGGGGATAATCCTACATGGGTTGAACAGTTGCACAAAATACAGGGTTTAAACATAATTTATAAACTGTAAAAATAACAGCAAAACCAATTTTGTCGTGAGATAGTTGTAAACATAAAGAAGTGCTCTTCCTGGGTAACCTTCATAATAACATAGCATGCTCAAAATGGATTTTCACAACACCTGACAGACAGAAGTCTGTTTTCATTTTGTCCTTAAATCAAGCTGGGAAACAGCTGAGTCAATAGCACTAGAGCTCTGATTTCAAATACCAAGCATTTAAAAAAAGTAAAATTGTTGGAGTTTCACTTGCTGATGGAAAATGCACTTGTGTTTATGTGATCAGTGAAGAAATCATCTGAAAAAATCCAGTAATATCTCTCTACCTTTTGCAATTATAAATTTATTGTCACCATAGTTAGAAAGCCTGTAAAATGATATCAGTTTGAGGTTCCTAGGCCATTCATTAGTCACTTCAGCTACTCCTGCAGGTCCTGAAATGGGAGAGAGGCACCTCTGAAGGACAAATAATCCAAATTATCTCAGACACATGTCTTCAAATTACACCATATAGGTTCCTTCCATCGCCTGAGTGCAGGTGAGATTTACAGGACTTGCAAATTCCATACACCTGGGGTGAAGTACAACGAACTCCATTCTCAATGGGATTTGTGAAGTCCAGCTAGAAACTCTGCAGACTTTCCAAGCCAAAATCAAGAAACTACCATGTAATCAAAAGGAATACAAGAAACAAGTGATAAAGAGCTGAGAAAGAAGCTGCTGGGTAAATAATAACACTGTACCACTCTGAACAATGATAAAATAAAAGGAGAAATTCTTCATGGATCTTCCATAGTAATTTTAAAATTTCTAACACTCAAATGACTGGCATCAGCCACATTTTAAGAACTTTTATTCCAGTTTGCTGTAATTTACAGACACATGGGTCACAAGTTTAAAATGTCAAGGAGTAAATTGTGAATTATTTTAAATAGAGAGACATGGCTAACACACCAAATCACCTTTCCCATCTTAGCACAGCTAACAAACAAAAGCATCCTCAAGTACACATCTTGATAGCAGGGATATTTTTCAGTGGAGAATACAAAAGCTCAGGTTTATACAAAGTACAATAGATGCTGTTGGTTGCAAAAGTAGCTGCTTCATATAACAGACTGCACTTGAAGAACAAAGAAATAGCACCAAAAGAACAAGATCAGGCTGCTTCTCATCTAAAATACAAAACTAAAACTTTGAGACAAAGTTCACCTCTAAAAATTGCTTATGTATTTGTCTAGGAAAATAACCCTTTAAAATACATGCAAGTTTCTCACAGATGGTTCAAGTTAATGCTCACATTCCATGAGCTTTATGCATGAATTTGACAATATGAGATGTATTTCATACCAGATTTAACTAAGCTGCAGGACTCGGGATCTTCTAGCCGGACATCTGAAAATGAAGCTTCAGATGTCAGCTTCTTCTGTTCCTCCTTCAAACTCTGTGCAATTTGCTGCAAAGAAAGATACACAATAATATTTTAATATCACATAACACTGCTTTGGTTACAACAGATAAAAGCATGCTGAACTGCAAAAGAAATCAGCTACAGCTTCCAGTGTTTCAAAGACATTTAGAAGAAACAGGCAGATGTTTCCAAAACAGTGGCAGAAATACTGCAATACGATAAAAATTCACAAATACACATCTGTGTAAAGCACTGTTCTTTTATTTTGCCTGTTTTACTGATGTCTCAATAATGACATATAAAGCTACCTAGAAAGACAAGTTCAAAATAGGGTAACCCACTTCAACACTTACTTGGATTTTAAATAGATCATTTTTTGATGGCTTTATTTCCAGAAATGACATGCAGATGGCCCAAAAGTACTCTCTAGTTTATTCCCTGTGGGAGTTCAACCAAAAGCCTTCCCCTAACATTACTCAACATTTCCACACTTCAACCTTTTCCACTATTTGGTCAGCTTCAAAGCAACAAGAGGCAGCAAGAATGGGCAAAGAACTGCATTAATATTTGAACAGAACAGCAGAAGAAATATTTTTGCCCTGTGCTTTTAACATTTTAATAATTCATTTGCTAAGACAGAAGGGCTCTCTAAATAGCAAGGTTTTGAGGTTTAAAAGCAATCAAGTAGCAAAATGAATTTCAAACCAGGCAAAAACTGAAGTCTTATGAGGACATATGAAGAGCAGCATAATTTCTCAATTTGGAATGAACTTTCTCTTCTTTAACTGAAGGGCCATAGGACCTTTGTTAGAAAATAAGGCCTCGTACAGACCATACAGCAGAATCACTCGCATGAAGATTCTTATTAGTACTTAAACTTTCAGTACAAAAAGCAGGTACTCTACAGACTCACTAGCTTCAGGGTTTAAAACCCTGTGGATATCCCATAAGATTGCCAAAGTACAATAAAAGCTTTAGATGTGTATAAAGACAATGTCATAGCAACATGAGTTCACTATTAACAATTTTCTTACAGTGTTTTCTCTGTTTGCAGGCAAGAATTGAGCCCACATAATGTTAATGTCTTTCAGCCCACAGCAAAATACATATATTTTAGGTAGGTAGGTAGGTAGGTAGAGAGAGAGAGAGAGAGAAGAGAGAGATCAGACAGACAGACAGATAGATAGCTTCTCTATTTTTATAAGTAATGTTCTGATTCTGAAGTCAAATAGCAGCTTCTCTACCAACTGGTCAGCTGGAACTAAGTCCTACAGTTTTTTAAACACCACCAGCTATTCTGACAGCTAGGTGGAAAGCAGAATACAGCAATAAAATTTGGATCTTGCCAGTCCATGTTGGAAAGGCCATTCTCAGTCACCTCAGTCCTTTGACAGCTTGGGCCTCCCATTATAAAGTGAATGGCAATAGTTATTAGGAGGGGGATCTTTACTATGCTTTACTGCTTCCATGTAGTCTTCATGCAGTTGCAGCTTGTTCTAGTCAAAAACTCATGAAAGGTTTCTCATTGGGCATTTATTTATTAATGTCAGTTGTTTAATTTTTTTAAGTAAATAGAATTAGTTTGATCTATTTCAACAGGAACATTGACTCAAAGGGCTTGGAATGACTAAAAAACAGCTAATACTGGTAAGAACTTGAAAAAGGCTTCTGGAAGCCATTGCTAATATGTTAAATTATCTAAAGCAACTCTCCTCTCACACTGCCTGAGCACAGGGTATACACATGCCTACCAAAAGCTAGTTGACCAGTAATTCTTGAAACAAACTTGCAGCTAACTAGGACTGTCTAAAGCATCTCTTCAATTCCAGCTCAGATAGAAAATACACTGGTAATATCTATTACTTATGAATGTAAAAAAAAAAACTCAGAAGCTTCAAGTTTTGATGAAACTGTTAACTGTGAGAACTATTGCCATTGTCACTAAGTTTGACATAAAACACTGACATATAGTTCAGAGTCATAATTTAATCAGCAAGTGTCAATTTAAAAATGCCAGTAACACTTGGGTTTTCCTAAGAACAGGAACACCCAAGCTGCAAAGCACCGTACTGCACAACTGCATACACTGCATGTACAAAGTCAAGGAAAGTGAAAAAGCTGAGGCTGTACCTCCATCATTTCCAGCTTGTCAGGATAGGCGAGATCGCCGGGCGCGGGCTTGTAGCCGGTGATGTCAGTCTGAATGTAAATGTGTGTCCTGTAGACCAGGCGCTCCTGTACATCTTCCAACATCTGCTTCACACCAGCTGCAAATGCACCCAGTTGTTCAGCTGGCAAAGGTAAGACAAGGCACAAACTTGTTAATGACAAGCTTATAGAAACACAAATCTGAAGTATCACATATAGGACCATAAAAACCTGGCTTGCTGCAGATGGAGTCAGGATATTTTTGGAACAGCAGCATGCAGACAAATTTGTGACAAACAAGGAATTTACTGAGCTTCGTGCTGCAGTTGCTTTGGCTCCCCAGGTTTTCATTAGGCTATGAAAATGCAACCTCACACTGATGGCATCAGATGCCTTGTTAGAATTAAGGGTTCTAATTATTTCAGACCTGGGTACATTAAATGAAATTTTGGTGGGAACAACAAAGCAGGGTGACTTTGGTTCCATCACAGCCAATACCTGTGGTGTGACTGTCCAGAGCTGATAAAAACAGAAAAACCAAAGCAGCTCACATCAAACTTAAGACTTATTGTATCAGCCCAAATTTAAGTAGTAGTAAGACACTTCTCATGATAAACCAAAAGATTAAGTCAGCAAATTTTTGCTCGTTCCCAACAGTGTTACAATTATACTTCCAGGAAAGTGAACAACTCTTCACGACTACTGGCACAGTTTCAGCGACAAAGAGCTACACTGGGTGATATACCAGCTACCAGGGATGATTTCTGTTTATTGCCTGGTGCAAAAAAGACTGTGAAAGGACTCCATTATGCATTGGTCATACTATGAAATGAGACACCAGGTCAGCTCACTCCTGTGAGACTTTGGGCTCTGCATACTTACAAAACTCCAGAACCTACACTGCTACTTAACTCCTCTGCCGAATTTACAATTTCTAATCTGGGAAATACGACATTAAGAAGAATTGAAAAAAAAACAGTTTGCATTCCTTTATCATCCTTATGCAGAAAGCTCTACATGGATGATGCATTAGCAGGGCCAAGCGCAGTAGTTTGTTAATTTGAAAAGTTAATTTAAATCAACCCTGGTGCATGCATATACACTGGGTGGATGCTTGCTAGCATTTATACAATCTAGAGAAAACATTACTAATATCAGTATATTACTTAAGATGATGCTATGCACAGACCCAAATATGCAGACCTTCACTATAAATGAAAAAGCATAATTAATTTTACACAAACATGTCACATATGAGGTTAGGTTAAGATCCACTAGAAAGAAATAAGCATCTAGAATTTCTGACTATGCAATTAAATAATTTTATCCGTTAAGAAGACACTTAATAATCTTCATTCTATGACTTACCATTGTTCTGTACATGATCCTCAAGCATCTCGTTCTTGAGAATCCCACAGAGTTCAGAAAGTGTCTCTAAGTGAATGACATGGATGATCATTGGCCTCAGGACATCGTACAATGAAAGACACAACTTCTCCAACAGTTCACTATGAAGAAAAAATTTTAAAAAGCAAAATACTTTCAGGATCCCCCAAAAGCAAAGGAAAATTTTAACACAAACATAGATTATTCTGTGGCAAAGATTTTTGAAGGAAGCACGAGAAAACAAGTGTCATAGAAGACTTCAGAAAAGACTGTTTAAAACATAAGCCCACTATTTCCTACAAAGTAGGAAAAGATTTCCTTTTAAAAGATGTGGCATATCAACTGCTTAAAAATGGTGTTACAGCTTTTAATTAATTTTAAAATAAAATTTAAAAAACCCAAATAAACAAACAAAATCTTTACAAACCAACAACTCAACCTGTCACAAAGGGAAGATGCTGTAACCTGATTTACTTGGCTTCTGTGTAAGAAAATGCTCCTGCTGAGCTCAGAATCATAACCCAAATTTTCTCTTAAGAAAGGGCTCATCTGATTCCAAGGACTCAAAAGTGTATTAGAATCAGGAGCACACAAAGAGGGACACAGGAGAAGACACCTGGTAATGTTTTCTCTAATAGTTACCAACATCTCAGAGCACACTTTTCAATCTAACTGAAGTTATGATATCAGTGCAGTGACACACCAGAAATCCCACTTCAATTTATTTTTTTCTTTCACGTTCAAAGTGATGCATATCTTGGTTAAGACACCAACAGCACTCACTCTAGACATTTTTGCCACACTCAATGCTCCCTTCACTAATCACATACTAGGCACTAATGCTATTGCCAGTAGCTGAAAATTCAAGTAATTTCCCATTTAGAGTTAGAAATATAAACATCAAGAACACTGAAGTAATCACAGTGTGATAAAGATACTGAGTTTACTGCACAATTTGTTTTTTTTAATTCACAAAAAATGTCTGTCAATAGGAAAATGACACTTCAGTTCCTCAGACAGGGAACAAAAATGCTCATGAAAGAATACTCAGAAGAAACATTTTGAATGGCTCTTCCTTTGCATCCTATAGCACTATAAGCAACTTGGTAAAACAGCAACTCTCCGTGTTAAAAGCAGAAACAAAAGAGAAAGTTTCACTGGCCTTCTTATTAAATACAATACTCAATCTCAGATCTCTACTCTTGGGTGGAATTTCAGTAAACTCTTATCTCTACATAGACACCTGGCTGTAATATCTTCAGAGCATCTTAGCACTGCAGAAAATAAAATGAGCCTATGTCTTATGCTAAGAGAAACCTAATAAAGTAACTACTATTTTAAACTTTTTAAAAAACATTTTATTTAGCTGTAGGCAAAAACAAAAGGGAAGAAAGTTCTTAGGAAATGAGGTAACTACATTCTATCAAAATTTAAAAAAAACAGAAGTCTATTTTCATTCTTGGTGTGAATAGCACTAGTGACAAAATTTCTGGCTGAACAACATTTTACACTGATTTCAATTAGGGATGTTTAGTCCAGGATTTGGAGTGAAATAGCTAAACTGATTCTTTTCAAATTTATTTCCGTCACCTCAAATTCTGAGCATGTCCCACATGAGGCCACAATTCCTTAGAAAAGTCTGGGCCTACTCTGGCACTCTGGTTTATCTCTAGTGAGGCTTCATGCAGTTTTAGTCTTCCTCTACCTTTGAAGTATGGGGAGGGTAGTGGGCAGTTTTTTCTTCAGGTTACACATTTGTTTAACTTAAGCTGCACTCAATTTAAGACATTGCAACACTCAAAACCAGTGTCTTGGTTACACTAATAGGAATACACTCAAGTTAGGAACTTTATAGCAAGGGAACATGACCTACCCAAATTTCAGATCAAGTATCAGTACTAAAACATACCAGAAAACTGGAGGAGGGGCATAATCTAATCAATTGCTTAACCATTACAGGTCTGTTGTAAAAAACTTAACAGTACTTTTACATTGCAATTACTGTGTGAAGCAGCAACCTGTCCCTCTTTGAGGTTTAGGCACAGGAGATGGGGACACTGTTCTTGTCAGGCATCCACTACCCTACCTTCTGTTCAGCCCAAATACAGCAACATGCTAATATTCCTTGACAGTAAGGGCAGCTCATTAAATTCTTCCAGAAAAATAGCTGGAGTTCACCAGCCTAATTTCAGACCGAAGCAAATGAAAGCATTAGTGCAACAGGCTGTGCAAAACCAGCTGAGAGCTGTAGACTTCTATTTTCAAAGAACTATTTTCAAAGAACCTGAGTATCTTTAACTCTTTTGGACTATCTACAGAGCATTTGCAAAGATTATTTATGGAGAATGAGAACTATCTGCTTTGCTTAAATAAAGAAGAAAACTAAGAACATCAAAGTCCGACTCCAGAAGTGATTGAGCTGTTTTTTTATCTTGCTAGTTCTTACCCAACCATTTGAACACAGCTCTGTTTGCCATAAAATATAGTCTGCTACATCACAACACACTAAATACAACATCAAGTAAAACAAAACCAGCATCTACCACCTACTCCAGTTTTGGTGTTGGTTTTGTGAAGAACTCATTGTAAAGCTGGTGTTCATCCTGGCATACATGGACCATAAAGGCACAACCACTTCGTACCTGTATTCACAGAAATACAAATACTTGATTATTAAATTATTTTTCTTGTATCAGTATCACAAGAGATATTAGAAGTATTATTACTAAGTATTATATATTGTGTTGTGATTATTACAGCTATGATTAAACTGAAGACTTGTAAAATTCAAAAGCAATGCAATGAACTCTAAGATTATGGGCTGAAAAGATGTTACTAGCCAAATGAAAGCTCACTGTACAACTTTTGTTCCTTTTTTTTTCTGAAATTTAAGTAACCACATTTTATGCTTCTTTTCTATCCTCCCCCCTCTGTGGGGTTTGTGACAGGGTGGAGTTTTTACAGAAACAAAACATGTATGGCTTGAAAATATTAGTAGAATGTTAATGATTCAAACTCACAGACAACAGTAACAATTCTGTATGTAAATGACTGAATTAAGTAAGTTCATTTTTCCTGGGGGAGAGGGGATTAAAACGTAACAAAACCTTCACAACACATGACTACTTTACCTACCAGAGCACAATGATCTCTGTTATTCTGACTGGTTAATTCTGTAACAGTGCTAGCGATACTTGGACCAAGCAAAAGCTCCCGCTGGTCGAGGTAACACTGATGGATTTCATTGAGAACTTGCTGATACCTAGCCATGAAATTAAAACAGTAAGTGCATCATGAAGATAATTTTCTGGCACACATAAAATACATTCTAATACCCTCTTAAGGTCTATGTAATTTCAATTTTTAAAACTTTCTTTTAAACAAATAATAAGTACTGTTTAACAGTACCTAAGCAAAAGTAAGTATTTTCAAAACTTAAAACTGTAGAAGATAAATTATGTAGACATACTCACTCTGGCATTTTTTCAGATCTTTGCTCTACTTGTTCAATAAGAGTCTATGCAAAAAAAAAAAAAAAAGAGAAAGAAGTATTATCAGTAAATTACTTTTTTGTAGTAATTGGAAAAGAGTTAGTAGTATTTTTCCACAGATACAATATGCAATCTTTGGACATTCACTCTTACACAATATGCAATCCCTGCATTCATACTAATAAATTCAAGCCTCGTTTTCATAACTTCCTTTTTAAAAGTTAGTTACCAGCTACTTACTCTGACTTTGGGAGCAGCTGCTCTGAATTTCACATAAAACAGCGTGAAGGCATTGTCAGAGTTTGGCACAGCTGAAGGATCCTGAAAGAAGAGATGAGTAATTGGTTAAAAAGCAAATTACTATATTTGGCTTCTAGTATATAATGGCTGAGATAATTAGGCTCTAAAACAGGGTATTGGTTGTTTATGCTTATGCTTCCAGTGAAACAGCTCTTTGCCACTTCCCACCAACAAAGGCGTGCTGGTTTCAGAATTTAAAGTCAGATGGAAGAACAAAACCCAAGTGTTTCATCCAACAGCCTCTACAGGAAAAGGCACATTTTCAGTAATTATGACATTCTCTATTAGAGAGAAAAATTTTCTCTGAACTTGCCAGAGAAGTAGTGATTGTTGGTCCTTAATATGTAGTACTAAAATGGAACAAATTTCCCTTTTATCTGCCAGTCCCAAGGCAGAGAAGCTAAGTTTCAGCTTGCATTCAAGCTCCAACCAGAATATCAAGTATTGAGGCAGCTCCCCCTAGAGCTCCCCAGCCCAGCAAGGCAGACAGCATGAACTTACACAAATTCTATCACTAACAAAACAGAGCAGAGACCCAGTTTACACACCAAGTTTTCTTCCCCTTATCCCTACTGAAGTGAGAAAGATGGTCTTCTTTAGAAACACGATGGGGACAAGAAAATTACACCATCCCCAACTCTTATTTTAATCCCTGTGAGCAACCTCATCATCCTTCCACAAACTTACATCAAAACCTGCACTCACATGTGTGCATCACCAAAGAACATCCAGATCTCAGTCCCTTTCCAGTCCTGTTCTGTTACAATAGGAAAACTCAACACTTGATCACAACTAAAAAACACTGCTCCAGTACTGCACTTCTAGCAGAAGGAGCCATTTGATGTTTCAAAGTATACAAAACATCCACAAAACCCCCATGTACATGGGAAGGAAAAGGTCATCTGACTCCTAAATGACGTATCCTTCCTGGCTTAAAACTCCTAAACAGCAATTCAAATCCAGAAATTAGGTTATGCACTTCTTTCTGTAGACATGCTTATTATCAGAGATGTTCAAATTTTTTTTTTAATTCAGCTCAGTCAAGGCAATCCAGTGGCATCAAACCAAGCTATGATATCTTTTTTAAAAAAAAAAATAAAACCTAGTTTTGTACCTAACAGGAAAAATGTTCAATGCCACTTAACCAAGACCTTCACAAATACCCTTTCACAAGTTTCTGTGAACACTGTCTAAAATTCCCTTATTTCAGGTGTGCCAGTTCTCAGTTCTAGCATCTTTCACTTTCCCTGATTATCCCTCAGAACACCAAGTTTGCCTGTAATAGAACTGAGCACAAGGCACACAACAATTATTTGGAGAAAGACTCAAAGTGCATAGGAAGAGACATTCCCCTCTCCCTTCTGTTCTGCCAGAATATTGCACATGAGATTATCAACATTTTAATGAGACAAAAAAACCTCTCTGATCACATTTATGCCTACATCTCCCTGGAGTGAGGGGAGTAAAAACCTGGACAGGATGTCTCTTCCCTGGGACACTCCAGCATCACTGTCAACACTTTAAACTGAAACAAAAAATACTGGCAAAACTAAGAGGAACCTGGCACAGTTGTTACCTGCAGCTACACAAACCACTGCAGAATAAATGAACATTTACATGACCAAAAGCACCCAAGAATTCTTACTGGAATGTAGTACTGAAATGATCATGGTGTGAACTCAGAGTTGTGCTTTACAATTACCATCCAGTAACACCCAGATCCTCTACACTTTTTCCAAGTATTTTCTTTAATCTCTGTCTCTAAAGCAATCCACCTGCAAAACAAAGCACCACAGTACCTCTGTTTCTCCTGTGTACTTTCCCCATCTGGCAACAGCCCAACAGCCAGTTCAGAGCTCCAGTGCACACCCTGGTTCTGGAAAGCAACTGTCTGGCCATCTGCTGTCTCTAACACAGTCTTTCATCCAACCCTGGCCTTCAGTATTTTACTGCTCACCTACTTCACCAACTTCACCTTCTTCAATTTCCATCACTTTTTAATTATTAGTACTTTTAAATCTTTTGGATCACTAGGTCTCTGTCATATTTGGCTGAATATTGGACAACCTACACAAATACCATAGTGTTTGCATTGACCTATTTTCACAAAAATCTGCAGACACATCCCACCTTCAAAAAAATCTTAAAAAGAACTGTTTGATGTTATAATAGACATTTTAGTACAGCTCCACTTCCCACTTTCTGGTTCACCTTACCCTTTTCATTAACTGGGTTGTGAGGTTCTGTAGTGTATTCACAGTGTATGTCTTGATAAGGTGCATAGCTTTAGAAAGGCATTGTTTAAACTTCGTCAAATATACAGGATAGTCTTTAAAATTTGGCTGAAAGAAAGAAAAATAAATAATTTTAAATAGTAACAGTAAGAGTCAAAAATATCAAAACTTAAAATACTCACATAACTAGCTAGCTTGTACAAAACTAAAAGCAGTATTTTACAAAAATTAAGCAGAATAACAAGTATATTCAATAAAAATTTTCTACATTTATAAAGCACCATCCTTAACTTCTTCCTGTATTTTGGAAAGAAAACTTTTTATAGGAAAAAAAAACCACTACAAAAGTATGAACCCACAGTTGTGACAATTTAACCAAAAATACAGAATGACTTACATGTGATGAAATATATGCAATACAATCATCAAGCTTAGCCAGCATGGGAATGAATCCTTCACTGTTCACGGACAGCGTAGGGGAATTCAATTTCTTTGGAAAACAAGACAAAGCATCATTGTAAGGAACCTAAGCACATTACTGTTGGTGACTAAGTTCAACAGACCGCTACACTTTCATTTTCTAAGACTATTAACAACAAAATAATACTTACAGTGTTGATATTTTCCAACTCATTAAAATAAGAAAGTTTCTGCTGGATGTTTTCAGCCAGGTCAACAAGTTCTGACTATTAAAGAAACAATAAATAAAATAAAATCATTAACCTACTAAGTAGCTTAAATACATATATGTATACACATGTGTGTATAAAATTATTAAGCCTCCCTTTCAGCTCTCAGCACACACCACTGTTAAATAGCTCCAAGTAAATTGCAACTGATTAAGTCCAACAAAAGATGCAGAATACAGCAGTGCTCTCTTGCTCTTTTACCAGAGACTGACACACTATTTTCAGTAGTGTATTTAAAATAATATATACTACAGGTTTGTCAGTATCCCACAGACAATGCTGCCATACAAACAGCAGTGCTGCCATCAGTATTATGGAGAATTGTAAAAATCCTGTATCTCAGGATTGGAGTCTTAAGTTCTCTCCTATCTAGTCTGACTATGAAAAAAAAAATATTCATTGTATCACTGTTGCAGCAGTTTGTCAGGAAAAAGAAAGCATCTGGGAAATGAGCTCCCAACTTTAAGGATCTTGCAGTAAGCAGCTCAAAATACTTCTGCAAATGATATGAATTACTGATTCCAATGCAGTTTGCACTTGTCAGGCAACACTTACAAAAACTGCCCTCAACTCACTTTCTTCATTGAGGCATATATTGACACATACTGAGTATTTGACTGCAGAGCCTGACACCCCAGTTGCAGATGAAACACTCCCAAAAAATTAGGTCCAAAGCAAATGGATGTATTGTTACCACAGCTCACGTGTTTTCCCAGCCCAAGAAAAACAAACTGTCATTTAAGATGTCTTAGCAGTTCCCAGTAATCCTTCCATCAAAGATTACCTGCTCTTTCAAAAGCTGTTCACAGGCCTCGTGCAGCGTTCCTGTCTTTGTGGACACAAAAAGATACTGTTTTTGCAGTGACTCCAGGTGCTGAAGGGCACTATTCACATCATTCAAGATAGCATCACACTGCTCCTGAAAGCCAGACAAGTAATCCCTCATCTGTCTAGAAAAAAGAGAATCAACAGATAACAGAAGTAAAATTTCCCTTTCTGCTTTTCCAAATCCAGCTGCCTGCAGGGACACCACCACCACTTTTCTCCTTCTAAGAATAGGAGATCACTCGCATCAAGCAAGAGTGCACAATAAGCAGATGTTTCATCATCTCAGAAATAACAGAGCTGAAGGGTCTGGAATACCCACTCCATTTCCCTGACATTCCTTACAGCAAGCCTACCTAGAAAGCAGCAGCTTGCACCACAGCTGGTCTGGAGGTGTGAATAGTCTAAATGGGCAGCACAAACACAATGACTTCTGCAAGCAGCCAAATTCTACCTGCCTTGCTCCCAAACAGCAGTGTTAATTTGGGTCTCTTCTACATAATTTTCACTTTCCATTTAGAAATTACTTTTTCTCTCCTGAAGTAGCTGAAATTATCTAGAGGATTTAAAACTTACTGTGAGGACTGAAAGAGGCTTAGATGAAATAGATCCAGTGTCTAATGTCACCAGATTTGTCCAAGGCTCAATGCAGACAAAAACTCTACATGACAACTAAATGTTATGTCAAGCATTCAGCTTATCTAAAGCATATTAAAAATTAATTATTCTTGGATGTCAGCTAAAACTTCAGAGTTCTACTTTACCATGTACAAAGATGCAAGTAATGCAATTCCCTGTATTCATGCACATCAGGCAAAGAAATCATTCATTTTCCTTCTGCGCCTTTGGCCTCCTGCAGACAGTAGCATACTGCTCATTCTGCAAACCACTGTGCATCCATGGCACACGTGAGCACCTGTGTGCACCATTACAAACATGTCAACTGACAAAGTGCAAGCCTGCTACTCCTTTTAGGTTCTTAACGATCAGATCAAGCATCAGTTTATGCTTCACCCTCTGCTTTTAAGAAAAGTCATGTCCTCAAATGTCAGAGCAAAAGAGAAAGAAACAGCCCAAAGAAAAGCAGAGGAAAAACAGAAGAGGGAATACAGCAGGCATCTCCTTGTGGCCAAGGACAAGTTTGTGAAGTCTCAAAACAGAAGCCAGTTTCTATAAAGGCCACGAGCAGATCTAGCTAAGTCATTCAGCTGTACTTCAGATTCCCAAGGAGTAACTGTCAAAGTCAGTGGGAAGTGTTTCTTCTGAGCCTGATGGGAAAGTCAGTTCCACAAAAACAGATGAAATGGCAAGACTCAAAACTGGAGTTGAGCAAAGTGTCAAGGAATGCAGGGAATGCAGATACAGAACGACAACCACAGCCACAGTCTGAACCAAATGGTGAGGACAGAAATGACCACCAGCCACATCTGCTTACACAGTCCCGCCCTCAGAGGAAGCCATTCCAATAGCAGCAGCAATTGAAAAATCATAGGAAAGTTCTTAGAATGCCTTTGTTTACAGCCCTGTCTGTAAGCCAAAACTAATTCCCACCTGTCTAAAATACAGTGGGCAGTTCAGAAGGAAATCTGCTTCCTCTTTAACTGCTCTGCCACCTGGGCAATGGCCTTTGGGAGTGAGGCACAGAGCCTTGGAAAGCCTCAGCTGCTGCACACATTCCCCCGCTCCCCAGCAGCTGAATGTGAACACGTGGTAACATTAATGGACAAGATGAAGTCCTTCAAGGGTGGAACTGCTTACAGTGAAAAGAACTGAGGAAGAGCACGTACCTATACTTGGCACCTTCATCTTGATCCATCTGTGTTTGCACCTGAGCAAACCAGGAGAAGAACTAGAAGAGATTTTATGGTGTGAACAATATAGATATCACATGCAATCAATTAAAAAAAAATCAAATCTATGATCTATGAAATGAAGATGAGCTTTTGTTAAAAACAGAGCTGTTTCAGGATTCAGTTATTAATCTAGAAAACTAATTCCTCACTGTGGGTCCCTTCCAACTGAAGTACTCCATTCTATTCCTTCCTGAGTTAAAATGGTGAAGACTGGATTTCATCTGGCTTTATTTGCATGAGAACAAAGGCATCACAATAGATAGTGGGGGTTCTTCTACTTCAAGAGCAACACCACTTTACTGAAGGGGTGCCTTATTCTCACATTAAATTCCACTCCAAATGCAAAAAGTACCTGTCACTTCAGAGCTAAGACTTCAGTGCTGTTTTCCCCCCAAGTTCCTCTTTATGCATCTTGCAAACAGGCCAAAAGGTTTAGCACACCCACCAAAAGCTAGGTGAGACACACAGAAACTAACAGAATTCCCTGAAGATTACTGCGTCTTGGAGGTCATTCACTTACCTGCTGTGCTGTTTCAATTCTTTCATCCTCCATCCCTAGTGCTGCAAATCCCTTCAAAAGGACATCCTCAGTGGATTCTGGCACGGCAGCTGTCAGCAGAACAGGCAGCGACTGGGACGTCAGGCTGCACAAGTCCTCAATGGGCAGCTGCTCACAAAACACCACAAACAGTGGTCAGGTAACTCACTGAGAATCCCCTCACACTGAAGCACAGGTATAAAGCAACCCAAAGCAGTAAGATGAGAAAATTACAGGCTTCTACTTTTGAAGAAAAAAATGCAACAGACATTTTACCTATCAATATGACAATGGCAGAATCATTAAGTTTAGAGGAAACCTCTGAGATCACTGAGTCCAACCATTACACCAACAACTACAACATCCATACATTTAGAAACACCACACAGGAACTGTCAGGGTTTTTTTGCCAGACATTCAAGGAAAATTCAAGACTGCTGCCATAGTTTATTCAGAAGACAAAAAATAGCTCTGCTGAACTGGATTTTTTTTTGCCACAATTATTTTGTTTAAGCAAGAAAAACATGGAAAAAAATAACTTGAGATCATTTGTATTTAAGGATGACCAGAGACTATTAATTAGCCTATATGCAATAAATTAATTTAAGAAGAAAAATACTATTATATACACTTAACTAATATAATACCCTCTTCAATTACATGATGATGAATTGTATGTTTTCTGAGAACATCAGTAGGATAAAACCAGAAAACACTGCTTAACTGCAAGTTGGTATCTCTCTAGAAAACAACTTGCTTAGTAAAATATTCCCTGCCTGGTAACATTAGTCCAAAAAAAAAAAGAGCCATCAATATTTCAACAATTCATACATTGTCCAGCTTACACACACCTCTCCAGCCTGGCCCCCAAAACAGGGCTGACCCCAGCAGGGGAGCCAGCGTTCCTCGGGTGTCTAATGCAGAGGGAAAGGTGAATCCATCAGAGCCTGCTGCTTCGGGACAGCTGAGACAACACTGTCCCAGCTCTCTGAAGAACTGTGTCTTGCTTTGCTGCTGTCCTCACTGGCACACACAGTACCTGCCTTGTTGCAAAGCTGGTTTAGATCTTTAAGAACACCCTCTGACAGCAGGACATCCTGCTACAATCACTTTGGATGCCTGCCAATATTTACTTTTTGCATTCTGCTTACACAAAAAAAAAAGAAACCAGGAAGGATTAAATGAAACAGGTGTATTTGAGGAAGGAATTGCTTTACACTCTCTCTTTTGCAGCTCTGAGCTTTCAGACACTTGCTGAGAGCAAGCTTTGCTGACTTTATGGCACCATATCTTACACTACGATCCTGTTTAAACACAAAGCCCCTCCTGAAAAGTGCACTTAGGAACACTTAGGAGACCAATCCCTTGCAGACAAGGGAGTGTTCATAAATAATCACCTTGTCAGAGTTTGGAATTTTACACCGTGGGAGACCATGTCCTCTTTGGTGCTGGAAAATTATTAAGCTTTTTATCCCTATTCCTGGCTTTCCTCAGTTCGTTCGAGAGCCTGCAATTCGTACCAGGAAACAACGCTGGCGCCAGCAGCAACGCATCAGTAAGGATCAGTTTAAGAGGACCAAGAGAATGAACTCCACGACTAAAGTTCCCAACCTCCGCAGGACAAATGCCGGCGGGCTGAGGGCAGCAGCGAGGGCGGGCAGCGAAAGCCCGTGCATTCCCAGGGGAAAGCCGCCCAACAACCCCTGCCAGACAGGGCGGCGGGAGGCTCCTGGGGAGGGCTCCCGGAGGATCGAGCGCTCCCGGGCGCGGCTGCGGGCGCCACGCAGAGCCGAGGGGCGGCGGAGCCCTCAGCCCGGCCGGCGCGGCCCCGCAGGCCCGGCGACGTGGCACCGCGGCCGCTCCCGCCCCGGCTCCCGCCCCCCGGGCCGGGCAGCGCCGCCGCCTCACCTCGGCCGGCACCGGCAGGTTCTCGGCCGCCGCCTTCAGCTCCAGCACCGAGTCGGTCTGGCGGTCGCTGAGCGGCGCGGTGGGCTGCGGGCGGCGGTCCCAGAGGCTGAGGCGGTCCCGCAGGTCCCTGCCCGCGGGCGGCGGCTCGGCGGGCGGCGGCTCCAGCATGCTGCCGGCGGCGGGACGGGCGGGCGGCCGGGACGGGCCGGGAGCGGCGCCCGGAGCGCGGCGGAACGCCGGGAGCGGGGCGGCGCTTCCGGGGGAGGCTCGGAGCGCGCCGCGCCGCGTCGCGTGGCAGCGGCGTCACGGGCACGGGGCAGAGGAGTGCGTCACGAGGGGCGGCCGGGCGGGATGGCGCCCCCTGGCGCCTGGGAGGATCCACAGGACCACAGACGGGCCTGGGAAAGAGCTGGGAGCGCCCGGGATAACCTGTGACCAAACAGCACCGTGGCACTGAGGGCCACGTCCAGTCATTCCTGAAATAAATGGGCAGGAGATCTTTCTCCTTTTTTAATGCCTTTATTAAGAAGAATCAGCTCAGGTGGGGAGAAATCGACGGGTCGCGCCCACACTGCCGCTGCTCCTAGGAGTGGCACGGAGAAGGAGGGTGATGCAGCTTTGTCCGCTGGTCTGCAGGCAGAGCTGGGGATTCTGTCCTCACGGGAGAGTCGTAGATTCCTGCTTGTTTGTTTAACAACCCGGGGTGTCTCTTTAATCAGTATCTTTAGGTTAGGGTGAGAAACAAAATGGGTCTAAGCAGGTACGGGACTACACTCCCATCCTTAGACGTCACTTAAGTCACTTGTTGGCTCGTGATTTTAGGGGTTTTTCTTGTAAAAACTGTAAAACTGTAAAAATTCAGGGCGCAATGCATTTCTCATTTGCATGCTGGCTCTGGTGTCACTGCCCATTCTCTTTACCTTGGAGGGTCTGTCCTGGTGTTTTCTTGGCAAGCGGCCAGCATCAGGGAAACAATAGTTAATCACCGACCATTAACAGGTAATTAAGGAGCCCCTCTCCGGCAGTGAAACCAAAGAGGTCTGACTTGTTTCTAACTCTGAAACTCAAAAAAAATACAACTTTCTATTCATAACAATTCCTTAAATACCTCCAGCGACAGTGACTCCACCCTTTCTGCGAAGAATCTGCCCCTGCTGTCCAACCCAACCCTCCCCTGGTGCAGCTTGAGGCTTTGGCCTCCTGTCCTGTCGCTGGTTTCCAGGGAGAAGAGACCAATCCCACCTGGCTGCACCCTCCTTTCAGGCAGTTCTAGGAGTGGTAAAGTCCCTCCTGAGCCTCCCTTTCCAAAAGCAGCTTGACCACCCCCAGCTCTCCCAGGCCTTGTGCTCCAGACCCTTCCCCAGCTCCACTGCCCTTTCCCAGACACACTCCAGCACCTCAACGTCCTTCCCAAACGGTGGGGCCCAGAACGGGACACAGCACTTGAGAAGCAACTCCACCAGTGCCAGGCCCAGGCTGACAATCCCTGCCCTGCTCCTGCTGGCCACACGTGCTGATCCAGGCCAGGATGCCATTGGCTTCTCGGGCACCTGGGCACAGCTGGCTCATAGCGCCAGCTGAGATCCTCAACTACTATTTCACTGCTTTGTTGCCTTTGGGATTTAGCAGCCAATTCCAGTCCATCTTGTCCACTATACCTCTGCAGCTTCCCCACAGGTGAACTGGTACCATGCAGTTACTGTCACTCCAAACTGGCAAACTTCTTGACACATTTGAAACTTCAAAACCGAAAGCACTTCTAAGTCATCACACTTTACATTTTAACACTTTTAATAGGCTTGAAAAAGATATATTATACTTACACAGCATACAAAAATATTTACATTTTTTATTAAAGCACAGAAACAGTTTTAAGGGGAAACACTGCACATCAGCATACCCCTATATATAGAAAAATTTTAACCTTAGGAAAGAAAGTGCCTTGTGCATTTAAAAATTCTATTTGTGAATTCAAAATTAGTAATTTTAGGTGATTACAGCAATTTTGATATCGCAATGAAACTTCTTTAAGTGGAATGCATGATTCTATGAAAAATGTGTAAAATACTAACACAAGGCCACAATAATCCAAAGCTATGGATCCTGCTTTGCTGCCCTCTGTAAACACAGAAGATTCATCTTACAATTTGCATCTCATATACTCCTTTTTCCTGGAATTCAACAACAGCACTTAAGAAGGTTGATGTAACTGTTGAGTTAACAGCCCTGAAGTTCTGATATACCTTTAAGCCTAAAGGTAATGCTTATAGGAACTGTGGTTGATTTCTACATCAAGTGTTTCCTTGCATGTAACAGCAACTTGAGCATCTTTGGTATATGAAAGTGTTCACTAGTTCTGGACTTGGGGGTCTTTTTAAAGGAGGAAAGCAGTCTTTATAGCAGATTTGCTTTTGGAGGGGTTGGCTCTTGTCACATAGGCACCACATGACAGGGCCTGACTGCTCAGTAAAAAATTGCTCTGTAAAACAGATAGTAACCAGTAGTCCTTCCCAAGGATGGAAGAGGCATGGAAAGTTTTCTCTGCAAGATCAGCAGATGGGCATGAACTTGTTTGAACTTCATTCCTACTTGCAATTTCCATATGAATATGTTTAAGAAGCACTTACACTGAAATCAAGAATTATACATGGAAGAAAAAAAAAAGAAACTTTCTTCAAGCTGTGCAAAACTGTGAACTGTAGCAACCACACTTGCTAATGAAGCTGGATTATTCCCAGAAAATTATGCAGACATCTCGGGACTTCAAACACAGGAAAGCTTCAAAACCAGAAACAGATTTTATACTGCAGCAGTTATTTTGCCAACCTGAAAGCTAGCAAAGATGTTTTGTGACGCTTCCAGTTAACTGGAAGCTTTAAGCTATTACAACCAAATTGTATACATTTCTGAAAGCAGGAAAAGCCCAACTCCTCAGTTCTGCTTATCTTCCCTTACAGAAATACTTTTTTCCTTTACAGAAATATTTTTCTTTTCCTTCCTTTATGGAAATACAGAAGAAAAAAAACCCTTTTCTTTGACTCTTACAAACACTATGCTTTGAGACTCAGATGCACAAAGTTGCATTGTGGATCTTTACATTCAAGAACAGTGAAACAGTTGACAGAAGGTATTCCACCATGTTTGGTTCAGCCTGAAAAACAGTGCACATCAGTCACTGAATCACGTGCACAAACCATGGATACAGGAGCCAGTTTGCCTTGAAATCCCTTCCAGGTTCTTCTCATTCAGTCTTGCAGTGACCTCTTCCTTTGGCCAGCAGCTCAGACAGTAAAGAGCAAGCACTCAAGACAACTTGCACATTGCTCTAAACTCAGAACATTAAGAGAACTCTGTACACAGCTCAACATGTCAGGCATCCAATTTCTTCAGCTGCTCATATGTCAGAAAGAACTGGCACATGTGATTAAGGAAAATTGTTTCCTGTTCATGCAGTTAAAACTGGTCACTTCACTACTGAAGGTTAGATGCACCTGTGTGCAGCTATGTTCCACTCCTTGTTCCTTCCTTTGCCATGCTGCAGGTTGGTCACATTTTTACACAATACTAGGCAGAACAATGAAACTTGCTTAAAGGCTGGTGATACAAAATACTTTCCCATCCATCTTCCTCAGGATCTTAAACCCAGGACTGAGGAGGCAGTCCTGCAAAAGCTGCCATAAAAATACTGCAGAAGTCTTTAAACATTTAGCTTTGATGGGCTAAAGAAGGTTTGCTTATTGTAAAAAACATTTCTACCAACCCACTTCCCAGGGCTTCTGAAACAAAGCCAAAATTGTGAGACTAAGATAAAAAAAAAGGTTGCATCAGTAACTGCCAACAGTTTCCCCAGTTCTGGAAATAGCCCCCATTCCTAATTCACCTAGTCAACTTTGATTAAAACTAGGCTCATAACAAAGAAACTGGGCAGGTATGAAATTGGAAGAACAGAAAATTATTTTGCAAGGCTATATTTTAGTGTTGACTATGTGTGAATGAAATTCAATCTGACTGGAAGCAGTTGACTAAAAAAAACCTGTAAACTGCACAATTTTCCATTCATACAAAAAGGGAGTATCTGTGCTGATATGACACTTCCCACACTGACTAATTCTGTAAAAAACAATATTTGCTGTTGTATGGCTAACTTAGTCATTTTGCACACCTATGGAAAGGATACAATGATATTCCAAGGACCAAGTCTTAACCAGTTTGGCCAAAAGCCTTTATACAGAGCAAAAAAGCCTTCATTCTTCCATGTCTAGGAAAAAAAAAAGAACAAACTTATGTAATTCTTTATTAGTGAGAAATCCAGACAGCATCTCAGCTAACAAGACTGTACCAGACAAGGGGGTGGCTTAGTTCCTGTAACCTTAATTTATTGTCTGACAGGACAAAGAAATACATTTCATTAGATGTAAACTTGCAGTTGACATCTGACAGCCCCTTGAAATTTGCTGCATGTAAACCTGTAGCTAACATTTGGCAGCCCCTGGAAATATTCCAGTTTGCTTTATGGACTTCAAAAAATTTCCCTGGACAATGTGACTTGGACTGTTCCATCAACAGCTGGACAGCAACAGCTTACTATCCATTCTTCTCCATGTAAAATCCATCATGGTCCCACCTCATACCAAAGTTAGAGACTCCAGAAACCAAATCAAAGTAATCAAAATCAGAGGCTGACCTTGCCTCTGGCTGTATTAGGCTTTCCATTATGCAGTAAGCAACACAGAAAACCATCTGTTTCAGAAGATCTTGTCCTTCAAGGACTGACCTATGAAATTATAATTTCCCGTCAGCCAGACATAGTATAAAGTTGAGCAAGAGAGATTGCTGCTGAGAGCCTTCCTCTCCTCATCCAAGCACCCAAAGAAAGTAAGGCTCTGCAGCAGACATTAACTTCCTTCCTGCCTTTCTGTCAAGACAGTAAATATTTTTCACACTTGAGTGCACTACTGACAGCATAGTCCTTGTAAACATTATGGCAAAAAGCATGTCTAAGTTACTAGGGAAAACAGAACAATTTTGAGTTCCAGAGCAAAAACCATTGCTTGGTGGCAGCAGTTTCTATTTATGATGATACATGAACTACTTACCTGTAACAAGCAATCCAAAGTGCCCTTGTAGGCTGAGTGTCCCCCATGGTTTTGGCTTTTCTGATTCATCATTCGTGTTCTTACAACATCAACTGGGTTGGATGCAAGGGCTCCAGCTAACCCACAAAGAAAACTGGAACTAGTAAAAGAAGGGTTTAATGAAACCTGATCTACCACACAGATGTACAAGAAATTCCCCTTCCCACGAAACACACAGTAATAATGACTGCTTAATTAAATTAAATCAGCTAATGGATGTGAAAAGTTACTTTTCATTTACTAAAAAAACAATTTTGAAAATTTGCTATACAACCCTTATACACATTATGCTTGGAAAGATGTTTGTGCCCCAGGGAATAATATTTGACTGTAAATTTCTTCTAACCTCAATTTGCAGAGTTGAATAATTCATACCACCCACAAAACAAATTTTCACATTGCAAAAGAAAGCTAAATGCAAATGCTAAATAAAATTAGCTTCCATGCTACCATTTGAGATGCTATTAGACTAAAAACTATAAACACATACGAAGTATATGTACACATCTAGACAAGTGATAAAAAAAAATCTAACTACTCCTCTCCCCTATAGCAAGAACTAACCAATCATGAGCTATACAACCAGTTACACAAACTTACAGGAAATGAGTATATACAGTATCTCCCATATGTCCAGACATGATTATGTGCTTCTTGGTAAGGTCATACACTGGCAGCTCTACTCCAACAACAATAGCAGCTCTCTGTGCTGTCAATGATACTCCCTGGCCAAAGAAAGGATATAGCTGAAGTTTAAAGTCAACCTTCATGCACTGTTAGAAAAGCCAACCTCTTATAATACAAAGCAAAACATCACAAATTTGTTAAGAACATTGCAGATTCAAATAAGGCTAATTAGTACAAGTCTTAGATGTATGTGCTCCAAAACCACAAATTATGAAATAACATAAATCACTTCTCCACACATGGCAACTTCAGAGCCTTTATGTTTTTTTTTTTCTCTGTTTAACATCTCAATTCTTGCATCAACAGCTAAAACTTCAAAACCAGTGTTCCTTTGCTGCTGGCTGAAAAACTGACAAAGTAAGGCTCTCCAGTTTTCTGTTCATCCTCAAGAAACTTTATGATAAAAGCATGCTAATAGAAAAACATTCCTATTTTCCAGCTATTTCAAATCAATTATCCATTTTGGCTCTTTAATTGTTATACAATCTTTGACTACAACTGGCCCAAGAGACAAGCTGTAAGACTGAATGTGAGAGTTCCTGAGCTAGAAGAGATGCTCAGCAGCTCCTTCACTTCCAAATATTCTTTAGCATATGTTTTAAAACAGACAGATTGAGAGTTGGCATGCAAAGGGTTGTTGAACTGTTCCTAGAGCCAGTCACCCTAATTGAACCCTACATTTGTCCTCCCTCTCCAAAGTGGCAGCTAATCCTCGCACACAAAGGCTGGCTGTAACCCTTCACCAAAAAGCACTGAGACACCAGCAGTGAAGCAGTCACAAATGACAGACATTACACCCTCCATATTTCTGCTGAGAACACTGCAGGAACACATGACATTCAGTTGAACAAGGAACTGTAGTTGAAGTGTAAGATACAGTTAAAAAAAAAAACTTGCCTTCCATAATCCTTTAGTGCCTTCCTTTTGGTAGATCTCTATGAAGTTGCCCATCATTCCTCCTTGAATTGTTCTACCTTGAGCTTGCATTCTGATCTGAGATTCATTAGAAGATACAATTTAAAAAAATAAATACAACAAAAAAATAAAACTAGATTCAACTATTAAGATACAACTGCAAATAGTAAAATCAATTTCTCTTTAAGTATAAAAGAAAGAGCTGACATTATCACATATCACAACTATAGTGCAAACTTTTGCCTTAACTATCCAAATGCAGCTGCTAATTTTGAAGAAGTATGTGGTAGAATTCTTAGCTGCATTGAGTCACTTCTATTTCTGTATGGGTACACTGCTCCATTTAGATAAGAATGGCAGATGGGTTCTGCAGGATATCCTTTACAGTGTTCTCACAGGAACACGTTGAAATGAAAGGTTAAACAGATTAATGTTTCAGCTACTGAGAACCATGGTCTTCAACTCTGTAGATTTATAAAATCATCCTTACAAACCTGTCAAGGTAACTTTCATATACAAGTTGTCAACAAGTGACTTGGTAAGTGGATATAATTTTAGGAAGTAACTAATTGAAGCTACACTTGAAATACAAGCTTATGTTTGAAATGCCACTACATAACCACACTAGCACTATGAAGGACTAAACTGTTTTTCTGAAACTACTAAAAAGCTTTCTTGACTTCCTTTTTATTAGGAGCAGCTTTGTAAGCCACAAGCTCCACTTTTATAAGATAAACCCATGAACCCTTTCAAGTAACTGACTATGATTAAGCTAACAGATTCTTAAAGAGGTGGTTGTTTCACTAATTCACTTTAAATGACTGATGCTGGAATGCTATTTCCTTGGAACACAGGTTTGCAAAGCCTCTCCACAGTAGTAAGGAATCATAGGGTACAAGTAGCATTCACTGGAACTCTTGCCTCTGAACTGATCTTCACCTATTTTGAGCTCCAGCAACACCCAAGTGTAACAGTGTTACCAAGAAGTACAGATGAAATATGCAGTGTGGCTTCCACACAAACACCACAGCACCAAAGTTTTTCTCCACACTCAAAAACATGTGGATATAACTACCTCCCCAGCCTTCATCTTCCTCATGTATACTTCCAAGCAATTAGTATGGACCCCAAGGAGGTTCCAAGAACTCAGGGTGTTACTGATTCTTTAGAAGTTAGGAGATGAGAACAAATAGGGTTACAAAACAAATCCTATATTCATCAGGAGACAACAAAAACTAAAAGACAAGCTCTACATAATTACCTTTAAGACATCTGTAGGGTTGGCAATAGATGACGAGATTACTCCCGAAAGAACACCGCACAGAACATTCATCATGAGGGTTTCATCTATTTCACAAACAAAGATTTTAGCTGCAGATTTACAAAACTTAAGATGCATTAGGACAGGATGATGCCTCCCCTCATTTAACCAGAGAGAGCCAGTTACAGAAGCCATAAAACCTGCTCTGACAAGTTACCCTTGCTGACTAACTTTGCTGTAACTGTTGTCAGGTGTAAGGAATGTCTTCTTGGTAGACTTGTTGAAATGCTACAGTAAGATACTCAATGGAATTGGCTTTGAGCACATTAGTCCTCAGTTAAATAGAAAATGACCACTCACCTTCTGGATGCTCAACAAACATTCTTTTTAAGCTCTGGTAAGTGCCTATTTTTATAGTTCCATATGAAGCTTGTCGTAGCATTGCCGGTGCAATCCTGTGAAAACAAGCAGGAATAATGTCTATGCTCCAGAGCTCAAAAACTCATCAGAAAATTCTTCCTAGTGCAGAGATATCTAGCAAAGAAAGGTTTGTTCATTTAAATCAATGTTTTAAGCTTACTATAAACAAAACAGGCTTTGGAGCTTTTTAGATTTTGGTTTTTGTTTTCTTTTTTTTAATACAGCCTGCAAGAACATGAACGAACTCGGAAAGGAATATTACTATTAGACCATGCTTCAACTTGTAACCTATAAAATAGCTGGCAGTCATGTCTGAAATGTAGTTCCCCCACCATCCTGCATGTTTTGAAGAAAACCATGCTCATTTAGAGACAAAGGTAAATCCAGTTTTAATTCTGAGGGATGGAACAACCATAGCAGCACTGTAGAGAATAACCTTATGCTTCGGTATTTTGTTTCATGTATGTTTTGTTCTTTGAATTTGGTTGGTTTTGTTTTTTTTTTAATAGGAAATGCTATGGCAGTGCGCAGCACTGAAGGTATCAAAGCTGAGTCTTCCAACTTCCAGATTAAGGCTAGCCAAATACCTTGCAATCCTGAAGCCCAAAAATTCACATAGAATGGGCTTATACTTTTATCAATAGACTGTTCATAAGCCATTGCTGCAACTCAGTTAACCTTACCCAGAGTATAAGGCTTTCAACCCTTCTTCTCTGCATATTCTGACCAGTGCATGCACCATTCCACGGTAACGGATCTCTTTATATTTGGCATCATTAACTTGACCTTGAACCTGGAGACGTGTTTTGGTCAGATCAATGGGGAAAGTACCTTAAAGGAAAATGAGTGAGAAAATTAATGAAGTACCTACCTAACCAAGGACAACAGAGAATATCATACAAGAAACATCAACATTTATTATATATCATAACATATGAAAATACACCCATGGGAAAGAAGTTTTTCTTACCAAGACTTTCTTTTAAATAAGTGATTCACATTCTATCACCTTGTTTCATCTAAAGGCCTGACAGAGGCCCTGCCTACCTCCTGTGTTCACATTCACTATATTTGCAGACAACACAGCATTGCCATATTGTAAGCAGCCACACTGAACAGGACTTTGCAATGCCAATCAAGCATTGAGTTTGCATGTGTATTCTACCAACACTGTTGAAAAGGATGTCACTGAAGGCAAATTCTGTAGAACATGCTATACAGATTCTGGCCTACTGTCTGAAAAATAAATAACAGCAGTACCTATTCCTGTTACTGCTTTCCTGTAACCTACTGCTATGTTATGTTCAATTCATATTCTCCATGCTTCCCTTATGAAAGGATTCAGAAACTATCCATCCAGGAAAGGACCACCTCAAAATTCCATACTAACCTAAGTACTAACAGGAGCCAGGATTAACTACATCTGTTTAAATGAGCCTTACTGGACAAGCAAAGCTTTCATGAATTGTATGTCTTCCTTAAAAGCTTCTGGCATTATTGGCCATATTCAGTGAAGTCAAATAATGATAGGTTTGAAACTCAAATTTGTACAGATTTCTTTAGTAGAAACCCTTCCCATCCCTGGAACCATTCAAAGTCAAATTGGACAAGTCTTTGAGCAACCTGATCTAATTGAAGATGTCCCTGCTCAAAGCAGGGGGTTGGACCAGACAACCTTCCAACCCAAACTACTCTATGAAAAAATAGCATTCTTAAGTGTAATTTGATACTGCCTCTACTTTACTAGACAGACCTTTCATGCAAGCCCACCACATGTCCAATCATGTCCTGCTACAATGACAATCCAGATTTCCTTTATTTTCATATACATGCATTTCAAATACAACTCTACAAAAATGTTGATATTTAATGTTTAACTTTAGAGGGGGCCTAAAACATCAAACATGCTGTTTCACTACAGCAATTATTCTATGTTGCTCACTATTGAATTTAAGTGTTCAAATCTAAGAAACCACTTGCATTCAGGAAAAGATTATTTAAACTGCAACACATATTCAGGAAAGCTAAGAGAAAAATCTACAAGTTAAGAGCATAACTGATCTACAGCAGTAAAGCAGAAGCTGTATCTACTTATGACCACTGTCTAGGAACAGATCAAACGAACACCAAATAATAAAATACAGAGGCAAAATATGTGCAGAAAACAAGACTCACCAGGGATGAGAGTTTACAGACACAAATGTTCTGACATTGCAACAGAGATAAGAGCAACTCTTCAGTCAGCATTAAGCAAAAAACTCTATGCTGCAGACCACCATATACCACTGTGTCACTGGCAGCATGGAACCAAACTTGTTTCACATAGAGACAGTCCAAGTAAAGAAAATCATGTCAATTGTTAAAGCAAACACTTACCACATTCTGCAGTGATTGATGCTAAACCTCCATAGATAAAGGGCTTCCAGTTTAGTGCTGGCATTATTGGTTCCTCTTTCTGTGAAAGAGGAAGATTTAACACTACTGTAAGTACATGTCATAAATATACATGCTAACACTTAGTAAAAGCTTTGTGCCTGGTCTATTTAAAATGGGCCTTTCAAACATGAGTAGAGAAAGAGTAAAAAACCACATTTAATACATTTGACAATCAGAAGAAAGACAGGAATACCACAGAAAGGCATAGGGTTCAAATCAGTGTCTGCTATGTATTTGGGCCACCACTCTCCTCACCATGAAAGGTTAAAGCAGGTTGTCTCCCAGGCATAATGTTAAGGAGCACTGCAGTGAATAGCCTCCAAGGATTTTTACTAAGCTGAACTAGTCTGACTACATCCTGCAGGCATTACAGAAATTCCTTTTTTTTTTCAGTTACCAACATTATTTAGCATGAGCTAAGCTGGTACACTTGGACCAAAAATAAGGGTGCATACACCATTTTGCTTCCATTCAGATCTATTTCTGCTGCCAGTGTTCACAATATTCATTCTTGTGAATGTTACATGAAAATTGTCAATTAGTGAATTTGACAAAGTAAATTCGTAATTGACTCTAGCCAATTATATTAGAAAAGAGATAAGAACTTCAAAACCAAACTAGTCCAGCCAACACAAGATTACCCCTCCCAAAAGCAAGTATATCTCAACATCTTATTTATCCCCTTCCTCACAATATAAATAGTTTTCATTCCCCATTTTCTATGATATCTCCCTAAACACTGCATTCCACAGTTATTTTTGCCAATTAATTTTAGGGAGAAATTGTACTTGAAAATACTTCCCCTGGCATTTACACTCCCTGTAATTCTTCCCTGCTTTATCACCTGTAGTGCCTAACTGGAAAATATCACAAATACACCTGTTACTTAGCCCTGCCTTTTGTACAGCTGAACCTTCTTTAGTCACTTCCTCCAGAAATGCCAATAACCCAGCACCTAAATGAGTTTTCAGAGCTGCAGACACTCAGCAGGCCTGAGCAGTTTCTGCAGCTCTAGTTTTCCTTTAATCATCTTTAGTTTATGATGAGTTACCTGGGTGTTCTGACACACTGGGAAAGAAGCTAAAAATCACACAATTTCACATACTGAACACCTACATGCACAGAAATCCTCTTATTCTTTAGACTGCTGCAAAGAACATAATTAAAAAAAAAAAGGACAAGGCAACTAAGGTCACCCCCAAAAGAAAGAACCCTCTTTCTTTTAACCACAGCAGGACTGGACTAAACCCACTGCCAAAAAGAGCGCAGTACAGAGGTCTGGACACACAGGCTAAGACCATGCCAGCTTTACAATATGAAGGAGGCAGAGCCACATGGATGACACTGTATCAGAGGGAGGCCAGTTCCAGCTCCAAGTTCCTTGTAATCCTGTTCTGCCATGATTAATGGCAGATCACTTAATTAACAGAGACAAAGCCAAGCTCAGCTTGCCCACTATCTGCTACACACCTGATCTTTACTCCTGAGAAACTCATCAAAATTGACAGTTAAGCCCCCCAAACATATTAAAACAAGTTTTCATCTGTCACAAATACTACACTAATAAAACAAAAATAGATCCTTTTTGTGTTCATTTCATATTTCACTCTGCTTAAGCAATGAAGGCTACTCACTTTTTCTATGCAATTCTGAGCATGGTCAAATAAAGTTTTCAATTTTCACACAGATTTACAAATATTAGTTGAAACCTTAATATATAAATAGGATACTCTAATGTAAAAATTTTAAAGC
This sequence comes from Passer domesticus, assembly GCF_036417665.1. Taxonomy (NCBI): domain Eukaryota; kingdom Metazoa; phylum Chordata; class Aves; order Passeriformes; family Passeridae; genus Passer; species Passer domesticus. The sequence goes on along the minus strand of NC_087475.1, from coordinate 62,471,172 downwards.
ACACTCTTCCTTTGACAGATCCCAAGGTGAAAGTCAAGGCCTGTACATTTGAAAGGTTTTCAAGTCTCATCTCCTGCCAGTATGCTGAACTAACCATATGAATCCTTCAACTTCTAACCTCCAGCCCCCTTCTTCAAGATTTCCATAATTTAGGAAAAAGTATGAAGAAGAAGAAAAAGATAAAGCAAAGAGGTAGAGTTTTTCCCAGAAAAAAAAAATAAAAAAGACACACCATCCAGTAATTTCGCCCCATGACCTCAGGTGTCTCATTTCCCGCTTATATTCCAAATTCTTGGTTTTCTTCTTAGCCAGAACTTCTTCCCTATATCAATAAAAATAGTAAGTGTCTCCTCAGAACAATTCTGTATCAGCTGAGTGAGTGGCAAACTACTCAAAAAGGTAATCCAGCCATTATAGAAAACATTAAGGTCTCCACTTTTACTAGAAAGATACAGCTTTTACAAAATACACATTGCCATACCCTGAACATCAGCGATGACAGAGGGGATACTCGACCCTACAGGACATTGGGTTGAATTAATACAGAGTCATCCACACGCTTTCTGCGGTGGTCACAAGAGAACCCTCTTTCTTTTAACCACAGCAGGACTGGACTAAACCCAAAAGCCCGGGCTGCATGAAAGAACGTAACACTTAAATAACTCGGTATTTCCCCGACGGGGAACAGGTTTGAGAAGTCCCACATCGAATTACGTATTGGTTGAAAACATCGCTAGCGTATTAAGCACACAGTACACTCGAGCTTATAGCAATTTTAACTATTTAAAGCGTATTCGGGTCTAAGGTGGCAACAACAACTACTACACACCAAAAATGGTCTCCCACCCTCCAAGACCTAAGCAGCAGCCGCCACCACCCCACTCACCACCGAGCCCTGCCCGACCCCCGCGTCCTGCCGTGCCGACCCCGCCGCTCCCAAATCCCAGCGCTGCTCCCCGCGGCCGCGGCGGCTTTTGGGGAAGGCGGTGCTCCGCCCCGGGGCGGGCTGGCCCGAGGGGCCGAGCCAGCGGCGGGGTGTGGAAGGGGTGGATGCAAAGCCGCAGTTGGTTTGAAGGGGGCGCCGAGCCGGCTGTAGTTATCCGGGGAAAAGATTAACCACGCTGACCTTGCAGTCAGAGGTCTCCCCCCGCCGCTGGCCTTGGAGGCCGGCATTTTCCATTAGCATTCCTGCTCCCGGAGGATGGAGCGGCTGTGTCGGGTGTTTGAGCGCTCCCCCGTTAACGAGCAAGTCCCTCGCCCCTCAGAGTTTTTCCTCGCTATTATCTATAAAGACATTGATTTTGCCCCTCGGTTTATGATCCTAGGGGCGCCAGCGACGCCGCAGCAGTACCCGGGCTGAGCTTTCCTGAGGCGGCACAGGAATCTTTATCTACCTGCTGTGTGGAGGAACAGAAAGGGACAGGGTGGATTTAAATAGCTACTTAGCTCTTTAAAATACCCTCTTCAATATTTTTGGCAGAAAGGTTACACGGGTGATTCAGCAGTCATAGTAGTATTACACAGTTCTGTGCCATTCTAACTACGTTTCTTTGCATTAGCAGGGCAGAAATTATGGATTCAGTAGATATGCTTTACATCGCTTTGTTCACACGCATCCAGTGACCAGAAGGAAGGGGGCTATCCAAAAGGGCGGGTCTCAGCCGCCGTACGGGTGGCAGTGACCAGTGCGTGGAGACTGGAGGAGAACCAGAAGTAGCCTGGTCCAGAGCCCAGGGCTTCCTGTGAAATAGTTGGAATCAGCTCTTTTGCTGCCCCTAAAGGCAAAGTGTTCTGGCAACTCGGTGCTTTCTGTTTCTGACTGAAGAGCTGCCAGGAGTGCTTGTAGGGACCTACCCCCACGGTGCAGCCCTGCTGCCGCTGTCAGTCGGCTGCCTTGCCCCGGAAAGGGCAAAATCCCTGCGGGATTGCTCCCCGCGCCAATCTCAGGGCAAGGCTGGAGGCTAAGAACCTTTATTTGAGCTTACTGGCTGGTGGAGAAAGGGGGTGACAGCCGCTCAGCCCTCATTGAGAAGCTGGATGTGGCTTTGCATGCAATCCTCAATAAAGCATAAGGAATCCAAAATCTGGGTTCCGGTATGCCACAAAGTGCTTAATAGGGTGAAAATAGTTCTCTAAAGCAATCCGAGCCTATTACAGACTTCCCATAAATGTTACATTTCAGTTGTTAAAGGATGGATAGCCTACAAAGCTGGTGCTCTGTAGCACAGAGTAGTGCTATCACAGTGTTGCAAAGTCATCTTTGCAGGTGGGCCTCACAGAACCTAGCTACAAAGTCCCACCTCAGAAATGGTATTCATTTTCTAACCCCCTTCTGAAACTCCTAGTACCTGGCTAGTACTTCACAGGTTTTATATCTACAGCAAGTAGTAGCATGATCTTACTTCAAATAAACTTTTAATGGCTCCTTTCTTTCTTTTTTGCACAGAGATCACTTGGACTGATTCTAACATTGAGTGATTTTGCACTTCAGTGCAGCTGTTTCAGTTTTCTGAATTCTCAAATTTCTGCCTCCTCAAATTTCTGCCTCCTTTTAAGAAGGACTTTAGTTCCACTGTGATCTTGAGTTAGGCAGCTCCTTTTGCAGGCAGATGGGTTTTATTGCCTCTGATGAAAAGCAGCTCCTGCTCACATGTTATATCTTGCACCCAATCATATTTCTTAGTTTCTTAACAACCTAGTTGCTAGTTCTCTGCTGTGTACTTCTGAATACAGAAGAATTCAGGTTAACTCTTATTACTACTGGTGACTTTCCATGGGTCCTCTGAATAAAGTCTTCTGTTGTATTCTCAACCCAATTCATACTACGTATGAGGTACGTAATGCTTTTGTCAACAGACAGTGGACTACTTTTGGCAAGCTGCCTTGAAGCTGGCATCTGCGTCACACCAGCACTGACTTAGGTGCTCAGCATCTTTCCACATGTGCTACTGATTGCACAGTCTTACAACAGCTTTATCCAAGCACCAGTTCTTTCCCAAGGGGCTGTGCAGGGCTGCAGTTTAATTAATCAATTCCCAGACCCCTAAACTTATTGCTCCTATATTTCCTCACACTTTTTTTAAATTTTTTTTTAAAGCAAAAGAAGACAGCCCTCAAACCATTTTACAGGGGAGCTCTGCTCTTTTTGCGTTTATTCCTGTTTTGCTATTTGAACTGCTGCTTGAAATGGAAAATCATTTCACTTCTGGTCTCTGTAGTGGTGGAGACAGGTCTGCCAAGTCTCCTGCTGCTTAAATGAATGGTTAGTGGAGAGACACAGCTGGCTACAGGTATTGTTCAAACTGCCTTGTCATTTTGTTGCCAGCTGTAACCACTGGAGGGTTACCTTTTTCCCTTGGCAACTTCCACAATTATTAGTTACATAATTGATTTACATTTTTCATGTTCCATTGGCTGAGTGATGAAAGCGAGCCTAGGACATTGGAGTCAAGAGCTCCCTGCCCTGGCACAGCCTCCTCACCTTCAATTGTTTGCACTTTCCCTCTGAAGCGCATTTCATCTGACCCTCAATCATACTGCAGATGACTTTGCTGGGAAAGTAGACACTCAGTGTGCTGTTGGCATGTGCAAAACTGTAAGACATAATAAATAGTATTTCCATTGTGTTTGCCAAGGACAAAGCCTCAGCCTGAAGCACCACATCCAGTTATGTGTGGTGAATTTCAGGAGGGTTGTACAGAAGAACTAGGAAAATAAGGCTAGGATTACAAAACACAATCTGTAAGAGAAAATTGAAAGAAACAGTCTTAAAAAAAAAGATTAGTATAACACCATCTTCAAGACTGAAAGTTATCCATAAAGAGGAATTTAATTATCTGTTCTCCACCTCTTATATTAGACACAACAGACTTTCTAATGGTGTGGACAGTGCTAGATGAAAATGACTGTGGAGTTTGCAGTACCTTCATCATCACCAACTTTTAAAAACTGTTAGGCAGCTGTTTTTGAGACATAATTACAATCTGGATTACCCAGGCCAAGCATTGGGATGGACTCTCAAGGATCTTTCCAGCCCTTTTTTTCTGTAATTATTCAATGAAATTTCCTTCTCCAGCTGCTAGCATATGTTATGTACAATGACAAGACAACTGAAGTTTCCAACTTAGTAACATAATCTACTGTGCAGAGACCAAAGAGAAAGGAAAGTGAAATCAGGAGTAACAGTAAATGCTATTTTGTAGTCTTTTTTTTAATTTTTTTTTTTTTTTTTTTTGTATTCTGATTTGGACTCTGGCATTGGCAGGAGGCAAAGGTCTTTACTGTTTCATTGTTTTGTGGATATAAAAGGGTCATGTTATTTGTTTTTAATGGGTAAAGGGTGAAGGAACAGAGGGCAATTCCAGGCTTTGAGTGGACGAGAGTCACAAAGCATAAGATCCCAGCAAAGCAGTTCTAGCAAATGTAAACCTGTAAACCAAACAAAATTTTCTGAAAGTGTTGCAATCTTGCAGCAGGTCCTGGGAAATTGATTTGTCTTCTTTTCTGAGACTCCATACAGAGATAATAACTCCTATGTACGTCACAGTGTTGGGCTTCATGTTATTTGAATGAGCAAATGAAAAGCTGCCGAAGTTGCTCAGATAGGAAGGCACTATAGGAGGCTTTTCACTGCTACAAAATACTTTCCAACCTCAAAGGGTGATTCTCCAGGTCCTTGCTAAATAAAGATCAGTCACAGTTGCTTCACAGAGGCTTTTGTCCAACATTTCACTGCACTAAACAAGTAGCAACTGGAAGAAACAATGCCAATTTAAATGCTGGTAGATGCAACACAAAGAAGAACAAATATTTTTCTACGTCCTACCAAAACCCAGACAGAATATGGTGTAAGATACAGCCTAACCTTTCCTACGAGGGAGATGATTCAATGTTGAATGAATGACAGAGAGGTTGACGTGACACCAAATGACATCTCACGCATGGCATGTTTTCTGACACTTTCAGTACACCCCTTGCTGGCAGTACTCAATGTCCAGGGATAGTAGGGAGCATCTGTTGGGGGAAACACATATTTGTGGAAGTGTCTGCTGGGGGAGTTACATATTTGCACTAGACTATCCTGTGAAAACAGAGTTGCAGTTGAAGTAATTCTACAGTAAAAGACAAGAGAATGGTCAGGGAGATGTACTCACAGGTGACCCCAAGCCATGTCCTCCACAATGCGGGATTTAGGTTGATCAGAATACAGAACTGCCTACATAGCAAAATTTCAAGCTTTCAGGGCTATTACTTCTTAAAGGAGCCTCACTATTCTCTTTCCAGATTCTCAAGTTTTGGTGGTTTTCCTCTAGTGTTTACAGAATGCTTTGCATTAAATTGTTACCCAAATAATACAACTTTTCTTCTGGTTACTCCAGTCTTTTGGTAACATAGCTTTTTGCTATCAGCGTCTGAATACCATTTTCTTCCTTTTAAATTTAAAAGTGTATTTGATAAAATTTTATCAAATGAAATGTTAGATAACTTTTTTTTTTTAAATAAAAAGTTCTGAAAAGGCAGGATGCTTTCTGAAGAAGTATTCTTATTCTTCTGCTTTGCAGGCCTGCTGATCCACAGGATGACAACACCAGAACTAACACAGTGTTTGGCTGAGATGAGCTGATTGCTGTTAACCTTGAGCAAGACAGGTTATTCTGCACAGCAGGGAAAAGCAGCTGTAGGATTTTGTCCTTGTGGTAGTTGTCTGTCACAACAACCACATCCTGAACAAGTCACTCAGGACCTTTAATGTGCAGTGGGATTCTTGCTGATGCAGCAAAGCAGCAGTCATGGGTAGGAACTCCCATCCCCACTGCTCCTAGTAACAAAGCCTGGCAGAGTGGGAGAGCAATTGTCTTCCAGAGGCTGAAGAAGGACAAATGACAGTGATAGACATCCTGGGTTTCCATGAAACACAGCAGCTGACATGCTCATGTCCCTCCATTTCCCAGAGTTATGCTTCCCTATACTTGGTTCAGTGGATGCCAGCCTTTGGACACACTCATGCCTTAGGAGGCAGCACCAGGGAGCAAAGCAATGTGCCTCACAGCTGTAAAAAGGGTCTTTGTTCTGCAACAAGGCAGTGCTGACGTAGCAGCTCACTGCCAAAAAGGCAGATGCTCCCTTACCTTCCCATATTCCCCTCCCATTCCCAGGCACAGTTCTAGCCCTTTGCTCAAGCTGCTGATTGCTGTCATCTACTTATGAGTGGGTTCAACTCACTAATTACAGAATGCAGCCATCAAACTCCAGGCTTCTGCCAGCTGATGCAGCTGAACTGGCTTCACACTGGCAGCAGCACCAGTGTAACAGAAGAAGCAGCATTGCATGACTTGAAGTGGGTTCATCCTGTTGGAAGCATTGAAATATTAGACTGTCTCAACATCTCACAGGAGAGATGTTGAGTATACAAGTATCTGGCAGAGCAAATACTCCTGAGGGGTTGCAGTATGCATCCTGCCTTTAACACCCCATCCTAATAGCTCTGGCCTCCTGTCTGGCTTGCAGTAAGAAGAGGAGGTGGCATTAATGCCCAGACTTCACACAATCTGCTAACAACATTTTCAGACCTTCAAGGCCAGACAACAGAGGCAAGGCAGAGCCACCTTGCAGCCTGCAGGCTGCCAGCTGGATCGTGTGTAAAACCTCATCAAAGAACTTTGGATGGCCTCCTACAACACAGCTGAAAATGCAGACTTCAATTCATGCCAAAGACAGGTTGGCCTTGTTTCAGCTCTAAGGCCATGGGCAATCCAGTTCTGCCTAATCAGAGAACCAGCCTGCAAACTTCCTTGCTTTTGATTTCAAATGCAAAGTCAACAAGAAGACATGGAAAAGAGAGACAAAAAAGCAATTAAGAGTAACAAAGATGAACAAGAGAAGACAGTGCAAATGAACGTTCAGACTAGAGATATGAGGAGAACAGGACTGTATAAATTGTGCAGAAGGTTTTACTGGTCCTTGACTGTCTGAAATAACAAGAGGGATTTTTGTAAGTGAAATGAGTAAGTGATGCTTTGAAAACAGATGGTTTGCTAGTTCAATGATAGTTGCCATGAGGACTAAGACAACTAGGTAGCTTGTTTCAGAGGAAAGCACTACAGGTGAAAGCTACTTCTGACACTTTCAGGATTCTGAGAGAATAAATGTTCTAAGGAAAGTGTCTGGGGATTGAGTGATTGTCTCTGCTTCCTGGGGGAGGTGTTGAGGTATCCTGGAAGGTCACAGCACTATGCAGTCACACCTCAGGATACCCAGCACGGCCATCCTTCCAGGCTGCTTGGAGTACAGGACTTAGCAATAGATTATATACTTCCCCTAGATGGAGTTAGACTTTGTGGTTTTGTAGTATCTGTAAATTTTATAGGAAACTAGCCTAGCTCTTTTAGTTCTTGCACATCCCGGATTTTATGTGGTTCCAAAAGATCCACTGGTTTTATTATTTTTGTATCTCAAATGACAGTCCCTACCTGAAGGGCTTCTGTAATGGAGGTAATTGTATGTGTATGAAAATGAGATAACTATAAAAACTACACAACCAAATGTATCTCAGCAATGTGTAAATGACAGCGCTTTTTTCTGATGTTGATTTTCACTGCAGACTTCATTGTAACATTGAATTTTGGAGATTATAAACAGGCTGTTCTCTATTTCTAAAACCATGAAGTACAAAAGCAGTTCCAGAAATAGGGGAACCCCAGAAAATGGCTTTTGATCAGTAAGTATACAGGATCTCAAAGGAATGGGAGAGGTGAAGGTGTGAGCAATGAAATGTACAGTATAGATGATTTTACTCACTCTATACAATCAGTACATGGTAGAGGCATTTAAATGGTGTGGTTAAAGACTAGGTGGGGAAAATAACACTGGTGTGCAGGCTCCTGCAGCTCCATCTGGTTTATCTGAACAGAGCTCATTCAATTAGCTCAGCATGTTTCTAATCAGCAAAAAAGATCTTAGTTTAACCACTGTCCACGTCACCAGTGCAGAAGGAATTAGCTCCCAAACCGAGCTCATCTGACCATGTTAGCACATAGTTATGTGTCTGTCTTTTCCATGTAAAAGTTAACACACCTGACTTCACAGGTTCCAAGTATCAATTAGTTGTGTCCCAAAAGCCCTCTAAACTTAGCCGAACACAAGCTTCTGGATACCAGCCCAGAAAGAGTTCTAAGAATTTTCTTAAATTCTGCATTGTGCTGTAATCCCCTAACAATTGTGATAGGAGAATTTCAAAACTTCCTTTACCTGTTGCAGGTGGACAGCATTAGGAATTAATTCTTGGCGTGCTGTCAGAAGTGCAGCACTTGCAGCAGGAAAATCAGAATCAGGCCTCTTTCAATCAAAGCTGTTCTGCCAGTGTAGCAGATGTTTTGTCTTGCTGTTTTGCCTTAGAAACAATGAGCAATATTTTTGCATTTTCATTAATTAACGTTCTTGGTCAAAATCATTATACCCAGAAAACTCAACTGAATAGCATTTTGGTTTTTTCCTATTAAATCTCCTAAATCCACTGCAAAATACATCAGTTCTCTGGAAAACAATTGTTCAGACAGGCCAGAGCACCCATCCACTCTCTCAACAGTTCCAGCAACCCCAGAGTGCATTTACAAGGTTTGGAGGTGTTTGTCCTTTGCTGACAAGTGGCAATGGCATCAAGCCCTGGAGTTTCTCACTGACATTCAGTTCTTTCTCCTTTATTTCGCCTGTTTTGTTTACTTCAAATGCACTGAAACAAATGGCCATATAAATGTTAATGAATTACAGGCTCACTAATCTGACCTGGGTATGCCTCCAAGTGTTAGCTGATCTCTCTCAGCTTTGTGAGCAATGTACTGTGAAAATTCTTGAAAAGCCAGTTTAGTTTCAGAGGGTGGTGGTGGGAGGCCAATTATTATTCTGTAATGTTCTCAGACCATAACTTTTATTGTAGTAAAAATAGGAGGGGAAGCCTTGAAGGAAAATCAAGAGCAAAATATTCTTGCAAGGAGACCGACTGCTCATCCTGAACCAAGGGTCTGATCTTCCAATATTAGGCTAGACACAGTAATCTCAAAATACTCCATGTGCACCAGCACTGCAAAAGATGTGGCTGAATTTATGAAGTAGATTATCCTGTCTAGTGTACATTACACCTGGAGACATCCTGTGACACTGGCACTGTAAATACAGAGATGTATTTACATTTACAGAGCTCACAGAGGCTCTGCTCTGCTGATTTGAGTTGACTGTGGCCATTGAGTGAGGAGTCAATGGTGCGAGGCACAGTTGTAGTCACTCTGCATTTTTGATGACTGAGATTGGCTGGTTTGATTCATACTTAAAGCTTGGTCCAGCTTGGCTCCAGAACATCTCAATTTTAAAATCTTCTGGAGCATACTCTGAAATGTTTTCCATTTCCATTTCCATCACAGAACACACACACACAAATAAAGATACTCTCCACCCCACTCCCAACCTTACTTTATACTTGAAGAGGTGCTTGCAAACATGAACTTTAAAAAGTACAGACAAAAGGGCAAGCAAAAGGGCAGTGGACAGGTAAAAAGATTATAATAAATCTCCTCTGTCAGAACTGCATCTTAGTTCTCACTGCCTCTGTTTTTAAGCCCAGATTTGTAAGTCTGAACTTTCCTCCAAGTAGCACATGACAGAGCCAGTTTGTGCCAGGTTCCAAAATCAGCTCCCAGAGACCTTTCCTGACCACAGACTGGAGCCAGAGCAGGCAGTGTGACCTTACTGTGGGGTCATGCTGGGCCCATGCATAAAAAAAAATTATTTTCTTTTTTGCGTTTCACTTCTGCAATTACATGAATTTTCATTTCCTCTTATTATACACTATTAACATAAGAATTGGTATTTGAAATAAGTCAAAACAAAGCCATTATGTCACTTGCCAGAGCATGGAATATAAAACATTGCAGTGAAAACACAGCTCTTGTCTTGCAAACTGCATTATTTAAAAAATATAACTACAGCCAGCTTAATATTACCTCTGTATCACACACTAGGCAAAACCAGAACTCATGTATTCAACAGTCTTCAGCTCTCAGATGTCTACTGGACATTTGTGTTAAAAGACTAAAGTACTTTCTGTATGAGTTCAATATGCAAGTCCAGGTGTGCAGTATATACAATCTGTAGCTTTCATGTTTTTCACATAAAAATTGTTTTTATATAAGCTAACAGCAGTTAACGTTGTGTGCATTTTTTATATAAGTTTTAATCTTTGAGATAGATACATGGATAATAAAATATTGTTTAAATGTTGTGGTGATAATATAAGTCTGTATTATCAATACAATACATTATTCTCTTTGTGCCTTTCTGGTAACTTCATACTTATTATTATTTACAGTTTTTAAACTAGTAGGTCCTTCACATTAATCACATAAAAAGCCAAATAAAGGACTTCAGGACTCTGAATATGACTGAAATTGCACTGACTGTGAAAAAAGGCTGTAACTGTGCCTGAAGCTGTTCACATCTCTGCAACTGGACTTGAACAAGAGGATGCAATTCCTGCATGTTTTGTAATACTCAGTCTTCTTCCTTGAGACCTTAAAGGGATCTCATCCCATAGACTGCACTTCTGAGCTGTTAGCAATGACTCTTTAGGGTATTTCTGTGTGGTCTGTTACTGCCCACATGTACACATTATGAACAAAGGGGCTGAAACCAAATAATGGAAATCCAAACTGAGTGCCAAGAACAAGACCTGAGCATCACAGGAAGCTCCTGCCTCTGCTGGGAAGCAGAAAAGTACTTTGATTCCTAAAAACATACTTACAGACTTAGCCCTGAACACCCTAGAAAGTGGCATAGCTCCAGCAGGGCTGCAACATGGGAGTTCACTACTGTCAGTCCAAAACTCAGCCCTTTTCCATGCTTATTTTTCAAGATTAACATTTTGTAACTTGGGACAAATGCCACACTGTGAAAACAAACTTTGTATCTCTCTGTAGACCAAACTTCATCATCAGCACCACTGAAATATTATCTTGACAAGATCTCAGGTTCTCACTATCCATCCTGAATATCCATGATTTCCACAGTTTTGTTTCTCTACCTATGGAAATAAGCAATAATTTGTTATGACTGCATTACACCAGAAGAGAAACTACAAATGAAGAAACATATTTTGTCAATATAACTACCAACCATCATGGCTATGTTCAGGAATGGAGAATATATTCAGAAATCAAGGAAATTATGAAAAAGAATTTTCCTGGTCCTTAATTTTCAGTGGGCTACAAAAATCAGAATCCTCAGCCTATATGTTTGCATTTTTCATGTGACATGCTCTAAAAAAATTAATTGCAAATAAAAATCATGCCCTGACCCTCTGTCTTCCTAGGTCAGACTCCAGGTAGTAAAGACACCCAGAAATGATCAGGTTGTTCCTCTGAAAATCTGGCCCTCAGGAAAGCAGCTTGCTTATAAACAGGACTGCATGCAGAAACAGAAATGGTGCCTTTTGTGTTCAGCAGCAGCAGACCTGTTCAATAAACTAATGGAGAAATTGCTATTTTTCTGTCTGTGTTTCTTGTGTGAAGCATGCAACTGAAGGCTTTGGATGAAAGCCAAGTCTTTAAATAGCACTGGCCAACAGCAGAAATCCAAAGCAGTGGATAGTAAACTCAGATTAACAGAAAGAAAAACTATCCCCATTTTCATGGCATTGCTCTTATGTGCCTGGCTGGAGCTCACCCCTTTGCCTTGCCCCAGAGGATTCTGAAGTCAATTTCTATCCTGCTGATTAGGGGTCCCCCCACAGCACTGGGCACCACGAGCACATCACACCCTGCATGCTCTCACCCAGTGTATGCAACACCCACTCTCCCCAAAAGCAGCTTCTTCCAGGATGTTCAGCACAAACCTGCCTGTGAATAGTGAGAAAATGCACCAAAAAGATGATCAGAATAATTTGCATATATTTGATGTTCAGCATAGTGCATCTGTTGCATGGTTTCCATATTCATGCTGTTCTCAGAGGAGAATCATTTGCTTTGTGCTATAAGAGCTACACCCCCACGCCTCCCTGATTTCTCTGCATTCACTCGCTCCCATACGTATTAATTTTTTCAGTGGGATTTCTTCCTGGTTTCCTATGCCCATAGAGTAGTAATGATTTGTTCTATGAAGCCTTGCAGTAGGTGCATAAACATTACTGGCCTCATTTCATGGAGAATCTGAGACAGGAGGGTTATGCACAGACGGCCATCTGTAAGCACCAGTTTTGACACACAGGAATTTCTCTGTTGCCTCACAGGTGTGTACTGTGTTCCCACCCATGCTCCTGAGCTTTTCAAAACTGAAGAATAGCATGACCTTTTAGGAAAAACAAGCCCAGACCTAACAGGCACTGTGTGCACCACAGTGGTTGTTATTTACAGCAGAAAAATATGTGTGCTCAACTTTGGATATGCATAAATGTGTTTTTTAAGTCCTAATGCACTTTGCTCATACACATGTACATGTTTGGGGGCTCGGGTATTAACGTGTGGCAGGACATCCCAGACAGGAAATTTGCTGTGATTTTTAATGATGAGCCACAGCTGCAGGAACACAGGACTAGACCACATTGCAGAACCACTTAAAAATGAGAGTCACAGAGGGGGCCTGTGGCCCTACTAAAGCATGCAGAGGGTGGATGTGATTTCTTGGCACTGCTGAAACAAGGCAGCCTGACCTCACATCACCTCTGTAATCCTTCGCTTACTCAGGGATATCCAACACTGCCTTGGCTGGGCATTTGAGCACAGTCATTAAACAGTAAGGAAGTTGGTGGCAGCTAAACCACCTGTCACATGTAAGGAAGGTTTTGCTTGCTCTTTGAAATGTCAAAACCAGGTCAGAACTGTAAGACAGCAGGATCAGATGAGGAGAAATCCTCAGGGCAGCAGCTAATGCAATTGGCATAGCTGGGAGCTGGTGAGGCAGAATGGGCAGCAGTCCTCCCTCACCTCAGCATGGCCCCACAAGTTTGCCAAGGGTTATTTCAGGGCAGAGGAACAGACAGATGATTCCCTAGCCTCCTTACAACTTTCTTTCCCCCTCAGTGTTTCTAGAAATGTTCTCCCCTAAGGCTGCATATGATTGACAAGCTAAGAAAGGACATTTAAGGATACAGAGACTTCAAACTTCTTCCTGAAAAACATACAAATCTATGCAGAGGAAGGCAACATCTCAGTGTTAAATTTCCTGACCTCCAGCAGTCCTTGGCTGTAGGGTTTCTTTCTGAGCCAGAAGTGCTTAGTAGCCTTTTCTGCAAGCTTGTAAAATTGCTTTTACAATAATCTAAACTTTTGGCATCCACAGCATCCTCAAGCACTAAGTTTCACAGGGTAACTATACACAGGGTGTTAAAAGGAGCCATCTTTTGACTCTTCTGAACTTATCACCTCATCATTTTCTTGATGTTCCCGTATTTCCTGTCTGCTGAGACAGTGAATAGTTAGTTGGTCTCTTCTAATTTTCTCAGCTCTGCTCTTGATTTCAAAGATTGCCATCACACTCACCACCCCAGATATCTATTTTTCAAGTTAGTGTGTCCTATTGCAGATAATATTTTGCTCCTTGCCTCTCTTCTTGGTACTGGTCCCACTTTTATCATACATTTTTGACACTGTGAGGCCAGGCCTGCACATGGCACTTGACATTTGGGCATCCAGCAGTTACACACAAAAGTGTGTGTGTATGTGTGTGTGTGTGTGTGTGTGTGTGTGTGTGTGTGTACAGACATATGGCAGGGATGTTTCTGCTTTCATTCTCTATTTCCTTCTTAAAATTTCATTAACAGTTTAGTCTTGTGATCAGCACTGAGAGAGGCTCTTATGTTTTCACAGATGTATCTGTAATCGCTTCAGGCAACTCTGTCCTGAATTGTATTCATTAGCTCAACTGCTTTTTTTATGTAAAACTCCTGAAGAAATGCATGAGATGAGCTGGTTCTTCCATTTTTCCTCTCTGTGTACAGCATCATAGCTGTGGAGAGAGATTTCCATGTGCCCACTGACCCAGTGAAAGAACCAAACAGCGAGGAATACCCTGGTTCATCCTGTGTGAAAGTACTCACAAATAATATAATTGGGCTTTTTTAAGAAATACAGAAATTTATTTCTGTATTATTCTTCACAGCCAAGTGTCTGTGTAGAATGGGGCACATTGAGCTCCATAAAGATCTGAGGATCAGACAGACCTCTAAATCCACATTAATGCAGGTTGTGATGCATCCTATACTTGTAACACTCACAGGGGAATGGTAGAACCCAGCCCCTGCTCAGTAAGCATTTCTGTTTGTTCTGCAGAGGACTATGGAAATCTCCAGCACCAGGAAATCTGAAGAACAAGGTAAGCAAACATCTCCCCAGAGAAGTGCATGTTTAACTGATCCCTCTGATGAAAGAAGACTTGCTGACTGAACTGTCAAGGTCCTTTTCTACCCTTATCTTGAAGTGCCTCAGATTATCAGCCATCTCACAGATAGACAAGCAGATCAGTCCCTATTTCCCCAGAGCATATTTGTGGATAGAATCTGCAAACACCTTCTTCTCTCATCCTTCTCTTAAAATTCCCCAATTTTGGGTAGCTCCTACAGTGCTGCCATACCTTTCTGAAACAATAGAGCAAATCAAAATCGCTCAGAAGCTGGGAGATACCTCCTAAGTGTCCAATACATCCTTTGTCACCCAGGTGACAAAGGATGTATTGCAGAAAGGAGGAATGTAATGGACACTAAATTCTTAACAGAAAGTAATAAATATCTGTCTTGAGATGTTTGAAAATGACAGCAACTTTGTATTTCCAGCTGACATGTGTTACGACCTCAAGTTACTGGATTGCCATTTGAGAAGCTGTTTTCCAAAATGGAATCTTTTAGTCCCGTTGCCTGCTGTCCCCTACAGTATTTTAAAGTGATGCTTTGTGAGACCAAGAAGTTCAACTACCCATTTCCTCATAATGGATATTAAATCCTGCCATTTTCCTGGTGCATCTGCAGCAAAGTTTGCTTTCTAAATGTGACTGTGTTACCCGCTGGTAGTGTCAGAATTCCACGGATAACACCATTAACATGTTGAGTGCTCTGATGATTATTTCCCTATTGACAAGACTGAGAGCTCACTCTGTGTAATAATGGCCTAAAAAGCACATAGGGATGGATTAAAATGGCAGAACTCAATTTCAGGCTTCATAAGATTTCTGAAGCAAATGCCATTTTGAAAAATGGCAACTGAGTGAGTTTAGCATGGCAGGATTAGCCCCTAGAATGGTTAAGAACTCAACAGACCCCAGCTCATTATGAGTGGATGCTAATTATCTGGAGTGAATGGTATCTGTGTGCAGCATCCAGCTGGCCGGGAGCCCAGAGCGGCTGCATCAGTTACAGGTCCGAGATCGAATTTTACTTGTGCTGGTCCTGGGGCATTTCAGGTGACATTGGAACGGTACCAACAGCAGTGGGAAAAGCTCTGGCCTCCTACCAAGGTGAGCAGAGCCCTGATTACCATCCACCGGCTCCTGTTCCGCCATCTAGTGGGGTGTCTCCACATGGCACAGGCGTTCAGAAAGCCTTGAGGCTGGCACAAAAATAGAGAGCTCGCAGGAGCATGTCTTTGAGTCCTCTCAACAGGGATCACTAAATTAACTGAAGATGTCCTCAGGGTGAAGAACTGGGCAGAGATGTGTGCCTTAAAAGCAATGGCTAACTTTGAAGTGGTGCCTGTGTGTAGAACTTGTAACCTTGACTCACGTTGCATAAAACCAGCTCCACGGATGAGCCGCCCTGCTGGGACTCTGTTCCCCAAGGCTCAGCATCTGTTTGTGCTCAGGCCCATCCTGGCCTGGCTGGGGCACCCTGGGACTAAGCCCTGGCTTGGGAGGACACTTCCCCTGCCTGCAGTTCCAGCTCCCCTTTCCTTACGTAGCCAGCCCGGCTGCTCCATGAGAAGTAAGCTTGAGCTCTCTTAAGAAATGGATCTACTCATGAGTTATCTCTGCTGTGGAGAATAAACAGGACAAATTCCATTCCCATTCTTTGCAAAACAATTGAACCAGCCAGGCATACACTGATGTTTTTTTGGTTTTTTGGTGGATGACTTTATAAAACATCCACTCTGCTGTAAGAGAGGATATGTCTGCAGAGAGACATCCAGTTTTACTGCCCATGGACTAAGGAGAGTCCCATCACAAGAAATTAGATCCCTTTGTCTTAGGTTTGGCACGGAAGGAACCCTTTCTGCAGCATATCTCTAGTCTAAGGATTGTACCACACTTTATTTAAATAGGACTAAAATAGGGACTTACTAGGATTAAAACTCTGGGCTCTGCAGAACCTGAATGCTTCTCCTTCTGTGTATATGTGATTTCCATGCAGATCCATCTTGCCATGCAGGGCAATATTCCTCTCTCACAATGACCCTTTTCAAACCTTCTTGTTCATTCTGAATAGAGATTTGAGGATATTAATTTTACCCTGATTGTGCAACCACTCTAAACAGGTATAAATGACAGCACATCTAAGAATGACTTGGTGATGAATAGGGCTAAAAAGAACCTAGAGACAGGCAGAATCAGCCATTATTTGTGTCAATAACAACAGATCTAACATGCTTTCTGATCTCTCATGAGCAGGTTTCTAGCTTATTCTCAAAAACTTGCCAAGACAGAGAACTAGGTAGACAGCCTATTCTTTGCTTCTCTATTGGCTGTACTGGAAAGCATTTCCAATGGCTAACCTAAATCTTCCTCGCAGAATAAACAAACTGATTCATTTTCCTCCTACTCATTTCCTCTGCTCTTGTGAACCCTTGCTGATCAGTCCATACCTTTTTCCAAGTGTGTTGCTAAAGCAGTGCTCCAGGAAACACCAGCACCACCAAACAGCCCCTCATATCCACGACAGCACCAGTTTCTTACATATAACATCACCACTTATTTACTCCAATACGGTGTGGGCTTTTCTCAGAACAGGTGAAATAGGCATTAGGATTTTTTTTTCCACTGGTCAAGCATCAGAACAGACTGCCCAGGGATGTAGTTGAGTCACCATCCCTGGAAGTATTTAAAAGACAAGTAGATGTAGCACTCGGGGACATGGTTTAGTGATGCACTTGATAGTGCTGGGTTAATGATTGGACTCAATGATCTCAGAGGCCTTTTTGAAATCAAGTGTTTCTATGACTCTATGATTCCGGTTCAGCTTTGGATCCACCAGTATCCTAGATCTTTAACATGCCCAGTTCTCTGTCCTGTGTCCATGGCTGATCATTTCTGCTCTGCACTCACAAGCATGACATCAGAGCACCCATATAGAGCACATCATCATCTCAGCATTCCCTGGCATTTGCCAGCAGCAGAAGCCTACAACAGAGCAGAGGACCAGGGCCAGGATAAGGCAGCACTTCCCCTATGCACTCTTTGAGTTTCTAGTAATGTGTGGCTCAGAGCTTTTTGAACATTATGCTGCATCTTTGTGTTCAAAAGCCGTTGGTAGATTTTCCTTTTAGCAAACGTTTAACTGCTCATGGATGGGCTGGCCTTGTCCAAATGCCTTCTAACAATTCAGGCCACTTTTCCAATGTGTCAAAATCACTTTTTAATTCCAATCTTAATCTCCAATACACTTGTAGTCCTTCCCATTGTAACGTTACTGCCACTTTAATGAATGCACTCTCTATTCCATCACTGAGCACATCAGTGGGACACACTGGCAGCAGACCTGAGGATCAGGTGCAGGCATTTCCACCACAGCCCTTTCAGTCACCTGGATGCTTATACAGTTAATAAGTATAAAATTGCGGGTGGGCAGCACCTTCCTTCATAGTTCTTAACTTGGGAATCGCAGTCCTGTTTTTCCTAAACACGCAGCAGCTGCAGGGCGGGCTGACAGCCTCACAGCCCCCAGGGCAGGGTCCGGGTGAGCTGGCCTGGTGCAAGCAGTGCCACAGATAAAAGGGTTTGTGGCTGCGCAGTGACCTCTGCGTCTGTCCGCAGAAGTGCAGCAGCCAGCGAGAGGAACAGTAAATACTGAAAATGCCCAGGTAAGAACACCTGCAATTGTTCTGAGCGCAAGAGGGGCTGTTGCTCAACCAAAGATCTTCCTTGCATTCTAAAAAGTGATGCCTTTTTATGGAATACCTTAATCCATCTAGTGCAGTCTAATATGGTCTATCATTTGTGAATAGATCTGAGCTGATAAACTGCACTAAAGATCAAAGCTCAACTCTTTCAAATATTAATCTTGGGATTTGGGATTCTGGCTTAGTACACTGCCAGTGTAAATCTAAATTATGAATTTTGGCTCGAGATCCAAAACAGTTGAAGGATTGCCAAGCACTGGAAGACTGACAATATTCATAACATAAACTCACCTGAAAGAATCAAACTGATGGTCTGGCTTTGTAAGATCAATTCCCAATTAATAAGAGAGGGTAACAAACAGTGATCAAATCTTTATTGGCTGGAAATGCTCCGGGGAAAGGACTTGAAGGAAACCAGTTAAAAGCTGCAGTTTCCACCTGTGTGTGTTGAAACAGGGTCTACAAAGTCACAGCTCTTTGATACAGTCCTACATTCCAGACAGATTTGTGAAGATATGAGCTGATCACATGCATCCAGCCTTTGTGCTGGGAGATGCACTGGGCACAGACTGTCCTGCCAGCCTCTCTGCAGCACCAGGGCTTGCTCCGCCCTTTAATCCTCATTTTCCTAGTTTCCTTCTACCAGCAGATGATATATATATATATATATATGCACTTAGGGTCCTCTCCCCCACACCCAGCAAATGATGTAAAACATCACCATTTTATGTGAATTTAACAGCTTTTTACGGAGGTTAGACTGGTGCCATCCCTTATGTCATAGCCCAGTATCACCTCTCTTCCTTCAGACTCACCTCTGCTTTATTTTCACTGATTGCACCCTGCAGGGAAGTTAGCTGAAGGCAGGATCCCCTCCCTTTTCTTACAGCTCAGTGGGAGTTGCCACAATGGGCTGAAAATGTAGTGTTTATTTAGGGACAGGATGGTGTAGTATCAGCTGTCACCCGGCACTTCAATGCAAGACACAATTAGTTGAGCACAGCCATATCCAATCGCTAATACTCGATGGAAGCAATACTGCAGTAATTCACAACTGTCTGAGGTGTGGCTTTCCATGAGAAAGGCTTCTTGTGAGACTCTGCAGACAGCTGCCAGAAAATCCTCCTCAGATATAGTTAGAAGACTCCTATAAACCCACAGGATTCCATCAGTCCTTCTGGATTTACACAACACCAAAGGTGAGGTGCACTATCAGGAAAGCTTCTCACATCATTTTGGTTGTCAATCGGCAACTAAAAAGGCGGAGGGAGGGATACAGTGGATTCACTGAAATGTGAATCCAACTCTGGCTGGATGTGAGAAGTGCTTGAAGAGGCTGCCTGGACAGAAAGCAGGTGAGGAACACTAAGGTTTTCTCAAATGTCACTGGTTTCTGGAAAAAAAAAAAAAGGGAGGGAAAAAAGCATTTTCAAATCTATTTCACAAAGTATCAGCACATAACATAATTCTGTGTTAATATGGGATCACAGGAAAATTTCAGCAGTGGTACCTCAGTGAAGCCTATGCCAATTAAAACACTGCCAACTTCAGCTTGATACTGATTTAACTCCACATCAAACTGGCATTCACACAGGAGCCTTGACCCATTTAACAGACGCATTTTGAAATGACATCTCACATGTTACACCTGCAACTCTTAATGCAGACCTACAGGCAAGGCAAAGCAACCTGAAGATCCATCTACCTTCACACTGTGCTAAAGGCTGTCTACCCTGACTTCAGCAAGTTGAGTCAACTGATGAATTTGTAAGAGGTTTCTGGACTACTCAGAAATATCCACTTTTCTAGAACAGTCTCTTGAAAGTAAAACCAAATTGAAGCACACCTACTAACTGGATGTTTTTAGCTGCATATTACACTACATAGAAGGAGCCAAATGTTCCCCTGTCACTCAACACACTGCTAAAGATGTAAGTTGCTCTTTTTTTACTGTGGTTTGTAAAAGAGGGGCTATCTTTTATCAGGCCAGCTGCCACTGAAAAAGAAACAGGAAAAGCTTTTGGGAAGAAGCCCCTTCTTCAGGCCCAAAATAGCAGCAGTCTTGAAGGTGAAAACCAGCAGAGAACGACTTATAAATTTAATTAGATTATGTAAGAAGCTAGACCATCTTAAAAAAAAAAAAAAAAAGGCCACTGATATCTGGAGCAAAGGAAGGAAGAGCAGGGAAGGAGGAGATAAAAAGGGAGTTCCACTGGCACACACAAAGAAAGCAATGAGCAATTCACTGCCTAAGGAAGGTGAGGGACAGGGAATTGTGTCCTGTGCCCTGATGTCTCTGCCAAGTCCAGGATCATTAGCAGCATTAAGTGTTTCAGGTCCCATGATGTCTTTTGAAGGTATTTTATCAATGTCTCTTAAGAATCAGAGTTCAAGTGAGGTCTAGATTTGTTTTAGCTGTGACAGGCTGCTGCAGGAAAGTATGTCCAAAGGGGGAAAAAGAGTTTTAGGCATAACTGCCCTTCCATCTTTCATCTCGACCTTGACTACTGGGCTAAATCTCACTTATCCTTAGAAAAATAAGAGAAATACACCTGCCCCAGCCAGCACTATCGCGAGTGCGTAAGCAGTGCCCCTGAACATACCCAACTCAATTTCACTGGGGGAGTAATAACAGAAAGAGTCCAACAGCTTCCTAATTATTTCCCTATAAATGTTTTGAAAACATCACTTATTTGGAGGAGGTTCACCACCCGGGAGAGCAAATGTATGTCCATGTACACCCAGTAGGGCGAATGGCTTTCTGTGTCCCTGTGTCACAGCCCTTGCAAGGTCCAGAGCCCCTCAGCAGCTGGAAGTGGCCAGGACAGCTCACACAGACACACCCCATCGGGCTGCCCAAGGAGGGGACACCCTGGCTGTGGTGGGACACGGGCAGCAGTGCTTCCCCGGGGTGCTTGGGAAAAGCTGGGCACACTTCTCCTTGGAAAGTCAGTGTGTGGATTTATCAGGCTGCCTGTGTTAAACTAGAGGCTAGTCTGGAAAATGGGAGTGCCAAGACGCTTCCTAATACAACACAAGGAAAAGAGAGTGGATATACATTTAAAACCAAACAAAAAACCCCAAAAAACCAAAAACAAAACAAAACAAAAAAAAACCAAAACCAAACAAACAAAAAACCCAACAAAAAACCAAAAAAAAAAAAAAAAAAGAGGAAGAAGAAAAGATGGATCGATGTGCCCCAAAGCTGTACCATCTTGCAGCAACCGGCAAAAAAGAAAGTGAAAATGTGATCATCCCAGCTCGGTGACTCTGAGCAATGAGAAAAGAGCCAGTGATCTCACATCCCAGACACCTCATAAGAAGTTAGACAAAAAGAAAAATGTTACCGAGAGCTTAAAAGATTAGGGGAAAGAGGAAAATTGGTGTTGAAACCCATGAAATGCAACCGCAGGCAATGAGGGAGAGGCACCAGCCCCGCTCTGGCGCGGGCAGGACTGGTTGCTCTCCAGAGGTCCCGTCCCTCTCACTCGGGAAGGATGAAATCCTGCTGCCCGTTTTGCAAACTGAATCCGAGCAGAGCCCTGGCAGCCAGGAGGGCCAGCCCTGTCCTGGGGGCATCAGGCACAGCATCACCAGCCGGGCCAGGGAGGGGATTGTCCCGCTCTGCTCTGGGCTGTGGCTGCCCCTCATCGAGTGCTGGGGGCAGTTCTGGGCGCCACAACGCAAGGAAGACATGGAGCTGTTAGAGCGTCCGAAGGAGGGCGGTGACGATGGCACAGGGCCGTGAGGGAAGCCGTGTTGATGCCGGCGGAGGCGGAGGGCCGGCCCCGCGCAGTGCCGGCTCCCTGAGGCGGCGCCGCTGCCCCGGCCTGCGCTGAGCGAGCCCCGCGCTCGCGCCCCCCGCGCGCGGCCGTTCCGGGCGCGGCCGCGCGGGGGCGCCGCTGGCGGAGGGGCGGGGCGGCGCTCAGCGCGCGTGCGCGGTGACGCGCGGGGCCGTGCCCGCTATATGAGCCCCGGCCGGCGCTGACTCGGCCCTTTCCGCCCCGCTCCCGCCCCGCGCCCGGGTCGCTGCGCTGAGACCCCGCGCCCCCGCCGCCCCCCGCCGCCGCCATGATCATCTACCGGGACTGCATCAGCCGTAAGGCCGCGGGGGGGGCGGCGCGGCCGGGAGGGACGGCCGGGCTGGCGGGCGGAGCGGGGGGGGAAGCGCGGCCCGGGCCCGAGCGCTGGGCCCGGCGGTGCCGGCGCGCATGTGCGGGGCCGGGCGGGGGGGCGCGGGGGCCGGGGGCGGGAGCGGTGGGGGAAGGTGGGGGCTGCCGGAGGCTGACGCGGCCCGGTGTGTATGTGTGCTTGTCTGTGCCCGCAGAGGATGAGATGTTCTCGGACATCTACAAGATCCGGGAGGTGGCGGACGGCCTGTGCCTGGAAGTGGAGGGGAAGGTGAGTGCGCGCCCGCCCCGAAGCAGGGAGGGAGGAAGGGTTGCCGCGGTGACTCACGGCCGGTGGGGAGTGGGGTGGCGTCCCTGCCAAGGGCCCGAGCAGGGAAAAAGAGAAGGGAAGACTCACCTTGGCCCAGTGCCCCGAGCTGCCGTAGATGGTGCCCGAGAGAGGCTGGGTCAGCCAGGCTGGAGTGTAATGGGGCTTCGGTTGTGCACCGTGGGCGAGTCGTGCTTGGGAGTCATAGAGCCATAGAACGCTTTGGGTTGGAATAGACCTTGAAGATCAGCTAGTTCTAACCTCCCTGCCATGGGCAGGGACACCTTCCACTAGACCAGGTTGCTCAAAGCCCCATCCAGCCTAGCCTTGAACACTTCCAGAGATAGGGCATCCACAGCTTCTCTGGGCAACCTTTGCCAGTGCTTCCCACATAAAGAATTTCTTCTTAATATGTAATCTAAACCTACTGTCTTTCAATTAGAATCCATTCCCCCTTTTCCTGTCACTGGGAAGTTAGTGCTCAAGCTGCAGCCAGGTCCCTTGCACTGAGCTGTATGTCTCGAGTTGTGCCCTGCTGTCAGGTCATAGGTGTGTAAGAGCAGTAGTGCTAAGGTTTTTTGCAGAGCCGTTAAGTTTTTTGATGTCTCTAAATCTAGATGGTCACCAGGACAGAGGGTCAAATTGATGACTCTCTAATTGGTGGCAATGCCTCTGCTGAAGGTCCTGAGGGAGATGGAACAGAAGCCACGGTCATAACTGGTGTTGACATAGTAATTAACCACCACCTTCAGGAGACCAGCTTCACAAAAGAATCCTACAAGAAGTACATCAAGGATTACATGAAAGCGTAAGTGTTGGCAGGTTTTTCCTCTCAGTTGGATTGCAGTGGTTTTGTGTGCTTGAGATTGTAAAAACAGCATTGGATTTACTCGTGTTAGGTGTTCATCCTGATACAGGTGTGAAACTGGCTGTGAACTTCAGTAAGGTCTTAATGCTTGGCAGAAGTGGAGCTCACAAGAATGGGGGATGGAATATCTATGTTTATTTTGGCTGAGGTGGAGGACCTGATCATGTGCTTTGGATCTTATTTGTAGCCTTGCTGTTTTCTGTTTCTCCATGCCAGACCTTCATGTGGAAGGGACTGAAGTTGTAAAGAAAAGCTTCTGACACTTTTCTAGAGTGACAATGTAAACAGCTAAAAAAAGTGTGTGAATGGGTCTTTTTGCTAGTTCATGGTGTAATACCTGTTGTTTGATGTTCAGTGGGGTCAGTACTGAAAGTGAAAAAGCTTTGTGACGTGGTGGGTGATACTCCTGGTGCTGTGGAAAGGGCTTGCTGATTTTTGCCTATTACTAGCCTGGTTGTAAAATGACCTTGGTAGGAGTGGCAGGTACTGTTCTGTGATTTCACTTGAAAAACTAAGTTAAAATCTGGGGGCTTTGAGAGGAAGTGGGGGGAAAGGCAGCAAAATCTAAGTTTGACAGGTTTATGGGTGTAGTCTTTCTGCTATGACATCCTGCCAGACAGTGAAGATACTAAGCTAGAACGTGTTTTCAGAGCATTTTTACTTTCTCCTTCCAGAATCAAAGCCAGACTTGAGGAACACAAGCCAGAGAGAGTAAAGCCTTTCATGACTGGGGCTGCAGAACAAATCAAACACATCCTTGCCAACTTCAAAAACTACCAGGTAAGTTATGTCTCCTTACAGCAGTATTGATAAGCTGTGATTGGTTCATCTGCTGAACAGCTTGTTGAGAATTTTGAGGGCTCCTGTTGTGGGCCTGCTATAACCTGACCATCTCTGAGAGCATTAGGGGCCTGAGAGTCAGGGAGGAGAAACAGCCAAAGACTGTTGGATGTTTGGGGACCTCGTTCCAGCTGGTAATGCTGGTAGTTACCTGCATTTGTTGTTGTGGTGATTCAGGGACTGTGCAGTTAGTCTTGGATCACTTTGGCCCCTGCCGTCTCTTGCTCAGTTCATAGCAGCATGATAAAATTACTGAATCACAGAAGGCTTTGGGTTGAAAAGTGTTATCTGGTTCCAATTCCCTGCCATGGGCAGGGACACCTTCCACTAGACCTGGTTGTTCAGAGTCCCATCCAGCCTGGCTTCAGACACTTCCAGGGATGGGGCATCCACAGCTTCTGTGGTCAGTCTGTGCCAGTGTCTCACCAGCAGCACAGTAAATAATGTCTTCCTAATATGTAATCTAAATCTGTCCTCTTCGGAGTTTCAAAGTCATTCCCTGTTGTCCTATTGCAATGTGCCCTGTCAAAGTCCCTCTCCAGACTTTTTGTAGCCCCTGTTATGTATTGGATGCTGTAAGGTCTCCCTGGAGCCTCTGGGGGTGAACAGTCCCAATTTCCTCAGTTGGTCCTCATGGGAGAGGTGCTCCAGACCTACCTAGGCTTGGTCCAGCAGGTCCACATCCTTCTTGTGTTGGGATCCCAGCTCCAGCGCTGGATGCAGGTCTCCAGGTGAGGTCTCAGCAGAGCAGAGGATCAAAATCATATCCCTGGACCTGCTGGTCACTCCTCTTTTGATGTTTGGGTTTCTGGGCTGCAAGCTCACAGTGCTGGATTACAAGGACTTATTTGTCATCCAAGGCCCCAAGCCTTTCTGCTGAGAGCTGCTGTCAATCCATTCCCAAGCCCTGCAGGTCTCTGTGCTTGGGCTTGCCCTGACCTGGGTATATGGCATTGCACTTGGCCTGTTGAGCATTACAAGGTTCCCATGGACCAACCTCTCCAGCCTGTCAGGGTCCCTCTGGATGGCATCCCTTTCTTGTCATGTGTCAGCCATGGTGGCAGTAAGATGGACAAGCTGCAGAGAAGGAAAATCCCTGTGGCTGGTCAGGGAGACTTTTAAACTGAGCTTGGTGATGTTGCATTGTTTATACAAAGCTATTTTATAAAAAGGCATTTTCTCCTGGCATTAGCCAATTAAATGTCTTAGAGACGCATTCCTCTGCAGTTCTTTGTAGGGGAGAACATGAATCCAGATGGAATGGTGGCTCTCCTGGATTTCCGTGAGGACGGTGTGACCCCATATATGATTTTCTTTAAGGACGGCTTAGAAATCGAGAAATGTGTAAGTACAGAACCGGGTTAATGTGTCTAAGTACATGGTGAGCTCCTTCGTGTCTTGTTTTCCTGTACCCCTGTTGAAGTTGAACAGTAGCTGCCAGTTTGAAAACTTTTAAGTATTGTGTAAGTACAGCCTGATTGGTGCTTTTGTATTATACAAAGTGCCTGAAACTTTCTTTGAGTACTATTCAGTTGTACTAAAAGGGGATGTAGTAGTATCACTGCTGTGATTCATGGTGACTTAATGGCCAGGAAATGCAGAAGGGGTGGCCCTGGTGAAATGTGTGTAATTGGGAATGGGTTTAAACCATTAGATTAAAGAGCAGGTCCTCTGAAATGGAACACTTCTATTTTGGATCCCTTTTCTGGAGGTTGATTGTGAAGTACCTTGTGTGGTCATGTTCCATGTTCTTTCACTTAATCTGATGCCCTTATACAAGAACTGTCAGTTTAAATATTGCCCTAAATTTGGAAACGCAGTATTACTTGACCAGATTCTTAACCTTTTTCTGTCTGGAATCTCCAACTACCTGAGGTCCTGTGGGCTGCTTTAACTGCTCTCTATTGGAATGTAGTTACCACAAGACAGTATTTGGATCTCAACACTTGTGGGTTTTTGGCTTGCTTGGAGACCTGTGGAATTCACTGCAGTGTGGGATCAACAGTTGCTTTGCCCATTGTGGACTTGTGAAGTCTGTATATAGACAGCTAAATTTATCTAAAGCCTCTCACAGGCTTTCTGGTATGCAAGTCATGTAAAGATGAGCCAGATTCTGGTGTGGAGCAGTAACCCAATGAAGGGAATACTTCAGTTGGCCAGACAGACACAGCACCTCCCACAGCCTGATGGAGGGGGGATGTCTGTTCTGGCCCAGGAACCAGGTGATCACCTGGAAGGCACCTCCTGGGAGCAGAAGCTTCTGTGCATCTCCTCTGTGGGGAGGCATCCCTCTATGGGGGCACGCCTTTTACATGTGTTTGGATAACTCCACCTACTTCAAGGTGGAGTAAAAGAACAGTAGCAAGGTGTTCCCATGTGCAGTAAAACCTGCTTCAGCTTCTTGGTGCAGCTGTTTCAGGAGACAGCCAGGTACAGTGTAAGCTCTGGTTCTTGCTTAGGATGTGCTTGAGAGGAAATCTGAACCTTGGTGTGTCAAGCAGGAAGGGTTTGAAAGCGTGTTCAGCCTGGCTTGCTCAGCAGCTGGTGGCTGCCAGTTGCTCTGTATGATTGTAAAAATGATCAGCATCCTCTGATAGACCACGAGCACTTTCCCTGTTGCTCCCTGGTTTGCACTAAGATGCAAAAATAACTTCCTTGCGCTTTCTGCCTGCCTGACTGTGGCAGCCCAGATTGAATTAGGGAATACACAAACAAGTTACAGAAACTTGCTGATACTGTCATGACATTTAACTAACACTTGCTACTCTTTTTTCAGTAACAAATCAAACAGTATGGTTTTGGATCACTTGTCTTCATAGCTGGCTGCTGTTTCTTCTTCATCGGCACAACACCAGGAATCAGCAATGTCTAACTGGACTGATGTCATCTTGAGCTTTATTCACTTATTTTGACCCTGATTTGGAGTGGAGGCATTGTTTAAAAAAAAACGAAAAAACATCTATCATGTAGGTTGTCTAAAATAAAACTCATTTAAACCCATTCTAGGTGATGTCTTTTGGTCTGATGTGTCTCTCAAGGTGACTCGAAGGAGAGGTTGCACACCAGGGATTGGATGCTGTCAGTAGCACAGCTGGTGCTAGAGCACTACAACTGGACTGTTTCCAGACAGATTTCACAGTTTGCCTGTGGCATTGGAGTGCAAAAGCAAGTTGAGGTCAATAAGGCAAAGTCCAAGAAATGTCATAATGGAGTGGATCACCTTCATCTTTTGTGATTGTGCAGAGTCTTACCACTTCCAGAGATAAATTAATAATAAAAACATCCCAGAATGGAATATGTGCTACTCCAGCTGAGTGCTGGCTGAGCTGCTTTGTCAGACAAGAGTACTTGTGCCTCTGCTGAGCTGTAGTATGTCTCCAAGATCAAGGCAGGAGGCTGAATGGGAATACTGGGGAGAGAAGGTGAACTGGCTCAGTTTTCCAGCACAGCTTGGCTGTGGTACTTGGTATTTGACAGCTGTTGGGGGAGAACTAGATGATATGAACTAGAATTCAGTCAAGTTGCAGGACTTTGGCTTTTTCTGTACTTGGCTTCTTGGAGAGTGGTGTTGGAATGGCCTAGCCCTGCTTTAGACTTCCTCCAAACCAGGTGAATGCTTGTACTTGGACTTGCCTGAGTCTTTGTAACTTAGGTTCCTGCTGTATTCCTTGTTAGGGAATGCATCTGTTTGACAGACCTGGAGCAAACACTGTTGCTTCTCAGGTTCTCTTTTGAGATGCAACAGTAACGGGTTCCTTGCGCTTTCTGCCTGTCTGACCCGGTGGCAGTTTGGATTGAATAAAGGAACACAAATTCCTTCAGAGCCCCACTGGGAGCAAGGGCATGTCTGTTGCTGCTGACCCTGTTCCTGACCAGGGATGTTGCCTTGGACTGCTAATCATTAACTTTTTCCCTGCTGCAGTGATGGCAGAGGCATAGGAGGTTAAGGTGCCTGAAAGGGGAGGGCACAGCCCACTTGGTAACTGTTATCTCCTTTGGAGTTTTCACATCTTTGCTGTCTTGTGTCGATTTTTGGCCCCTGATGCTGGAGGGTGGAGGGTGGAGGTGGTGGAGGTTCTGCAGGGGTGAGATAGATTTGGCAGAAGGCTGGGAGGAGTGAGAGACTGGAGGAGGGAGTGGAGCCTGCCCTAGTTATCTCCCAGGTTCCTGTCTGGTTAAATACACCCTATTATAGTTCTGTGGGAACTTCATATATATATATAGGGTTTTTAATTTTTTTTTTTTTGTTTTATAAGCTTGTTTAATAAAGGGTTTTGGATCAGCTGTGCTGGATGAGGTACAATTTTTGTGTAGCCTGCTTCATCCATTGAGGCTGGGAGGCAGGTGCAAAGCCAGATAAAGTCACTGAGGCAGCTTGTGCTTTTCTTGCAGAGGATGTGTTTAATGGGGCCAGGTGAGGATGTTATCTTCCCTTTCCTGATGCTCCTTCATTAAAAATGGCAGCATTAAAAGAGAGGAAAAGGAGGCAGTCCTCAGCTGAGTAAAGTTAGTGTGGGCAGGGCAGTGTGGTATGCCTGTGCTGCCCCTCATAGCCCTGGCTCCCGCTTCCTGTGAGTCAGTGTTTAAAATTCTGGGGCTGATATGTGGGAGTGGAAATGACTCCTCCCCTTGCTGGCTGGTCCTGCCAAGGCTGGGAGCCCTGGGCACCAGCCTGGAGCCAATTGCCACGTGGCACCTGTGTACAGATGTGGAGCTACTTTGAAAAGCAGGTGCATCAAAGCACAATGAACACAGCCTTGCTGCTTGGTTGAGTGGTAAATTGTCATCCTGTCTGTACTCCAGGCTCATTGGGGTATTTAATTGCTGTGTGTAAACATTCCTGACTAGGGAGTTCTGTGCTCCAAGCAGCTGCTCTGATGGGAAGGCTCCTTTCAGCCTGCTGTAAGGAGGTGTCAGTTCAAAGGCTCTGGAGATGTGGCATTTTGTTTGTTTCTTCAGTGAGCTGCACTTCCCAAAAATGCATTGCTGCCTTCAGTTTCTCAGGGAAGAGGATAAGCCTTGCTGCTCTGCAGCATCACGTCTGTCAGAGGCACCAGGGAGGGTGTGGCAGGGAAGGACTGCGGCAGTGCCAAGTTGCCGCAGCTGCACTGCTGTGGTAGCTGCCTGCTGTGCAGTCAGGGTGAGGGAGGGGAGTCACTGCATGCTGTGGAGGGGAGGCCCATGCTGGTAAATGTGCTTGTCCACAGTCCATGACGCAGCTCTCTTGGGAAGGAAGTCTGCGTATTTCCTCATAGCGTAATTCCTCTTCCTCTGACCCATCTTCATCTCAAGCAGCTGTTTATTTTCTGAGCCTGAAAAGCTGAAGTGATTTGGCAAGGAAAGTCTTCATACTTCAGACAACATCTTTGGAGTTATTAAATTGATAAAATTCCCCATGATAACAAATTAGCCTGGTGCTACTTAAAATACAGCTGGAACTGAAGGACAGCTTTAACACTTAGCCAAGTCTTGTTTTAAAATGTGCTTATCAGGCTTGCATCTCACATTCCTGGAAAGATACCTTCAGTGGACTTGGGAAGGATCCAAATTGCATTTTCCCTGAGCCTCATGGAGCAGGTTAAGCAGCTGGGTAGAAACCTCCCTTATGCTGGTTGGGGTCTCAGGCTCTGTGGGGCCAGGAGGCTGCTCCCACTATGAGCTGGATGCTGACAGGAGAAGGAAGGTTGATTTGCTTACAAGAGAAAAACCTGCCTTTCTAGTTTCGTGCTTCTGTGGTTAAAGGAGTGATGCCTTGGGGCTGAAGGAAGCAGCTGCTGTGCTGCCCACGTGTCCCATGGTCTCCCTGACTTTTTGCCCTCAATATCTGCTTATTATCTCACAGTTTTGCTATGCCACCTACAAATTCACTATTTTTGTTCTCTGGAAGCAAACAAAAAATCCCAAACGCTTTCCATGCCCCAGTGACTGATGTTAATGTCCATTTTGCTGCCTGGCCATCTGCTTGGAGGAGAAAGGGTGCAGACCTGGGGGTGTTTGTGCAGTGCAGGGACCATCTGGTGTTCCCACTGCCCCTCTGGGGGTGCCCAGCTTTGCCCACTGAGCTGGGGGTGGATGCCAGAGCCCAAGTGGGTGATGGGCTTTGAGCCTTGTGCAGCCCTCAGCTTTGGCACAAGGAGGGAGAACCTGCAAAGGGAAGATTCTAAACGAGAGTATGTAGGAAACACAGTTGGGTCTGATTGGTGTTGGGGGCTTTTTTTGTGAGTTTATTTTTTAACTCAGTTTAGCTCACAGCCAGAAGGTAGTTACAATAAGCACAAGACATGGTTGTTACCAAATAAAATGACTATTTTTTTTATTTTAATTTTTTAATATGGAAAAAAAATTGGAAAAGCTGCATTTTACTTACTTTGCTAAGCAAGTCTCTGGCTGTTGAGCTGGCACAGGTCAGCCCACTTCAATCCTGGCAGTGGGCAGCTGTTCAGGGAGGATGCTTTCATTAAAAAGCAATAGTATCCACATCAAGAACTGCTTTCTCATACTCTGCTGCTCGCTTGGAGCAGATAGGATGCCTCCCTCTGCTCCTGTGAACCTCCATCTGTGCTTTAGCTCTGTAGCCATTTCTCTGGGGTGTTGCTGCCCTTGTAAGCTGGGACGCTTTGCTCTGGACCAGGAAATCTCTGTGTCACTGTAGCTGGCAGTGGGAGAGCAGCAGTTAAACACCACATTCATTAGCTTAGGGATAAACGTCTTTGTAGGAGGAAAAAAAACCCAGCCAAGCCTGGGAGTTTTTGCTCTAAACAGTACCAAATCCATTCACAAGAGCACAATATTGCTGGTTTGCAGTCCCTGTGTCTTGCTGTCTTTTGGTTGAAGCTGCAGCTGGAAGCTGTTGTGCAAAGATCACAGCGAAGTGCCTGTGGCCAGGGCTGGTGGCTTGAGGGAGCTTTTTTTGGGTGCCAGCAAATGCTGGCAACCCTGCCAGCGTGTTCTGCAGGAGTGGGTGGGATGTTGAGGATGCACATGGCTGCTGAGCATTTTAATCCAACTAGAGCTGCATTCATCACCTTCCACCTCAGGCAGAAGGGGTCCAAACACCCTTGAAGACCTTTTTAGGACTATTCTGGTTGTGTGATGGCAGAATTGCCAATGTGGCAGCAGCTGGACACACTGATAAAATGTTGAACCATTGTTTCTCTGCAGCCCACATTTTATCCTGGGAGCTAACAGCTGAGATTCACCTCCCCATCTGTAACCAGCAGCAGTAGGAGGGAAGCACTGCTGGCATTTCTGAGAGCAAACTTCTATTTTCCTATCCTCAGCGAGGTGCAGATGTGCTGGCACAAAGCAGTCCAGCTGTTTGTTTTGGTTTGACCATGAACATAGACGTTGAGAAAGTTTAAAGATCAGCTTCCCAAACTATTTTTAACAGAGTGGTTGAAAAATGGCCATGTAAACCTGGGTGCTCCTGTCCTCCTCAGCTAATAAGCTCCCACTGTTGCTACTGGAGTGGTCTGGTTCAAGGGCTAAGGTTTAGCTGCTCTACCTACAGCTGTGTCTGCACCGGAGCTGGGTGCCCTGGGCCCCTCCCGTGGCAGTAGGGAGGGATGATTTCGCTGTCCCTGCAGCTGTGTGGTTGCTGCAGCCACAGAACTGCCTGCAGCTGCTGGTGCTTCCTCACGCTGCCCACAAAAAGGTGTTTCAGGGAGTCAGCTCTGCTCTTCACCCACCAGCAGCATGTGCCATCCCAGTACCCCATATCCTGATTTTCAGCCGTGCTCATTTCTGAGTTTATTTCTTCTTGGTAGCTGTTGAAGTGCTGTGTTTTGGATTCAGAATCTGAACGGTGTTGGTAACAGACTGATGTTGTTTTTCTGCTAAGTTGTGTTTACCCTAAGTCAAGGACATTTTTCTGTTGTCTCATGTGCTGCCAGCGAGAAGGGATACAAAAGAAACGGGGCAGGGAGAGCACAGCTAGGACAAAGAACATGGGCTCACCAGGGATATTCCACACCAAAAAATGCCATGCCCAGTATATAAATGGGGGGGACTTACTCATAAGGGGAGGTCTGCCATCAGTCAGAGGGTGATGAGCACTTTTACTGTCCATCACTTGTTTTTCCCTTTTTATTAGCATTTCTATAATTTTTTTACCATTATTACTATATTTTACTAATTTTCAGTTATTAAACTGTTCTTTCTCAACACAAGAGTTTGACTTTGATTCTCCTTCTCTGGAGGAGAATTTCTCTGGTGTTGGGGGAGAGAAAGGAGGTTGAGTGAGCAGGGGATCTCTAAAGGGGTGGCTGTCACCTTGTGTCTGCTCAGGTCCCTGCTGACCTTACCATATATGAAATTTCCAATGACTCAGACTGGTCATTCGGGTCAAGCAAGGCTGGAGAGTGGATGTGCTTTTAATCTCACTTAATGGCATTCAGCATACAGAAACTTCTGCTCATGCCTGTGGGACCCGCTCACCAAGCAGCATTTTGACCACTAATATTCAAGAACAGCTGCATGAACAGAGTTCAGCGTCGAGCAGAGACAGCACCAAATGGGAAGATCAGCAGGGAATTGTTCATCACTGCTGCAAGTCCAGAGTTTAAATTAATCCAAATGTGGGGGCCAAGGAATAAGACCTGAACGCCTCTGAGCCTCCTCCTCTCTTCTGGCAGATTGAAATCTTGCCAACAGCACTTGTGTAAGGGCGTCATGCAGAACAAGCACAGCAGAGCTGGAGAGGTTTTGCTGGTTATTAAGCGATGGATCCAGATGAGGTTCTCCCAAATGCTCAGTCATTATCCCAGCCTTGCATGAATTTAATAGTCCTGCAGTGCCCTGGGTTATTGCAGAAGGTACAATATGGGGCTCATAGCAGCATGTTTATCTTGCTGCTTCTCTCTACGATGGTTTGTACTGTAGATCCCGTGGCTTAGCTGCAGGTTGGATGATGACCTGCTATGGGCACCTAAAAACTCCACCTTCATCTTTACCATGTGCTCCCACCAGGCAGGAGCCAGCAGAGCCCTTGAAGGCATGGCACAGGTCCTGCTGTCAGCACAAGAGAACATCTTTCATGCTCTAGATCAGCATTTCT
Source organism: Passer domesticus (assembly GCF_036417665.1). Lineage (NCBI taxonomy): Eukaryota > Metazoa > Chordata > Aves > Passeriformes > Passeridae > Passer > Passer domesticus. The sequence continues at coordinate 62,437,892 of NC_087475.1, read as the reverse complement.
GTGGGCTCATTGTTCCCTTCTCTCATGCCGCTTGGATTTTGTGGCAGCTTTTGAGGCTAAAATTCCAATGACACCCTAACATGCTAGAAAAACTTCAAAATCATGCAGGAAGCAGGTAAAAAAGTAGCTCACAAGCTACCTGGCTTCTGGATTCTCCACTGGTTATCTTTTCTTAGTTTACTCTGATACAGTATTTCCATTTTTGAAATGGTGTTTCCTCACTGTCCTGCTCCTCATTATTTGGAACTAGTGCTACTTCAGAAGGCTGAAAGCAAACCAGTACACCATAGCATTCCTCATCTTTTCTAGTTGCTCACTGGTTAAAAACTCTACTGCTTCTTTTTTCTGTTTACTTCTAGCAGTCTACATGTTTTAATGATACCCATTAAAAAATCAGCCCTTTGCAAAGACCATAAACCCCATAAAAAATGGAGTGCTCTGCACACTTTGTATTACTCCTGAGCAGAGCTTATTTACCCTGTCCAAAGGCACTCTGCAGATCAATAAAATACCCCTTACATGTTCAGGCATTTCATGCTGACTGATTATGTCCTTCTCGACTGAAGACAAACTGTGAAGCAGCTCACATAAAACCAGAAATACAAGCAGACCCAAAACTTTTCTGCTAAACTAATCCTGCTGGGGATTCCACTCGAGGTAACCATTTCCCTCTGGAATGTCACAGTCATTTTTACCTGTGGCAAGGAATTACACCACTACTTAATCAGGATTGCGTGGCATCCCCCTGCATGGATTTAGAGGACCATATGAGGGGCAATAGAAGGGAGAAGCTTACCTAGACTTGCTGGGTGCTTCAGCTTCACCTGCTGAAACAGAACACGGATCCCACAGAAGAGCCCAGCTCATCAAAGGCAAGAGCTCTCATCCTACACATCCCTGAGCACAAGTCCACAGAGGGCTCGAGCACTAGGATGAGGACAGCAGCGAGCAGGCCCTGGCTACTGCCTGGGAGCACATGGTGTTCCGCAGCAAGGCACAAAGGCTGACTTCCTGTGTTCCTCTCAGCATCCTCAGATGGCTCCTGCAGCCATCTGCCCGCTGGGTCCTGCTGTAGAGCCCGAGGAAACACGAGTCAGTGGCAGTATTTATGGAAGCACACACCCCCCTGGAATGCGATCTGCTCTTCAAAACCCTCAGCAGTCCCCCTCCTGGGAACTGGGCATTTAATGCCACAGGATGCTGAGCACCAGCTCAAAGTGTAGCTGTAGAGAGATGCCTACACAAACAACTCTAGAAAAAAATGAATTTAGCAAAATTGTGTGACTTATGTATAAGAGTTGTTTTACAAACCTCTGAAAGCACTTGACCACTCCCAAGCCTTTCATTGCTTCCAAGTGGACCAATAATGGAATGTTTGCTTCTCACACAGACCTCCTGTGTCATTAGGGTGAGCAGAAATGATGCATACACCTGAAGGACATGAGAGAATGTGAAAGCTGAGCTATCAAACCTCACCTGCTTAATTTACAGGTATAATAATGAGGTTATCCCCACTCTGTTTTTTGCTCTTTCTTTAACATAAAAGCTTTGAGAAGTAGTCCCTTCTCTGCTCCCTCCTAAAAAGGATGTTGAAGGAATAACCCTTGCAGTGTGCATTTCAAAAATGGGGGAACAGAGACACAGACACTTTTAGCACTCTTCCCTAAATCACAGAGGAACCCAGTGGCAAAGCCAGCAATAAAAACATGCTTTGGAAAAACACTTCAGACTTATGCCACCTAAATCACAGCGTGTTCAAGTCAATATTGTGTGGTACAAATGAAAGTAATACTTTTATTGATATGCTTAAACAGAACATAGGTATCAGAATAAAAACCAAACAAAAAACTATTCCTTGCTGTACCTAACAGACATTTCATTTTTTTCTCAGTAATCACATGGAGGGGACTGACATCTTCCCATTGACTTCATGAATGTTTAGCTGCATTGGTTTGTTCCCAGGGAGTCTAAGGATTGTGATGAGCACCATGGTTGTGGCTGTTCTTCCTAAAGCCTGATATTAGGAGGAGCATCATGTCCATTCCACACAAACAGCGCACAAAGAGTTGTGCACATTTGCAGGCTTCCAGACAAAGCCCTGACAGATGCCAGGAGAACCAAGGGTATTAACCTGGTTACACTGGAATGCAAACCCACAAAGTTATGGTTTCCTCTAAGACACATTTTCCATCAAAGTTATCGAGACTTGGAAAAGCCACAAAGCTACCAAGAAAAAGTAAGAGGAGAACTCAGAAGATTTCTAATAAAGATAAATCTAATACAAGTTTATTCTATAAACTTTTCCTGTCAAAAGACAAAGCATATATAGAAACATACAAGAAATATTCCTTGGGGAAAAAAGCTACAGAAAATTACAAAGTATCAGCTGCTTTAATTTATCTTTATCCTTGCAGAATTGCACTGTGCTCAGTCCTGTCTGTAAATACCACAGATCCCTCAGTGCAATCATTCTTACATCATAAATATTTTTGTTAATCACTCTTTTCTTCTCCTTGGTAATGTCTGTATTCCGGCTTCAGCTCCCATGTGTTTTTGTGGGTCCCCTTCACATTGTAGATGCCTATTTCTCTCAAAATTTCTTTCAAGTATATCTGAAAGAAACAAAAGTTCAAATTAAACAGGCAGGCAATTGCGACAGTTCCTGTACATCTGCTCAACTGCATGGACTCAGTTCCTAAGGGGCAGACAGCCTGGCTGGCTGATGGGCACTAACTGGTGTGGGAAGGACTCTGGGATAGACTTTGACCCTCAAGCACCAGCAGGGATTAGTGCAAGCCCCAGGGATGCAGCAGGGAGCACCAAGCCCCAGAGGTGATGGCTCCCAGGCAGTCCCTCTGAGAGGCAAGTACTCCAGGGGCTGCTGAAATGAAGTTACCAGCACCTCTTGGGAACTATTATGTCACACATCTTCCTCCTGCTGGAATTTCTCCAATTGAGCTAAAAGCTCTTGACCTTTCTTCCTGCTTGGGCTGGGATTATCTTGAAAATCCGTGCCTTATTCAGACTTTGTCAAAGCCTCAAGCTGTTGGTTTTCATGCCATTTTGCAAAGCTTTAAGCATTTCATTACGGCCTCATTTTTAGAGGAGAGCTGAGTGTATGTCTGAGAAAATATTAAGGTTTGGAAGAGAAAGAAAAAAACCAAAACAAGTAGAGCTATTATGCCAGTAGTGTAATAATCTTTGACAAAACGCAACTCACTGGTATTGCCCTCCTTCACTCTTTATAATAAACACCAGTAATTTTCTTAAGAGTCACAAGAGCCTGCTTGTTTGTTTAATTATTAATTGGGACTGAGATGAGTGGATTGTCATGGCAACTACAGACCACAGTTTAAGAATCCCCACATTAAATTCATAATTGCTTGAGTTTGAACAATTTAATCTTGTTGGAGTGCATATATTGAACTGGAGTTGTTGGAATGCTTGTATTTTCTGCATCTGCAGTTTCATAAATATCAACGTACTGCAAGCTATTAAAACCAACAAATACATGTTGAAGACACAGGAAAATAAGAAAGGCTGATTGTCTAAGTGTTCCTTACATTCTTTCCCTCTTTGCTAAATGGAAAAGCTGTAAAATACATGAACAAAAAATATGTTCTCAGTCAGTAAAATAAGTGTATTTTAGTAAAACTTATCCTTACTCTCCCTCTCCAGGTACACATCAAAAGTGTGCAAAGCAACCCAACATGTAAGAAAGGTGACTGTCAGGGATGTGCATATGAACCAGCTTCTTAGGGTCTTCCAGGGTGTTTCCTTTGAGCAGAGCAGCTGGGCACAGGAGCAGGGAGTTCACTGTGCAGGAATGGCTGCTCAGCCTCCTGGGGCGCAGGATGCAAACCCCAGCAGGTGGCAGCAGGAGATCACCGACGTGCCCTTGCACACTTCGTCTGTTGCAGAGATGCCGTCATTATTCCCCTCAGGTACCCGGGACACGGGCTCGCCATGGCAGCGATGCACCACGCACGGTGTAAAAGGCGCTGGGAGCAGGTGGAACAGCCATTTCTGCATGGGTGTGTGCAGGTGGGCACCCCTGCATACCCACTGCCTGCTCGGCCATCCCTGCACACGAGGCAGTGTCACCCACAGACACTTCAGAGCAAGGCAGAGTGGGCAGGAGAAACACCTGGCTGCAAGGTTAAATTCTGCTCCAGATCACATGGACATAAAACTGGAAAAAATCCCCCACAACTGCACTCAGTGCCATGAGGTACACTGATGTGCAGTTCTTGAGTTGGCAGATCAGTCTGTGTGGGAAGCTGGGTCACAGGGTGTGATGCTGCTGCTGGGCTCGGGCAGAGTAAAACCACTATGGCTGAACTTTCCACAGCACCCATCCAAACCCACCCACCCTGCTACACGAAGGCTATTTTTAATTTCAACTGCTTTTCAGACCTTATTACCCAGGCAGTTCTGCTTCTCTCAGGGCAAAACTTCCAGGAGTGTAACAAAATGGAACAAAACCAACCCAAACCAAACGGCAAGGTAAGGTCTGCGACACAGAAAACAGCACTTGAAGCTGGAACCGTGAATTGCAGCAGCTGAGGATTTGCCACTTACTTCCCATCTCTGCTGCAGGGGGTACACCAGGCAGGAGAGGTGTTAGGGAGGGCAGCTGAGAGCATGAACCCCAAAACATCACTGTGTGTGCACAGACCACACTGAACTGCTGGAGTTTTTAGACAGTTATGAAACATAGATAATCCCACTGTGCTGGGCTGTACCTGAGAGCAAGTGGCTTGAAGAGATGAGTTCAGGGGATGCTATGATTTTTCCTGCAGGATCAATTCTCCTTCCAGAAACCCACCTGGGTCTGCACTGCACCAGGCTGGCCTATATATCTTGAAGTATAGTGCTCTGACAGGGTACCATGGAGAGAAACCCCAGTGATGCCAAATACTGAATTTTAGAACCTGGTGATTGCTGATCAGGGGGCCACAATTTTTTCTCAGAAAGGGATCCAGTGTGTTTATGTACATATAATTCTAGGGCAGAAACTCATCTGTAGGTGATCTGTTCATACATTTAAAGCTCTTCTGCTCTGTTCTACCTTTCCTCATGATTTTTTTCCATATAAAGTGAAATGTTATCATGGAATTATGGGATAAAAATTTTTGAGGAGTTAACTTACAAGCTCTAAAAATTCTGAAACTTTAAGGGGGAAACAAACCCTGTTGTATTTAGGATAACCACTACTTAAAGCTAAAATAGAAGAAAAAAACCCAAACAATTTTTTAAAAAATACAGTTCTTAGGCCACTGGCTCCATCCTGCTTCCATTCTTCACAAATATTTGATTCCTCACAGACAGTATTATGCTCTCGGCCATGAAGCTCAAGTCTAGAATTACTACAATATTTCCAGGGAGCATTCAGTACTTATATATGGGTAGGTGGAAAAAGATTTGCCTACTACTGCAAATTGTTATTTTGCATTAGAATGAAAAACAAATAAATCCAGGTTTCCCTAATACAGCAGTAATTTACATTCAGAAAACACTCATTTTGTGATTTCATGACACAAATAAAGATGGCAGCAACTTCTTGTGTAACATGCAACATATTCTGTAGCAAAGGTTTAATTTACTATTTACATTTACCATTACATAAGAAAAGTACCTTTATTTATTTGTAACTTCAAGTTCTCCAGTGGCTTAAGTGGGAGTCGTGGGTGACTACTGCAAGCTGATGTCATGGTAGATGAGATAAATCTGTACTGACTTGCATTCAAAGTGATCGAGATAGTGACTGCCACACTTCTCTTGCCAAAAATAAAACCCACTTAAAATTTTCTTGCCACTTCCTCCATACCTTCCTCCTATTCCTTCCTCCTTCTCAGCTCCCATGACCCACACACCTTCTCTGCTGCAGAGCTATGGAGTTGACTCATGAGATAAATGAATGGAAGACCTGGATATGTTACTCAACTTCCAAGTTTCTTTCAAGACACTAGAACACAGTGAACCTACATGGATTTTACTTGGGCAACATCTTCATGCAGCTTCTAACCAAACAGATTGTTCACTTATACAAAGGCTCTGACAGAGATACACTTCATTCTAAATGTAACGTGAGCAAAACTAGTAAGCATCTTCATTTCTGCCCCCTTTTTTTTTTTACAGAGTATTTTTTCCATAATCCAGCTGTTACTGTTCTTTCTTCTGCCTTAGCTCTAACAACCTGTGACATTGTTGCTCCATTTAGACTCAATTAAGTCCCCTTAAGTCTTCTGAAATCTGCAGCTGGGTTGAGGATAGATATTGAAGTTGGCAGTGAAAAACATCAAGAACACTGACTTTGCATGTCACTGTCACCCTCCCACTCTTGCCTGGTCTGCCCAAGGACAGCTTGAACACGGAAAGAAGGGAAAGAACTGTAGAGTTATGGTTCATACATGAAGAGGCTGACAGACACTGCAAGACAACAAAACCATCACATATGCAGATGTCTTGCTGCTTTTCTTGTCTGTGTATCAAAACACTGTTTAAAAGAAAACCCCAAATAAATCCTAAATATCAACCACCTAAACTCTTAACCTAAAAATTACCCTATTTGTAAAGGAAATCCAGTGATTTTGGAGGCATTGAGCCTGAGCTCATGATGCCTGAGCTTCTAATATGCACAATTCTTTCATTTAATACAAATTTAATGAAATACAGAAAAAAAGCAACCCCTGTACCAAAATAAAGTTCAGGAGCTGAGGGAAGGGCTGACCACAGACAAACGCAAGCTCACAACTACCAAGAGAACTAGGCTTCAGTGAGGACAGGAGTAGCAGGGGAGACATGAGAGCATTACAAAATTTGGTTCCTAGTATTAAAGCAAACCCAAATAAAAAAGAGACCATTTAGGGTATTTAAACCATCTCTGTCAAGAAAAAGCACACTCATTACAAAGTTTGGTATCCTATACTGTCCTACAATGCTGAACTTAAAACTTGGTGATTTCAGTTTGTGGTAAAACATATTTAGAAAGGAGTTTCTAAGGAATATATACTAAACTATTTTCTAGATATGTAAAATACACATGGTAATAACTACTGAAAATGGTTGTATTTACAAGACTTGCAGTACATACCACTGGCTGTTTGGTTATGTCCACCAGGTCTTTAATGTTGTAATACTGATGTTTCTCAAAGGCTGAAAAAAGCATGTCCAACACTTGCTGTTTATCAGCTCGAGCTCTTTTTCCATCTTCTTTCTTCTTCTTCTCATATTCAATCTGTTACAAAACATGTTTTAAAGACATTCACATTTAATGCTGTATAATTCTCAGTGCTGACCATTAAGCTACAAAAAACCTTTTCTATTTAACAAAACACTGTTCAATGACTGAGTGCTTGTCATCTGCAAAGTTTTCTTTTGAACATTCAAATATTATTTTATTAATGTAAACTAAGCATTTTGTCCTCAGCACAATAAACTTCTCAGATGTATCTATTTTAACCAGGGGGAAAAAAATGCAGAAATAGAGCCTGCAGGTGCCCAGACACAGAAAAAAACCCTAATAATAATACAGAAATCCAAACTGAGACAGTATTCTCATTCCACTTCTGTTGGTACCAGCTTCTGAGGTACAATGACAAATGTCAAACAACCTCCAAACTGCCATGCTTGGGAAAATCCACAGACTAACATGGCTACATCCACAATCATAACAGGCACCTGCCTAAAAAATATTCCCAATGGCCCTTGGACATTGCCTCATTTTCTCCAGAAGCAGCACTCAAGGCATCAGCTCCATCAATACACAACCAATCTTCAAGGACACACTTTGAGGATCTGGATGGTTTCTCTTCAGGAGAAGCCAGAGTTGTGCACATGAAGTTGCACTAGTCCCAAAAAACCAAACCTTCTAAGCAGGCAGAGGCCCCTTGCAGCCACACATCATCCTACTTCAAACTGTACATCAAAAATTACTTAACCATTATAATCTGCACCAGATGACTATATATTTTCACAGAAACTTTTATCGCCTCCAAAAATACTTCCTCTGATTCACCATCAGAAGCACAGACCAGCACACCCCAAACAAACCCCAGTCGCCAGAGAGCACCAACCGCGCCACCTGCCAGCACATCACCCCTCCCACCCCCAATACCACCCTGGAACAGAAAACCAGCCAGCTCCTTGGAACCAACAAAAGTGATCCAGAAGGCAGTGTAAGTCATGTAATCATCAAGTGCTTTCAGGCAAACTGCGTGGGTGAATCCATAGCGGCACAATGTACAGCAGAATGTACATGCATGTGATCAATGAGGGACACGTGCCTGGCTGTAAATGGGATAATTCTGTATGGGAGCCGTTCTGCTTCTGATGGCTCAAATCTGACTCTCAAAAAGGAAGACCTTCAGATGAAAAGCCTAGAAATGAAAATGCACAGATCTACTAGATAGTAAAGATCTTATTTTTAAGAAGAAAGATTGGTTTATGGCCCAATTCATTTTTTCCTATGCATCCTTGCCAGCTAACTCCCTCCTACTCTCAGAGTGAAAATAGCCTGGCTCTTGGTAGCTGTACCAAAGTGGCTAAAGACTATTGCCACCTTTGCTGTGGCTCCCAGGTCTCCAGCCAGCCAACTATCTTCTTCACATTCTGAAATGGATGTACATCATTAAACAGAATACAGAACAATTGTTCCCAACCTGTAGCTTGAAGTCTCTTCTGCTTTAAACTGAGTGTGCACAACTAAATACTTGTCTGCTTTTCTAACTCTGTGCAGTGTTATAAAGCTACAATCTCACCACACAAACCCATCATGCAATTGATTTTTACTCAGTAACACAGTTTAGTGCAATTATTTAACTCTTTAGCCAGTCCATTTAAAGAAGAATAAATCTTCACAACAGTAAGAGCTGTGCAACATAGCAAACTGTAACACCAAGCAAACCAGCTTGACAGTACATCATCATGGTTGCCAGGATCCACAGCAGAACTGCTGCACCACAGACACGAGAAGAGGAACATAAAGCTATGACACCGGCCTTCCTTTAAACAATAGCATGTCAAAACATTTGCTTCTTCTGGAAGTCCAACAGACAATTATTTTTAAAATTCCATGTGACTATTCTAATATTCTTAATTCATCAATGTATAAAATCAACTCATATAAAAAACTGTACATCAAACCCTCCCTTTATTGAAAAGTTATTATTAACTGCTGCTGCCCCAGTTGCCCACTCTCTAATTAGCAATACTCTAGCATTTTCCTCTAACTTCAGCAACAGTTTCCACTGTTGTCTGATAGAAGAGCACATAAAGAACTGCTAAAAAAAAAGCCTGGCGTCTTATGTTGATGATTTCTTCTTTTTGGCCTTGTGAATACACTGCTCACAGCAAGTTACAATACAGCCTTTCACTTTTTTCCTTCCTGTTTTCTTTGCAAACAGGATCTTCTATGTAGTAGGCTTAAAGCACTTTTTAATAATCATGTAATGCACCTACACTGTAAACTAGATGTCTTAGATGTCTTTAAAGTTGTGTGGTTTTTTAATTTAAAAAACTTTCAAATACTATTTGATTTCAAGGAAGGACCATTTTAGAACAAGCTGCTTAGCATAGAAGTTGTGAGTTTATCCCCAGAAGACTTTATACTGAAATCAATTTCTTTTTGTTTACCTTCCCAGGATGTTGCTAAGCTTGCTGAAAAGCTGCCAAAATTGCCTTCTTGAAAGTACCATTAATACTGAAGCTGATATACTACTGTAACTGCTTTGGTAGACAGCGAATACAAAAGTGATAGAGAAGTTGGAATAAATCCGAAGTTTCGTCTAAAGATGCTTTAAAGTAGTCCTAAAGGTTTCCTTGTCTCCTGGAGCATGGGTACCAACCTCTATTGTACAGGACATTGGGAAGAAAGGACCACAAAGAAACCACTAAAAGAAGCCTCTGAAGGGGGAGCCAGAACCAGTGAAGAACCTTTCTGCTGCATTATGAAAAATAATTAAGTCACAGAAAGGTTCCAGAATATGAATTCAAGAATATTAACCTTGCAACTTTGTAAACATATTTAATATTTACAGATATAATGGAGGTCTTCTCCCCAGAGAAGAAATGCTAAGTTACAATCTTAGCATATATTGTAATGGAATTGCAATTTCTTAAAAAAAAAGGTAGGTGTAATATAATTTCTTGCAAAAATAACCTAATCACTTTTCCCAGTCCTTGAATTCAAACAAGCTATTGCTATTCCCCATCCACATGTAATTTATTTCCCTCCTCCTTCCTGCTGTATGTTCATTTATAGCTACATGAAGCAGCCACACTTAAGTCCCATTTTATATTCTTTCCTTCAAGAAATGTTAACTCTTTCTGTCTTACTTAGTAGATACTCATTCTTCCCTCAGAAACTGCCCAGATGATGACTACATTAACATATATGACAGTTTGTACATTTTTATTTCTTTCTTGTGAAAGTTCAGTCTGTCCCCAACACAGCACCCATATGATTACATGCAATGCAGCAGCTTCTAAGAAAGCAGCTGCTGCTTGAAAAGGGCAAAAAAATTCAACCAAGCAGTTTTAGAAGTTCATGGACCTTTTCTCCCAGTTATATACCCTTTCAGCTATCTAACCTGAACTTTAATAAAAGACTTAATGAAAAGAAAGATTTTGTAGAAAGTAGTCATGCCTCGGCCTTTAGAGTCAAGGCAAGGTCAAGGTGACTCAAGGACAAGTATGTCTTACAAGATTTTTCCCATCAGAACACCTTTAAGGTAGACATGAAAACTAAATACACTGCTGATGGATTTCCATGACCATGGACAGCTATGTAACCAATAAAAATATATAATAATTAGGACATAAGAGCATCATAACTTGTAACAGGCCTGGTTATACCCCCTCAATCTCACACAAGATTTAAATTTCCATAATGATACGATGACCTGCAGTTTGCAGCTGGAATAAAGATACAAAGATTAGGTTGTAGTCATACTGCCATAATTATGCTGGTGTCAGGGATATGAAAGAGCGTCCCACTAAAAAGAGAAGCTGTACCCCACCAAAGCTTATTCCAGAATTAAAGAAGAACTCCAGCAGCATCATAAAACAATATACTGATGTAAAACTGCATCTGCATAGTTGGACACATCAGTGTGACTGTTTTGATTAAATGGCATTCCCTGAGCTGCAATAGTTATATTGGTATGATCATTCACATACAGAGCAGACTTTGAACAGTAACTACTACAAAACAGACCCATGCGAGAGAAATTATTATTTCTGGTTCGGTAGCAATAGACTGACTTTCATAATAATGCTTAAATATCATCCAGTATATTGTCACTTGTTTTATGTAAATAAAATCTTAATAAAAAGTGTAAAAGTTTAAATGACTAACACAGTGATTCATTTTCAGTATGACTTAATGTTCCTCACATTCAACATAGTCAAAGAGTATCGTTAAGGAAAAGGACGTTAGTTTATATGTACATCAACCGATCTGAAACAGCAGTGTGGGTGTAATATTGACAAAGCCAATGATGCCAATAACGCCAATAACATGTACTGTGAAGGTAGGAAACTGAGAAAAATTATCAGCTGTTAGTTACTCTTTTCTACTTGTTGCCAATTCCTCCAAAGGACTGGAAACTAATGACTCTTTTCAAGTCCTTTACCCTCCTGCAGATGATGTTATTTGGCCCAAAAGAGCCTTTCCACATCTCATAGCACAAAGCCAGAACTGCCTGTCATCCACAAATGTAAAAATTACATTAAAAAAAATATTAGACGAAGAATGTAATAAAGCCACTAAAAAGGGCTGGGTAAAGGTGTCTGCCCTCCATCAGATAACACAAGACAGTTACGACTGGCAGACCTTAGCCCCAAGGGTGATACTGGTCTTGAGACAGAAAGGAGATCCCCAGAAGACAAAATCAAGGAGAAATCAGGTGACACAGAGCATTGACAAAGACAGTGGCCAAATGTGAGCAAAAGACCTGCTGGACAGCAGCAGAGCAGTGCTGGAGTCCTAAGCCAAATTCCTCCTGAAGAAAAGAAGGGAAAATACTAAAAGCTACTTACATTATACTGATGATTAGCCACTGGTTTATAGTTCGTGGTTACAGCTTTGTCCAGCTGCTGTGACAACCTTACAGGTTTAGAAGATTCTTCTATCTGTAATCTACAAAAAAGAAAACAAGAATAAAAAATTCAGACAAGCACACACTCAAAGTCAATTCTAAAAATCTGCAATTATGAACCAGTCATTATCAAGGGTCAGCTGCAAACAATCTATAAGGCAAAACAGATGCACTCTTCTGGATTAAGTACTTCCTACTCTATTTTTGCTTAAGGACACTGAACTATTAGGGTGCTGCATTCTACAGAAGATACTGAAATGCTAAAAATCAAATAGCTGAAGAGAAGTTACTAAAACCAAACCTTGAGCACAAATTTCACTGCAAAAGCCTAATGCCCAGATTGAAAAAAAGTCCTTGCTCTTAAAAAAGATCAAACCCAACCCAAATGAATGCAGAATCTCACAGCTTACCCAGCTGAGGGATGAAAAAAGCTTTTCATCCACTCTGGTAACCCATAACCAATCTTCTCTTAGATATTGAAATGTAAAAACATAAATTTCTGTGACCTTTCCTTTGGCGTTACACTGCAGTAAGAGAGTGCAAATAATGGTTTTAAGAGCATTATAAAGACATGAAGACAGAAAAACCTATCCAGCTTCAAATCAATGTGCAATTAATTCTCTATCACACAGATAACAATAGGTGACCTTCAATTCTCTTTGGGAAAGACTCTCAAAAGGTCACTAGTTGAGGATATCTTGTCAAGCTCATCCCTATGTAATTGAAAGCTTCTGTGTGTTGATGTAGAGGGAATGTTCCATTTAATTCAGATTTAGCACTCAAGAATTTCTACTTGAAATGAAGAGGCAAGAAACCAAGCTCTAAAAAAGCACAGGACAATGGCCTTTCAGATGCAATGGCTTTATGGCACATCTGATGTGATCTGATTCTGATCAGTGAAGCAGTTTTGTTTCCAAAGGTGCATCTTGTAGGCAGGGAGTCAACTTCCACTAAACATAGTATAACACAGCCCAATAAATGCACAGTGATGCTTGCTTCTTTCCAAACAAAAATTAGTATGGTGACATTAATGCAAATAATAACTGCATGTTTTCTAGTGTAAAACATACAAATTACAAAACTGACAGATCTTTAAAAACAACTGTAAATGTTTGAGATTGCTGATTTATTTTCGTAAAGATATCATTTACACCCAAAAAGATAAAATTTAAATTCAGCATGTTTCTGAGTTAACACCTGAACAACTTAAAAAAATTACATTTGAAGGAAGTATTAAATCAAGAAATAAATTCTCCAGTTGTAGAAACTTCAAAGGAAGAAAATCACCCCTCATAGCTGGTATTGCTGGACAGTAGGTGGGGGCAGTTTTTTCTTATACATAGATAAACTTACTTCCTCTCAAATCTTTATATCATAAAAATTTAGAGTATGAGATAATGATTGCTTAAGAGTAGTTAAAACTACAGGAAAAAAGACAAGTCTGCAAAAGGAAGAAGGAAAATCAATTGGAAGGTAAATGAGCAGTGAACATTTTGTGCTTATCACAAGAGTTTATCTTTTGGCCTTCAATCTAATTAAATGATTTTAATGATTTTCTTGATCTGGTTACCAAAGATCTTCCAAACTCATGTTTCACAAAAGGCAGAGACCAAAACTAAATCACTATCTTTTCTATAAATCTATATTTTTCTCTACTTCCCCATTGCTTAATATTTTTCTTTTTGGTCTCAATGACTTTTTAAATTTTAAAATATTTTAGCTTTAATTTTTACATAGTTTGGCTTTAATTCTTTAATTTTTTTTCCAGTTCATCATGCTCCAATTAGCTTGATCTGGGGAGTTTTCCAGTTCTTCCTCTCCTGTATTCTAGCTATTTTTCATATCACTTCTCCCCCCATTTTTCCTTCATAAAGGAGATTTCCTGCTCACCCCATTTACTGATACTGCTCCTGTTCATGAGACAAACTGGGAATTCTTGTCACCCTCTTCCCCTCCAAGGCCACTGCACCAATTTCATGTGCACCAGATTAAGTGATTTGATTTGCAATGTAGCGCCAGAGTCCTTCTCATAACAGCTACAGCACAGGGTCCTAACAATACTTAAATACATCAGATGGTGTCACGTTTTCAGGCAGCACCAGACATTCAACAGTGACCTATCTTCATGATTAATCCTCCTTGCACTGGGCTTTATATTCATTACTCTTTACAATGTAAACTAACAATATCTCTGTTTCTTCAGGTACACAGCCAAAGAACTCCCCCCTGATGAATTGTTAGCCATGGACTTTAGACACCACTCATGTTCAAGGCGTCTTCCTGATCTGGCACTTTAAAATTACACTGGAAGAAATTTCAACCCCCATTCAGAGCAGCTTCCTTAAATTAGTTGCTCTTTACACAAAAGTACACTAGCAATTTATTTCATAATATTTTTCACTCCTCATGCAGGATATGCATTTCGGCTCTTTTATGTTAACCTCTCAATTTCCAAACCAGTAGAAAACCAAATGTGTAAGAGAGCTAATACACTTCTCAGAGGCCTCCCTCCAAAGGCCGATGGAAGTGCATTTAACAAGTAAAGTCCTCCAGCATATAATCTAAAAAACAACCCGCCTGCTTAGGAAACAGAATGAAAGCCAACCAAGTGAAAATGGAGAGGGACCATCTAAGCTTGTTTGTGAAACGACAGAAGACTTCAGAAAGATCTATACACAGCAAGTAACAAATACATGAGCCACAAATGTATGTCTCTGGAATTTCAGAGATATTTGTGTTGTACTTTGATATTTCTTGCCAAAGGTTTCCAAATTACAAAGACAGATCTCGCAGATCTCAGAGGGTCTTTAGAAAACTGGCTTACAGTAAAATGTTAACCTTTTTTTTTTGGTTTCACTGCTGTAGTGAGAGCTAAAAATACACTACATTCCTGATACTACTTTTTAATGCAAACAATTACAGCAGTGGCCACATGCCAATATGGAAATTGATATGGGAAGCATGGTGACTCAGGAGGCAAAGCTTTTTATTAGCTTTTTATTCTACACATGCATCTTGCTCTTCTCCCTAATGGCTGCCCTTCCGATTTATTTTTCTGCAGCTTTCATGATTTCACAGAGCCTCAGGTTACCTTCCTTTACCTTCCACTGGGCTTCAGGTGGAATAATAGCTGATGCATATCTGGAATTGGCCTCACAAAAATGCATGAATACAGGGACTGACAAACATGGTATAAACACCAAATTAGCAAGTGCTTCACGTGGGGATGAAGCACTGAAATTTGCTTAGCGCGTTACAAAGGGTAAAGACAAACAGCCCATAATCATTTTGTCCAGATGATTTGTTGATACAGACACTATCTGCAGGGAAAATACAGCATGGTTGTTTGGGTGTTTTTCAAAATCATGCTGCAATTCTGTTATATTCAGAGGGTAGTATGACTGGGGGAATATAACTGACTTTTAAAATTTGCATAGATGTTGTCTGAAAAAATTTTATTAAATATATAAATTTATACATTCCAGTAATTATACACTCAAAAATACAAAACAAAAGCTATAAACCGGGAATTGTACTAGCCTTTTAGATAGATGTTTTAAACATGTCAGAAATATAAATACTTTTAATTATTTAAAATTTCTTAAACAGAATTTAAAAAGCAGTATTAACCAAGAATATCCGGCAGTGCTTTATGCAGAATTTTCTCAGAGTGGACCTGCTGAATCTTAAGCTAAACTGCTGGTAGGAATAAAGAAAAAAAATCGATAGATATTCTGAGTCACTGGTGACACTGATTTAAAGGAGCAGTGGCTTTTTACCTATTACTCTTTATTATTATTTGCAGGAGTTAAAAGACTTAGTTATAGCTCTGAATGATACACAAAGCTCCAAGGAATTAAATTTTACACTGATCTCTTGTTGCAATAGTTAGAGCCATATTTCATGCTAATATCTGGCCTAAAAAAATAAAGAGAAAATGCAGATATTTTTTCCCCAAAACTGCCAATGAATTAGCAACAGAGCAGCCACCAGCCTGCACACTGTGGTTTTCTCTTCCGCCCCCAAGATCAAATATAGCCCTTCCACCTTGAAATACAGCAAGCAACCAGCACAGCATCGAATTCACCATGGTCATTTCCCAGCAAAACACATTTCATACTGCAGCTTTGATTTGACATTGTGGTTATACTTGAATAAGGGGAAAAAACCATTCAAACAGACTGGAAATAATTCCATAGGACTTGGCAACAGGTAGCAAGCTCATACAAGAAGACAGATGAAGTCAGTACGTACATTCCTGGGAAGAGATATTCATTGTTTTTTAAATACATGTAATTTTCAGCAACAAAAAATAAACCAAAGACCTTTAGAACTGATAATCTACTGTGATTAACCTTTTGTCACAAAACAAATGTTTCAAAGATTTGGAACAGGTATTAATCAGAAACACTGCCAGGGCTCGAATTCTTTGCATTTCTAAAGAAATTATTTTACAGATAGGAGAGGAAAGTTCATGCACCTTTTTGTGCTTGGCTATCTGTACACAGGGCAACAGTAAGTAAGGAGTCAGCCTTACTGATGCAAAAAAGGAAAAGTTGTGTTTCTTCTCTCTCTGCAGTAACACCCAGCAAAGATGCACTAGAAGAGAGCAGGCCCACTGCCCAAAGCTTTGGAGGGGAAGAAACATAAGCTCTCCATCTTTGCACAGTTTTGTAGCTTTTCTCTGATTGCCCACAGAAGTTTCCAGTCCAATACCAGGGAACTGACGCTCTCATCATTCCTTACTCAGTAATTTTGTACTAGAACCAGGCACTGACAACTGCATTACTGAAGTTTCATGATCCCTGGTATGGGCCATGAAGCTTTTTCTTTGCTTCCTTATTTCACTAAGTATCCCAAACATGACAGAAGTAGGTACATCCTGAAGAATCTAATCCAAAACAAACTAATAAAGTAAATGCAACAATATAGCCTCACACCTCTTCTTCTTTTGTTCATTTGGACTTCTGCACCTTGCTGAAGTTCAGGCAGCATCTCTTTTTACTTTCCCTCCAAGTAAGAATAGCAGTAATGTAAGAAGTAAGCAGATGATCAACAAGAGATGAACATGCTTATAAGATACTGAAACTTAAAAAGTTTCACTAGTTCTGTGAGAACTAAGGGACTTCAGCACCCTGTGGTGCACATTCTGCTAAAACAGCCCCATGGCAGGGCTCAAGCACAAACAACACAGGAAATTACTAGAATGGCCACACCAGTAAAAGCACGCACTATCTAATAATAAGAATGACAATCTGTTGCCACACCAAACAATCTGTCATATATTCTCAAAGACAAGAACAACATGCAAATTGTGCACGTTGTGTTTCACTGCAAGGAGCCCTACTGTCTCACGTTCCATGGAGGCGGATGACAGCCTCCATCACATGGATGAATCCACTGTTCTTCAGACACTCAGTGTTACTCCAGCGCAGTCAAAGCAAAGGGAGCCTGTCCCCATTTATGAAGACTAGACAGGCAGACAGAGAAGAGCATGAGCTGAATGAAAATGGCATTAAGAAGCGCATTTGCCAGCATTAAATAACTACATGTTTCAGATTATTAATACAGGATATGATTTATAACTAATTTTAAGTCCTGAAACCCTGGCATTTCAAGAAAAGTGCTGTAATTATTATGTGTTCAGATACTAGATTTTTCTGAAGTCGACATCTTCAACTATATATGTTGAAGGATAAGCAATGAATCATATGAATATATGACAATTTCATGTCTAATACTCAGACAGGCACCACAGTCACAACTGAAAACTCCCAATTCTACATAATTGTATCTTCCTCCAGTACAGAAGATCAGATTAGATAAATGGCAATTCAACTATAAGTAACAATTTCTTATGGATTTTATTTTTTGTATTGACAAAAAGTGAATAACTGATTAAAATCAATCCAAGTTTTCCTCTCTGATCTTAGTATTGCAAATGACTAAAACCTCAGCTAAGCTTGTGTGAACAAACAATGTAAAGATAAAATAAAACCCAATTTAGCATTAGTAGTGATATAATTGAATAAGTTTCTCTATTTGTTTGAGGCACAACTTTAAACATGTTACATGATGCACTAATGCAATTAGCACGAAAAAATTGTGACATCTGCTTGACATCACAGATATTTTTAATCATGCTCATGTGTATCCACAGATACTTCCACTGGAAGCATTCTGACACTGATGAAGTCAGGCTCTGGCATTGCCTGGTCCACACAGGACGAGGTGAAAGAGTTTTATCTGAGACTAAGTTCAAAAAGGAATCATACCTCAGAGGTATCTTCTACATTAAATGAGGTTATAAGTAGCCTATCCATTAGTGTGGCTGACAAAACTTGCTTATTGTCCCTGCCTCCATTAGGTTTGTCTGTCCAGGTCTGGGTCTCTGTTTTGTTTGTTGCCTCCCCCTTTTACACAGCACCCACCCCGTTTTCCAGTGAAAAGGGTCCACGACCAGATATCTTTAAGAGCAGAGATTCCCATTCACCCCTCTGCAGTCTCCTTGTCCTTTCAGGAGCACTTAGGTCAGGACTTGGGTCACAGCATCACCCCCTTGCCCCTCAGCTGAAAATGCCCTTTCAGCACTGTTTAGGCTGTTGATTGATAGAAAATCACAGAACCAACCACAGAATCATTTAGGTTGGAAAAGGTCATCAATTTCAACCATTAATCCAGCACTGCCAAATCCATCACTAAACCATGTCCCAAAGTGTCCCTACAGGCCTTTTAAACGTCTCCAGGGATGGTGACTCAATCACTACCCTTGGCAGCCTGTTCCAATGCTTGACATCCACTTCAGTGAAAAAATGTTTCCTAAAATCCAATCGAAACCTCCCATGGCATAGCTTGAGGTTGTTTCCTCTTGTCCTACCATTTACCGCAAAGAAATGAACACTTCCTTATTACAATTCAGGTACTCTGGAAGAGCAGAGAATTTTGCAGCTTTGCAGCTGTTAAAAATGTCATTGTAGTCAATCAATTAGTGCCTAAAAGGAAAAGAACTCTCTGTTACTGGTTCCTGACACACTTCCAATATTTTCTTATTAATACACATACCACAAATATCTCTGTTCTGCCCTGTTTCCTGCCCAACACAAGTGATAAGATCAACTTCAAGAACAAGCAGAAGCAGAGCTAAAGGGCAAGGTCTTCCCTGAGGACTAAGTCAGGGTAAAAGTGCATCCATGCACGCTCAGTTACATGCTGTAGCTCCTTTCGGGGCACTTCACCTTAGTTTTTAAGTGGATTAAAACACAGTAAATTTTTATATCACGGTGCTTATACTTATGGCTTATTCCAGTGACAGAAAGGACTAAAACTAGGATGAAGTAAAACCTGGATGTCCATTTGTGTTGTCTGGAGCATGTAAGGGTACCTTGACCACAGGCATGAGACAAAGTTTGAGACTGGCAGAGTGATAAGGTACACCAAACAAAAAGTTAGGCAACATGCCAGGAGAAATGGGAATGCAGGTGAGATTTTGGGGAGAGAGCTATAAAGAACCATGCAAATGTACATGACACAGATCATTCCCACATAGAAAAAGAGAGGGAGGCAACACAGAGGCTGCAAGAGAAGGACAACACAATAGGAATGGCTGAATAGGCAGGAGTCTGGTGCACATACTCCTGAAAAACAGCAAGAAAGGGGGAAAAGTAGGTTGAAAAGCTTTTGGGTTTGTTCACGTGATGATCCACAGGCCTCTGAGCCAACCCTTTGACACTGGACACTGCAGTCTGTACAGCCCAGGCAGATGCCAGCATCTGAAATACCGTAGGGATGAGTAACCATGGAGCAGATCCTGGCTCCGGGGGAAGCACCAGCAGCCTCACAAGCCCATTACTAATAGTAGAGAAGGCGATCTAGGAAAAGTGACTCATTAGCAAACTAAGCAAGAGAGAAAAAGCCCAGCCCTTTGATTTTCACATTAATATTAGCTCCTGAATTAAAGCCAAATAAAGTCTCCTTTCTCATTTCCATTTTCAAAGATTCAATTTCCTTTCTCGCTCCTATTTTTCTCAGTCCTCAAATTTCTCCACAACAAATGGATTTACATGCTAGAGAGGATTTCAATTCAGATTTTAGAAGAGGAATTCTAAATTCTGAATTATTATTTTTAAAAGTAAAAAAAAAAAAATAGACTTGTCTCAAAATTACATAATCTTTCTTCTCCTGACAAAACTCATCTAGTGTGCTTGGAGCTGTTTTAAAATCAATGGTAAAAGTAACAGGGATTTTTAGGTCCAGGCAACACAAAGCCAAATAGTTCTTGTCAGTCTGCAGATAGAGAAATCGTGTGGAAAAGAGAATTTTAAAAACTAGTTTGTTAAGACAGAAAAGGAACATCTTTACCATACCCTGAAAGGCCTAGCTCTTCAATTACTGGTAAAAGTGTGGGTGATTTACAAGCTCAGTCAATTCACTCCACAATGAAACTGCTCACATCTAAGGAGGTGGAAAGAAAGAGGCAGGCTCTTGGCTACAAGTCCTCAATGAAAAAAAAAAAAAAATCCCTACAGCACCTCAGCTACATCTCTTCAATCTGAACCTCTCCTCCCCTTCTCCTGCAAAATGTCTTTATCAAGTTACAGCTGCCAGCACTCTGCCTCCAACTAGATGCTGCCATCTCTAAAACTCCAATTCCCAAATACTTCACCACTCTCCTGATTGTTCTGCAAACAGCTATGGCATCTGGCTCAATTGGGGATCTTCCAGTTAAAATTTACTGTAAACAATTTAACAGTTTGTGACAATCTGGAAAACATTTGGACTGCTTCCCTAGAAAACCTAGATGGCTCAAATCCTCAAGGTTTTTCTCCGTCTCTTCCCTCCTCAGCCTGCAGACCCTAAAATGCTGGATTGCAAGAACACCTTTTTGAGGCCCCACCCCTCCCTTCAGTTAAAATGTGCTTGGAAACAACTGTCAAGAACTGCTGCAAAGGGCACTGAAAGGCAGGTGCTGGGAGAATGTACTGCACATGCCCAATGACTGCACACTGCCTTTGATAGCTTAGAGGGGAATCTTGCACAGTTCAGCTGCTGTTCAATGGTTTAAACATATGGTAGCACTAAACTGCAGAATTAGCTCACACAGAACTGCTGAATTAACCCACCCAACACTCTTTCCTGCAGGCAAAGAGAATGAAATTAGTTTTAACTGAACTCTGAAATCATGTTTAATCCAAGCAAAACCAGCATTAAGTTAAAAAGAAGAGCTGGGTAGGTTCAGCAACCCTAGAAACCCTATGCTATAAAAACCAAAGCAAATGAGGAAAGAAACCTGTCATTCTTCTCAGTCCATGTGAAAAAACAGCCTTGCTCATCCCCAAAGTGGAAAATTTACTAGTTTCTCCTGCAAGCCACGGGAAAAAAAAAGAGGTAACACAGAACAGACTGAAAGATATATCAGTTAAATCAGAAAACTGGAGATTTTTTAAAACTTCGACCATCATTCTTTCAGCCAATTGTATTTCCTTTGATAATTGTACAGAACTACTGCTCTGCTGCATTTGCTCACATAGTTTAATTACATTTTACCTCCTCCTATTTTGCAAAACAAGTGCTCCCCCAGCTCCCTCTCCCAATATATTACACACCTGCCCACATCCACTATCCACTGGAAAATCACTGCTGGAGGTCCCTCACCTGTTCAAGGGGGAACTGTGCTCGCACAAGCAGAGGAGGAGGATACGGAGCTGCAGCAAAGCCAGAGGCAGACACCAGCTGAGTGGAGGGAGCCCAGCAAGCAGGAACAGGGCTGGGAGCTGCAGGGCTGCTCTGCAGCTGGGAGGTGATGGCAATGGGGAAAAAGGGCCACCAGAGGGTCACCTGCCACTGGACTCCACTCCTGCTTGCCAGGTCACGAAGGAAGATTTTACAGCAGCCCTGCATCATTCAATTTGGTTTGAATCACCCTCCTCAAGGTCTGGTCTTTGAAATGCTGCTGCAGAGGACAAACCTGGATGTTATTTTCTTAAAAAGCCTTAACTTGCCTTCTGTGCATCATTTTCAGGGTGGTGCTTATCAAAGCCACAGCTGTACCACCATTAGCCCCAATAAAAGATCTCAGTAAAGTGAAAATACCTTCAGGATCAGGAGACTGTGGCTCAAGACTCATCTTCAAGCTCTGCTATAGCTTTAAACCAACAAGTCTCAAAAGTCATTTCAAAATAGCTTTCTTTAAAAAGCACACTGATAACCACAAGGCACAACAAGGACATGACTAGGTTTTAAGTCCAGAAAGTGTTAAGATTTCATTTTGTATTTGAAAAATATAAATTAAAAAATAAGCCAGCCTTTGTTTCAAAGAAACCAACATAAACTTAGTAGTTCAGAAGATCATATGTGGAACACACCCTATAGAGCTTACTGGTTAAGATATAAACTTAGCTCCATGCACTTTAAGGTCTGCTATATTAGTATTCTCTTAATTAGAGATTTTCGGAACAGTGCATCTTATTTGTGAGCACAAAGAAACTCACCCAGACTTTGTGAAGCCATACCTATTCTGTTATTAAATAAAAAACCCCAAAGATTTGATTACAGATTTGTCTGCCATGACAAATTCCAAAAACAGTTAGTGGCTGAAGCACAAACATTGTCTAGCTTCCCCAACAGGAAGCTGGATAATTGGGTTTTCCATAAAATCTGTGTGAAAGCAGACTCCATTCATGTGTAATTTGGTTGAGTATGTCCTCCACAGGGAAGGGGGGGGCCAGGGGGGGAAGAGTCATGAAAGAAGTTTCAGGACCATTGTATTTTAAAGCTTAATTTGCATGGTGTTCCTTAATTAAACGTAAGGTTGCAATTTTAAAAAATGCATACATACAAGAAGAAATGCTCCACATAAATTTCACTGGTTTGTCATGAACTGAATTTGTTGGTCCATAATCCAAACATGAAATGTAACATGAAACCGTTATTACTATAGTAATAAACAGTGAAACCATTATTACTGAGAAAAGTATCAGTTTTCCCAAAACTTCTGTAGTTTTTCATTCAGTGTGGGAATGTTTCTGAAATGGCAGCATAAAACAGCGTCCGTCAGTGCACTGAATCTGACAGGGAGGGGCTGAGCCTTCCCCACAGCAGCCCCGGCAGTGCCTGAGCAGCACCCACACAGCACCAACACCCCCAGGGCCCAGGAGGCTGGAGTGGGTAGGAGGTTGGCAGGGGATGCAGCCAGGACAGCTGACCCCAGGTGACCATGGGGATACCCTGTATCATACGGTGTCATTCTCAGGGAATAAAAGGGAAGAGAAAGGAGGAGGATGACATTCCTTAAGAAGGCATTCTCTTCTGAAGAGCTGCTATGTGCACTGGGGCCCAGCTTCCCATAAAGTGGATGGACATTGCCTGCTGATAGGAAACACAGATTAAATCTACATTTTTGTTTTGCTTCCACACACAACCTTTGCTTTCTTCCATTAAACTACTTTTAACTTGACCCATGATATTTTCTGTATTATTTTTTTCCACTGCCCTGATGAGGAGGGAGTGTGAGAGAGCAACTGCGTGGGCATCTGGCAGCCAGCCAAGGTTAACCCACCACACTTAAAAATGCTAAAAAAAAAAATTGTAATTTTATAAAAAGTTAGCTCAGTATTAGAGATATTTAGAGCTACAAATGTTTTAAAAACACTTAACATCAATGGGAGAAGTTCTCTGGACTCAACAATACACACTGCTGTTGGCAGAAAACACACAGCAGTCAATATAGGTCAGCTCAGAATGATGTGAACTGCTGGATATCTGCTCTTTCTTCAGTGGTATATATGGTACACTTCCAAAAACAATCATGGGAAATCACATATACTTAATATTTTACTACATCTTCTATTGGAACATGTCCCTGCTTATGGAAGAGGTTTGGAACCACGTGATTCTTAAGATCCCTTCCAACCCAAGCCATTCTTTGATTAGATGAAAGAAGTGTTCTTTTTTCTACTGACATGTCTCCTATTAAGTTCATTTTGGTTTACATAATCATCTTGAAAGACAATAATTTTTGTTGTTATTATTTATTTGCTTTGTACAAAAACAAAATTAGAAGCATCTTTAGGGGAAAAGAGAAAAAAAAAATCTTTTGTGAAAGTTGTGAAAGCTGTTTGGAGCTTAAAATTCCATGGGAGATCAATGTTTAAATTCTAGCTCTAAGTCTAGAGAAGGTTAAGACATTCTAGAGAAATGAACTTGGATAACAGATTCACTTAAAAATCTCCCCAAAAAAAACCAGGTGTAGCAAATATTTAATTTTTTAAATATAGAGAACAGTTAAGCAATTACTCAGAAAAGTAAGAAGCCCAACAGGTTTTTTTCCTAACAGATGCTTTTATATCATGTTATTTCTGCAATACTTTTTGGACTACTTGCTCTGCTTCACCACATCCTTTAATTTAATAGCTCCACAAGACTTTGGAGGATTCACACATCCTTCACTGCAACAGGAAATGAAACATAAATTACCTACCACTTTCTTTATTGCTAGAGTTGCAAACATTTTGTGCTAAGTGGGGAGAAGAAAACTGCCCCTGCAAGCCTGTGTCTCCAGCTATACAGAGCCTCAAGACCTCCATGGCAATTCAGCACTTCAGGCCAAGTACCTCCTGCTTTAGAGACCACAGGAACTCTGAGCCAAAGACAACAGGTACTATGCACTGTATTCTCTTCTACACTTGGCTTAGCAGAAGCAGAACACAAACAGTTTATACAGCCTTCATAATTGTGGAAAATCCTCTACTCTGAAGAAACCAGGAAACTTATTTTTCACAATGGGAAAAATGCCAAATTATGCAAAATGCTGGTATAATTAATTTAAAATTCCTCTCCACTTGATAAATGAAGAAAATAACTGTCCATTGTTTCTTCTCAAGTTCAAATTCTATTAATGGCTGCATGAAAACTAGGTTTACAAAGAGGACCAGCAGCATGCTGCTTCGTAATACAAAAGGGCCAATGAAAAATAGTAACATATAAAAATACCAAAGAATGAACAACTTAGTATTGTGCATTGAAACAAGGTACTTATACAAGAGGTGTTCTGTTATGCCACACCCCATGTAACACATGAAATAAACTTTATTGCAATGAAATACAAACAAACTGAAATGGGACATCTCTCTTTGTACTTGTTCCATGACAGACGGTACTGGAACGGTATTTGCTGCAAACCAGATGAAATCAGTTTTAGAAACTAAATTCCATCAATGAACAGATTGCACCATCTGCTTCTACTAATATACATTAGAGAATGTGTATTTTCCATAGCTGCATATTTACTCTGTAATCTGAAGCCCACAAGACGAATAGGTATAGCTTAGCTACAGAATGGCTGAAAAGCATCATCATTTGAGAATGTCAAGGGCGTAAACAAAAAAGCACTTAGGTTATTGAAGGCTGTGCAATGAAGTAATGAAACTAAATTAGGCAAAAGAAAATTTAAGCAGCACATTGGGACACTAACAGTCATTGCAATGATGTGAGAAATACTTAATGCAAAAAGTGTAGATGCAATAGAGTTTCTTACTAATAAGATGTAGAAAAAAAAAGAAAATCTTTCAGCTGAAGACTAAGTAGGGCTGTCTGGAAATATGAATTTTTATTACATGTTTTTTTTGTGCTTTCAAGAAAAAAAAACAGATTTGAATCAGGAGGTAAGCCAACATTTGAAGTTTTCATGGAACAGAAATCCTGCAAAATTTTGTTTTGGAAATCCAAACATGATGTTCCCAAAACAAAATATGCTTTCCCAGTATCCTCAGCAGCTGCTGACTGAAATTAATGCAATTCCTTTTATTTTATAACTGCCATTTTTATGGTTTGCTATGGTGACAAAAATGACAAAATCTACATTAGACTCCAGCTCTGGGAGTGGCAAAGCACCTACAGGACCTTCTCTCTGACAGTGCAGCTATGCGAGCTGCTCAGAAGGCCAGAGCTCTGCATTCCCAGGTCAGCTGGCTCCCAACACCATCCACAGTCCTTACAGCCAGCCAGGTGACTTTAGAGCCACTGACATCTCATACACAAGACTCCTCTTACAAGCATCTGGAAAATCAGGCTGACACATTGGTGTGATATTTTGTGGCACATTGATATTACAGCAATGCAAAAATGAACCCGAGGAAAAAGCTTGAGAAGCCAGGGTGAGATTACACCATTATTACTCCATGTATCCTCAGCAGCAAGAATGGTTATTTCCTGGAGGGTACGATACCAACTGCAATTAATGAAACAGTATTTCATTATAAATTGTGGTCTTCTCTCTGAAAGGACAATAAAAGAAACAAGAACTATTGGGGCACTAATATTCCCTGGTATAAATGCCCAGAGGAATGTAACAAGTTACATTCTAAGAAAAAAAAAAAAAAAAGAGTAGAACTCTTCAGGGCCAAAAAATTAAAAAATGAGATATGAAGGTATGACTGAGGTGTATGAATTCATGCAGTCCAGGAATAGAGAACAACTGTATGATGTGAATACCAGAAGTAGCAGGCATTAAATCACAGGAAAATCCACAGCAAATTGAGGAAAGCAGTTCCTCAGACAATTTGTAAATAAATGGCTGAACTTCTTGATGCAGAGTATTATGCGTGCTGAAAGTGCATATGGGTTCCCAAAAAGTAACTTTATTGATGACTGCTAAACACCCAACAGTCCTTGAGATATGTGTATCACAGGACAAGCACAGTGAGCTGGATTTAGCATGAAAAGAGGGAAGACAAGCACTCCTTCTTTCCATTGAGCAGAAAGAGGCACTCCCACTGCCATGCCCTCCCACCAGCATCCAAAGTGAGCACCCACAGCCTGCTCTGTGCCACTAAGCACAGCCCCATGCAGGTCTGAAGATCTGAATGTGCCAAGCACTCACTCCAGCTCAATACAATTGAGACTCCAGAAAGAAAAACACATCAGACACTGCTGTGATTTTTTTCTCACAGTCCTGAGAAATATTAATTGCTGGGACAGTAATCATGTTTCATAAACAGCTGCTGCAGATAAGGGAAAAAAAATTAATGTCATGCTAAACGTGTGTAGATTTAATTAGCTTCTGCTCAAAGGTACCTCTTAAGAGAAGGATGGGATCCAATACAAAAACACAAAGGCATTATATTGCTGCAATCTTAATGTGGAAGTAAGTCTAAGATATAGAAGAAAACTGAAAGGAAGTTCAGCAATTTGGAGCTGTTTAAAATTTCTGAGTTGAGTATGTATTATTTCAAAACCAAGGCTTTTGACTTCAGAGTGTTGCAGGGGAAGAAGCATCTCACATGACCTATATAGATGAAAAGGAAAATAAGATGAACCTGGTCTTTGCCTGAAACTGGGAAGTGACCATGCCACAGCTTTTCTGTCAGGACATGCAGAAGAGCACCATCAGCTCACTTGCCAAAGCAGGACTAGTCAGCTTCTTCATAGCTCTACATCCCCACTCCAAATCACAGCACAAAACTGACCACTCAAAAGTGCAAAGCCTTTTAAGACCCTTGGGTACAGGCATATTACAGAGAGTATTAACAAACTCCAGTGGGCCATGCCATGACCATGTCAATAAACACAGAGGCACCACTTTGGAATAAAATGCAAGCTAAACAGTTAAGCCAAAACCAGTCAAAAGAGGAAAAAAGTGAAACATTTATTCCTGCTGGCTAATGAAACTGCAGAGAAATTAAATTACTTCTTCAAGATGAACATACATGACAAACCTGGATATTTACGCCCATGATAGAAAAGAACTACAAAAAAAAGTTTGTGAGTTAGTGTATTTTTTAGAATAAAGTAACATAGTCATGACTTAATGAGGATAGCCTCAAGCAGGGAACCCTACACATCCATACAGACATTCAGATAGGCCCACCTCCTAAAGCTAGAGAAAATGAAGAATGAAAATGTAGACAGAAACAGACGACAGATAATTGGAAGGGTTTTGGAAGAGTTTTTGGAATAATCAAGAAGTCATAATTTCCTAAAGAAAAAAGGATTTCTTCAAAAAGGAATAAAGGCACAATGGGGAGGAAAAAAATAACCAAAAAATATAAAGGAGGGGTCCATTAACAGCCTTCCTAAGATACTAATTTTCTGTACTTCACTTAGGAGAGGGACATCAGATAGAATTTTGTCTACTTGGCGTTCTTAGATAAAGACACTTTCATTTGTAGGTGGACATCATGACACTGCTATTGCACTCTAATCTCCATCCAATGTCAAAATAGGGCATTGTGAAGGATAATTCAATGAGGAACAGAAACTGTGGACAGATTCAAGTATCTCTTTCTTGTAATCTTGAGGGGTGTTTTATGGGGTTTTTGTTGAGCTTTTTTAATGTCTAGAGTTTCATCTTCCTTAAAGATGGGCTACTTAGCTGCTTGGCTTGAGTTACTTTGATGGAGTTGTTTGTAAAAGGCTCCTATTTGCTGCAGCAAGAAGCTGTATCTGAACAAGAATTATTTTGTCGTCTAGCTTTTAAATCCTCTAAAAACGATTTTTCTTCCCCTTCTTTATTAATATTGCAATGAACTGAAAGTACTCCTGCATTTTGCCAAAACTTCAACAATCTTTAGCTTCAGAAAAATTCTGAACAAAACCAAAGCAAAACACCATTTTTTACGAAATAAGGAAGATGCCTATACTCTGAATGAAGTTACTGATTTATCTTAATAGAAGGCAAAAAAGGCAGGGTGCACTGATTGCCTGGTCCCCGAGAGCTCAGAGCAGATAACTCTTTTTAGCCTCAATTCCTTTCACAGGCGACTTTCAATTCACACATAAAACTGAAGTGAAAGCCAGGTTCAATTTATTTTATTCTGACATTAACTTAGTCCAGGGCAATTGCTTGTGTTCATAGCAATTAACAAAGAGAAGAGATGTAACTGTCAAGCCAGTGTAAGAAGCCAGGTTATCTGAAGAGCACCTGGGGGACAGAACAACATTTTATTATTCTGAAGGGAGCGCTGCAGAGTGGGTGGCCTCCACATTGCATTTTATTTCAGGGAAAAATCCCTCACTACTATGGCAGTATCATCTTTGCTTACATAGGAAAAAAAGCAGACCCGTTAGAAAAGGGCATAGAATTGAAAAGGCAAACCAAAAAACTCTATGATCACAAAACATAGCTAACACATAGCATTCTGCACCACCATTAATGGGCTGATTTAGTAACTGCTGCACTTGATGGAACTCTTCCTCAATTTGATAGGATTTAGGGACCAAGCCCTAAAAGCTCCTAGTAATTACTTGGCTAGTGCAGCATGACATGAATTCACAACATTGTTTGAATTCTGCCTTTTAAATTTTGCTAAATAAATGCCTTGTATATCAGTCACTTCTTATACAGACACAGAAATACAACAAAAGACCTTGACAAATAATTAAACTGATCACGTAACACGATGCTTCCGTTGCTTCCAAAAAGGACACTGGTCTTTCTGAACTCAGTAAGAGCTTGTGCACTTGCTTTTCAGCAAGTTTCAGATATCCATACCAAGCATAACTTCTATTTTGCACATAACAGATTTCCTAAATCCTAGACTTGAATTATATGTTTATTCTTTTATTAAAATAATGGCACATGTGACATGTGGGCAAATATGCTTATAACCCTTCTTCATCTTCTCTGGATGATACATAGGACACTTGTGCTTCACTCATCAGCTTCTGAAATGGATCTGCCCATAATCTTCAAATTATTTCATGCATAATTAGGCAATTCCTGATTTCCATTACTCATGTTCATTGCTGCAGCATTTACATAGCACCAACCATACAGCTGCCCATGTACAGATTGGAACACACCACTAATTACATATGTTTCATTTGGTTCTATTCCTTTATAAGGGAGGTTATGGTTTCCAAGGGCCATGTTCCAGGCTCATACCCAGATGTTTGGGGACCAGAAAGTCCCTGAGGTGTATAAACTCATTTGAATTTACTGACCCTTTCAGAGAAATAAAACCACAAATAAAGTATGTCTGCTGTTTTATTTCCTAACTTCAGTATCTACAGCTACAATATGATAGCTTGGATTCATTAAAGCTGGTGATGCTTTACCTGTGATTCCTTACATATAATATTGAACTATTTTTTTATTATATTAAAATAATTTACAGTTTGAAATTTTTGTTGGAAAATAGTAATAATAGATCAGTTTATCATTTGTTTGCTCTTTTCTTGTCAGTTTAGATGAATGACTGTCTGTTTAGACCAAGCAGCTGCTTTTCATGCAGCTTTCACAAGTCTTACTTTCCTTCATACAGCTGAAGTCTCAATAAATACACAGAAGACAAAAGTACAATACTATTTATTGTCCTCTGTTTAGTCAGTCTCAAGACTTACACAAATGTTATGCTTAGGTAATTGAAGCAAGTGAAGCATTTATTTCAGCAGTACTATGCACATTTATAACTACAAAGTAGAGTGTAATAGAAAACAACTTAGATTTTTAAGAGCCTATAAGGCAATTAAACAAATAACTGCCATATTCCAATCCATGTTCTGCCAAATTCCATAACATAAGTACAGACTATGCAGCAGCTAATAGACTTCACTGAATACACAAAACAATAGCTCACTTTCCATAAGCATTGGCTCTCAGGCCTGTCAGGAACAAAAACCTATATGCTCACTGTGGCTAACATCTATCATTTACTCACCTAGCACTTCACTTACATACAGCTTAATGAAATAATAATAAAAAAATCTAAATGCTATACAATAAACCACCTCCACAGAGTACAAACTAATATCTAAGTGATATTCAAAGTTGGTTTTTTATTTTTTAAAGCAGCAAAAGGATGTATTAACTGATAATTCATTCTGTACCAGACCAGGCAAATCTGAAAAAAGAGTACAGGACAGAGAAGAGGGAAAAAATACTGTGTACAACTGCAATGAAATGTCTTAAATCTCGCAGATCTATTTGCTAGGTTTGTACTTGCTAAGATCCCACAAATTGTGAGAAGCACTTTTTACCCCTAGAGTGGATACTACATCGGGTATTCGTCTTCTATTATGAAAATAGGCTAAAAGGAGTTAAAAGAAGAAATAGCAATAAAAACAGCTTTAATAATCTACTCCGGTTGGCTGATTTAAGCATCAATTTATAAAACCTACACCATTACTCCTACTCTAATATGTGGCAGCATAACTACGCTGTAGGTGTTTCTCTCCAAGTTGCCCTGAGTACCTCTCATGGTCGATATTGCAGTAATAAAGTGCACTTCATGTTAGTTTAAATTTGTGGTATAAAGACCAGGAAATGAGGTTTAGGTGCACAGTTAGAAATTTAAAACAGATGCTTTAATTTATTAAGAAATATTCATATGATTCAGTTTCACAGCATGCGTGAATATAAATCCTCAAAAGATTTAATTAGGTGTATTTTATCATAAATTGCATTCCCACAGACATATGCTGCTCCTGCTTCCTGCTGATAATAACAAAACCAACTGATACTTAAGAGCACATCTGAAGTGTGGTTTTCTGACAACATTAGGTACAGCGAGAGATTTAAAAAACAGTGCTCAATATAAGTATCAGTGGTTTTCCCAGTTGCTTAACCATACTGACTTAGAAGAGAGTTTATTTTATACAGTACAAATTAACCTCATGAAGTTCTGTGTTTTGTCAATCTACAAAATATATCCTTTGCTTCCAATGCTATAAACATGGCACACAAAAAAATTGTTTGCTGTATCTATAGATGTGTTTCATGAGAGCCTACAAAAATATTCTCTTGTTTTGAAAATCATAATTTTGATGAATTAACATCTTATTAAGTCTTTTCTGCAATACAGTGATTTCTTAATGCTCTAAGTATTTTGATCATAGTTTCATACTTTCAGGATGCAGCATTTATTCCCTGCATTTCACTTCAGAGAAAGAGTATTTAGTTTTCGTGGACTTTGTTGAAAAGTTCTTTGTCAACATGAGCCACCAACTGCAGAATAGTTAAAATGATCATTTATTTTCTAGACAGTTCCCAAAGTCAAAACAGAAGCAAACATCTGAATTCTGAAATCAGAATTCAAAATAAAGAAATTATTTGAAATGTAATTTCAAAATCATATACAGGTCTTTTGGGGTTTTTTTTAATTTTAATTTGAAATGCATTATATAAATACGGATCTAAAGGGCAATTCTCTCTCAGATATTATCATTTAACATCTTCAGGTATGCATCCACATATTGGTGTTAATTTTCATGTAGTCTGCTATTTTTATCACATATTTTTCTACTCCCGCCTACACTCACATACAGCGAAATTTCTCTTTCAAGATGACTTCACAATTCAGAATATATCCCAGAATGCAGGGATTTTCTTCTCTTTTTTTACAAAAAGAAATCTGGCCATGGATATTTTTGTGTTCCTGTTCCTCTTGTCTGTTTTTCCAATTAGAAAAAAATTTGTGTGAACTATGATACAGATAATATTGAACCTTGTAACAGGTTTTGAGCACAGGGCTTTCTTTATCCTCAGAAACAGCTATAGTTAACACTGCTGGAGATAACACTGCTGCTAGGATCTTTTCAGATATGACACAAGAACTTTTGAAAATAAACTTAGCAGACAGAATGTCTGTATCATTACTTCTAGGTCCAACTAAACACCTTTTAAAAAAATCTGAACCATTTTGAAAGAGATTTTTTTTCACCTCCTTATTATTTTATATCTGAAGTGGTTGCATTGTCACAGTCATGATGGTCTAAGGGTCAACAGGTGCCTAAGTTCATGGGAAGATAAGGATTTGTGTTAAGCTATTTTTTACACTTAGATTCCTCACCTTAAAGGTGTTGTCACAGTCCTGACTGACTCTAACCTGAGAGTTCACTTCAACCAGTTCTGAAGAAGGACAGAAGCCTGAGTGTCTCTGCTTGTGCAGACTGGAATCATTAAGTCAGAACCTTACATTACAAACAAAAATGAACCCTGAAAAAACCCTAATTTCCCCATGCCTATTGGTGGGAATGCAGCACAAAGCCTCAGAACTGAATACAACCAAGAGCAGAAGGAACAGAGGAAAGCTCTTTGGTGAGCTGTTTCTTTGTCTAATTCATTCCTATTTCTTCTTTATCTTCCTCCTTGGCAAGGTCTCAGTCAGCACTCAAGAACACATACACAATCTGAGGGAACAGCAAGGCAGTAATTCAAATTTATATTGCAAGTCACAGGGTACAGTTTCTCCTGATTCTGCCACTATCATTAAGAAAGGGGTTATTCAGATATCCCTGAAAAAATATGTTCAATGACCTAACACAGAGACTTCATTGCCATTAACTTTGGTTAGGACCCAGTTTTTTCACATTTTCCTCAGTTACTGTTTCAGTGTGCCCAAGACCTACAAGATGGTCCTGCACTTGTTAATTTCTGGCAGGTGTTTTTGGAATTGCATAATTAATTCTCAGAACTGTCTGTGAGGATGGACTAATACTTTAATAAGACAGGAGGTCTGCAATCTTTGGCATTTGGAAAATCAAACATAAATTATCAATAGAACACACTGTAATGAGTTGAGCACAGATTTAAATTTCTTTATATTTTAAAACTGCTGCTGAAGATAACTCCTGGATAAACTTGCAACTACACCTTAGTCAGAAAGGGCCACCCTAAACTCCTACCAGCAAGTATTTGAGTGCTTGACAACACCAGAAGCATCAAGCACACCTAAAGTTTGAGTGAGAAAAGTACCCTGGATGCGGGAAGGGAAGGTAGGATATAAAAGAAGACACATACAGCGATCAATGGGAAAAAAAAGTCTGTCGTCCAAAACACCCCAAATCCAATCAGTCTGCTCCTATAGGTTTCACTACTGTCCTTCTCCACCTTCTAAACCTAAGTTCTGGTCTGTGCACACAGTGGTTTCTAAACTGTTCAGAGATGGCTCAACTAGAAATGGCTTTAGCTAGCTTATGCTACAACATCCTAGCAGAGACAATGGATCCCAAAGAAAAGAAAATTAAATAATTTTGATAAAGCAGGTAACATATACCAATACCTACCAACACAATATGTTTGGACATCAACAGGATATTAATTCAGGCACGCAGAGCCACTTGCAGTGCAGAACATTATCAGCCTTGTGGTATGTCAGAAACTTGGGTGAAGATGAGAGCATCTTTTTAATCATTTCCATTTAGTGGCTTTGCTATATTAATTGCACTCTGTTGGAAGCTTTAATTTCAAGTAGTGGCATATAATCTTTCTAAGTTTTACTACTTTATGCTATACCTTGCTTTCAAACTTGAAACAGGAGAAGCTGACAACTCTCAGGCGATGCGCTATCCGTTTTAACTTTGGGTTTGAACACTTCAGTCTTCTTGTGAGGCACTGGGAAAGCACGGAGCAGTCACCTGCAACACAGCACTTCAAGGCAAAACCAGATCTTTACAACTCCTGTGTGAGAGGCTTTCTGTCTGCGCTGTGAGCTGACATTGCCAGCTCATGTCCAATTTTTCATCTACCAATATTCTCGAGTCCTTCTCTACAAGACTGCTCCCAATCACCTGGTTTGCACTGATACTGGGGATTGCCTTGCCTCAGGTGCTGAATATGCATATTATCACACATTTATGTGTTCTACAGAAGAAACAAACACAAAATTATAAACTAAAGTAACATTGACCCTAAACCTTAATGATCACTGGTAGTTGTCACAAAGCTGCCTCAGTTCCAGCTTTCTGCCAGGGCCAGCAGGGGAGGAACTAAGCAGTAGAGTCCATGAGCACTCTTTGTGCTTTCCTGTTGGGGTCATCACAGCACTCAAGGTACAAGGTCAGCTCAGAAAAAAAATCTCATTTCAGTCTCAGGTATGGATAAAGCACATCAGCCCTGCAACAGTTTCACTGTACTATTCAACAAACATACAGACAGATTTGAGTTGTAATACTCTTTCTACCAGCACAGAGGCATTTGTGTTGAGTCCTCAAATGGTGGTACTGGCTTAGTGCACAGTGCAAAATTTTCAGTGAATTATCCCAGATAGCAAAATGATAATGATTAAATCCCAGGCAAATCTACTGAATATAAACAAAAGAGGCAAGAGTCTAGCAAAAACATCATAACAGACTTCAGGAATGGCATAATTATTGTATACAAGGCTCAGTTAAAAAGTATTTTTCATTAAAAAGCAAAAAGCAGCTTGAAAATTTCAAACTCAATGTAGACTTGAAAGGAAGGAATACTTGCAGGACTTACATATCACTAGAACTGACATTTAAATCATATTCTGTTAATTAAATACCATTTCAAAGAGAAACCACCTCATTCTCTCACAATCATGTCAGTCTTGCAATGGTAACTGAATTAAAATAGAAGCACATGTTTTTCTTAAGGCCATAAGCAGACATATCTGTATTTAAATATAATGGAATACATATCTGTATTTAAATGAAGGCATGGAAAGAACAAAGAATTTGCAAGCCATTGTTTTTATATGAAATCGTTACATTTGTGTATGCACATGAATGCACATAAATATTTCCAGTAGGGGTGCTTTGTATTAATTCCTGCTTCTTTCAAGCTGTGGGAAGTAACAGCCTGTAGAAGAGCTTTTGTGAAAAATATTACTGAAAATTATTTGCATTTGATTTGAAGTGTAAATAAGCCTCATATGATTTTAAAGTTCCTTCACTGTATTTGCAGCTTAAGTATAATTTGTTGGCCTTTGATAATGGCAATCCCATTTTTTTCTATCCAGATGATTCAAGAGAAAAAGTGAGTTTAAGTAGACGAGATGAGTGAATTTCCAAGAATTTTACATTATATCTCTCACTTAAAGTAAAAGAAAGTAATTTACTGGTCTTTTCCATTTTATGGCATTAATTTGAACTCAACTCAAAAGCCTTTTTAAAAGCATCCCAGACTCAAGCATTAGCAGGTGGCTGCACAATATCCTCCCTTTTGGAAAACATTTCAGGATTGTGCCTGAGTACTAATTGATTGTTGCAGTGCTTCAGTGTCTTGTATTAATATCTGAGGCATCTGGAGAATGAAAGAGTCTTCCATAAAATGCAATGCTCTGATTAATTTCTAAAACTAGCATCTTTTCCACCCAGAGCCTTTAAGGAGCAGAGGAGGTACCTACACAACTTTCCTCCATGGTACCTAGTCCTATGGCACTTTAGGACTTAAGCTCCCACTGGAATTTTGCCACGTCTTTAGGAATTAAATCACCCACTGATCACAGGGAAAGCCAGTTTGATAAGCACTGGAATCCCACAGACAGACATGCCTTTAAAAAAGAACCAGAAACAGAGGATGGGAAGTTTGTAATCTATAAATTTTCTTGAACTTGGTGACATCCCAAGTAACAGACACTATTTGGAGGGACACATGTGCACCCTGCCACCTTTCAGACCACTGTCTCAGTGCCTTCCTGTAACTTCATAAATTTCAGAAATGTTTTGATAAGCCAGGAAATCAATACATCAGCAACAGAACTTTCACCCTGATAATTCTTTGATTCTGCACCAGGTAGCTTTTAGTACTCAATGATACCACAGAATTTTTGGAGCTCTTTTGCAGCAGGGAACTGTTGGACAATACCAGTCTACTGATCTGCTACAAACTCCAAATATCATCAGTAGCACGTGAACAAAACAGTTTAAAAATAGAAGATGTGGTATGGTGCTGACATTCTACATATTGTGAAAAATTGAGCTTGTCAGGCTGGTAGTTGCCAAAGCAGTTCTGCAGAACTCAGAACACTGGCAGTACTCAACGTGACTACAGCATTTGGAATGGTGGCCAATAAGAGATCCATGGGCTTCAGTGAGCTCTGCAACAGAGAAAATGCTGACACCGATGAAGAAATGAGCTTTTTTATTTACATCAGTGACACCAGATTGTCATGGTAGTTAAAACTGAACTCTCAGATTTTCACCCACTATAGTGTGACTTTCATATTACAGATGGAAAAGAGGATGAAAAGGAATGTGCTACCCTGGGAAGAGGAAATATGTTCCTACGTACTAAACAAGTCCATCACTGAAATTTGGAAAGCACCTTAGCAGCAGAGACATCTTTGTAATTATTGCTGTCCTGGATGAAGGACCTCCAGCATTGTACGACACCAAGGTTTCAAGAGAAGGAATCAGTGCCCCTGACATTAAGGTTTACTAGAATTATAAATATCCAGAACTTCTGTGCTGAGCACTGGTACTGAGTGAGGCTTTTTTCCAGCCTGAAGAAGCTGGCTATGACTGAAGCCTGAACATACTCCAGGGTGACTATTTTTAGCCTCACTGCTTTCAGCAGATAGAAAGGAAATGGATGCTATTTTGCTAATTACCATAAAGGCAAACTAGACATGTTCTTAAAAGCAATGCCTCTGTTTCATGAACGTTATGTCAAAAAAAAAAACCCAGGACAATGAGAACTCTCCAATTGCAACTATTAATTTCTTTCCCCAAGGTATAAGGAAAAATTCATGGAGTATTTGCCATAAACTCTTCTTAAATATGCATCCTAAAGTATCTCTCTTCTTTCTGAAAATTACTTTCATGCTAGGCTTCTATCAAGAACATGTCTTTCTAAAAAGGCACAGAACACATACACTATGGTCTTTACTCAGAAACTATTTCAGTTCCAGAGAAATGCAGAGGAATCTGGACACAATCTTGGGCAACCAGTTCTAGGTGGCCCTGATTGAGCAGGAATGTTTGGACCAGATGACTTCCAGGGGTCCTTTCCCACCTCAACCACTCTGTGATTCTCTCTCACCTGGAAATTATGATATTTAAAATACAATAAGAAGGTAAATTTTGTACCATGCTGTAATGAATCTATTTTAATGTAAAACAAAAGAAGAATTGTAAGTCAGGCAGCAAAACCTACTTTTCTTTTATCTTGTCTCCCGGCTTTTACAAAAAAAAAGGAAACTGAGATCTAGTGACCAGATCAATGGGCTCACCCAAAATTTAAGAAAGTATCAGTTTCCATAACAAATATAATTCATATGCTAGAAAGTGCATTAAAAAAAAAAAAAAGTTTTATGCCTCTTCCCCGCTGCCCAACCCCCCTCAGATTAGCCTGAATACACTCAGCTACTAGAAGCTGAAGAGTACAATGGAGTAAAAAGAACATATTAACCTTCTGCATCCAGCTGCAGATTTAAGAGAAACACAATAAATTACCTGCTGCACTACCAACAGTAGGCTATGCCTTATTTATTAGTATCATTATAATGGCTGGAAGCAACAACCAAAATTACAACCTTTTTCATATCACTGAACAAAAAAGCATGGTAATATAAAAGGCCTATTAAAATCCAGTCTCAGAACACCACTTGTTAAGAACGACAAAAAACAACAGACAAAATGAAAAGGACAAGGGACAGTGAAAAGAGTCTAAGATCACCAAAAACTATAAAGGAAACAAACAAAAGCAATAGTCCTGACTGCTGAAATGGGGAATAACCACTTCTCTGGGCTGCTGAGCTCATCTCACTTAAACCTTGTTTTTCTCACTTGTTTCTCTCCACTTCTCCGGTAAAAAATGTGAAAAAATGGATCAAAAATGGACACACATACTGAAGTGTGTCTGTTATTCTGCAGTCTAATTGTTCACAATTAGAGTGTTATTTGCTTGATTTCTTAAAAACTGGTGGGTGTCCAGGAACACAAGAATCATATTAAATACATATCTTAACAGTATAGCCTAACCTACATGAACAGGATTAACATAATTTTTACAAAGTGCACATAACTCTTCAGGAAAAACTGTGATTGGAAACACTCTAGCATATGGAAAAAAAATTGTATTTGATGAGTAAATTAAAGCACCCTAGGAATGTGGTTTTTTACTATGCTGAATCTTACCTCAAGTCAGAGAAACTGATCTTTGGTACTTGAAGAATCAAGGTCACATTGCATCTGCCTGTCAGTCAACCTCAGCCCTGCATAAAATTGGCTTCCCACCTCAAACAAACTGAGCAGCATTTGTGCAGCACGTCAGCCTTTGTGGAAAATGCACAGATGTATGCATACTTATACATTTTGGAAAGGAATTCATAGCCAACTAAGCATATCTACAAAAATATATAGGAAGTGGCATGGTGGTCAAATGACTCATTTTCTTCTGCTAGTAGGAAATATTTGTGGGGGGGAAAAAAGAAAAAAACCCAAAACAACCCCAACCAAAAAAACCCTCCCAAAACCCTGGTATAATGCTCATTTTCTGCAATATACTGAACTGTCAGTCAGTCAATACTCTCTCAGTACTTTAGAAAAGGTGAGCATCTCATCTGTACTAATTAAATTTCACTTGCTTGACCTAGAACACGAAGCTTCAGTACTTTCTAGAGGCCTTCATAATATGGTTGTAAAGAAATATGGCTTTTCAAATGTGGAAGTTCATTTTTCTAGAATATTTTACAACCCATTACTCCTAAAAGTCTATTATGCATGTTTCTTCCAGCAGCTTTTATCAGGACTTTCATGATATTCTCTACAGAAAACTCGTACAAGAAAAAGCAAGAAGATACACAAAATTCTTGCAGCCTTGTTACAAACTGTCATACTGGCAATCACTATTTTCACTAATGACACTTCAAGACATATTTTTTAATTACTCAAGAGAGCTATAGGGATTATGACCCTTGTTGCATGTTAAATGTTGGCTCTTCTAGGCTTTTGGAAATCCTAGACCTCCTACTTTTTCTTCATTTGGTGTACAGTTTGTGAGACTTCAGTAATTCAGGTTAGGTATAGTCAAACCAGAGTATTCCAAAAGCCATTGTGAAAGGTGACCAGAATATCAGCATCACATTTGAGAATGAAACAAGGGCACTGAATTAATAATTTTTTGCCTGCCATTCTCCACTGTTGCAGAAGCACTAACAAATACATCACACAATTCATCAACTGCTTGAGCTGCACTTCACATGTGCCTTCAAAACCTCCTCTGAGAACTTCAAGCCTGCTGCCCACCCACCCCAGTGCAGAGGGCCCAAGCAGTCCTAGAGATCTTTCTGTAGCTACGCAACTGAACCATGTCAGTCTGAATTGCAGCTTCGCAGAAGTCGCTCTCAGAGACTTTTTTCTTAAAATGAAATGTATAAGATACTGATGTGGTCCAAATACTTTTTAAAATCTTTTTTTCTATGAGGGAATGGAGAAACGGGAAAGGGGAACTGAGAAAGCAAACTCTCTTTTTCCCCAAATCTATGATCAGAGGGATGAAGAGAATGGACGTAAGGACCAATGCAATGATTCAAACAGGTAATGTGGCAGAAAGAATCTGAGATGGCTACAACTGGCATGATGATATTTAAGATGCAGAAAGAAGGCAAATTTCATACCATGCTGTAATGAAGCCATTTTAAGGTAAAACAAAAGAAGAATCGTAAGTCAGCCTGCAAAGCCTACTTTTTTTATCCTCTGTCTCCACGCATTTACAAAAAGAAGGAAACTGAGATCCAGTGATCAGATCAATGGTCCCTCTCATAATTTAAGAAAGTATCGGTTTGCACAAACAATATAATTAATACGCTAGAAAGTGTATTAAAAAAAAAAAAAAAAAAAAAAAGGAATGTTTTTTCCTCCCTGTACATGCCCAGCCCTCCATTTTCCCTTTTTTGTGAATAGCAAACACTCCTTAGGAGTATCAAAATTGTATTCTCATCTCCTCTCAAGTCATCTGGAGCCTGAAGCAATCCTGAATGTCTGGGGAACTCCTCTCTTCCTATGCCCTATGTTTCCCAGTGCAGACAAGATCTGCTTGGAAGATCTCTCTCTTTGGAGGGGTCATTAACCCAATGTGGTTAAACATTGGAATCACTAAATTAAAATCTCTTAAGCCTCAAAGACAAAATTAAGGCACAGAAAATGCATCTTCATGGTGGAAAGCTGACTACAGTAAGAAAATCATCTGGCTTGTGTGGGACTGGCTAGGGAGGATGTGGAGCCTGCCTAAGGCAGCCTGACAGACGGGAAAGGCAACCTGCCTGGATGACACGGCTGGTGGGGGCACAAGCCTGGTGCAAATACAGAGTGTGCTGCACAGTGAGCCATGTGTGTGACACACGCACTGCCACCACAGTTCACATGTGCCCCCACTGTCTGACAGGCTCCATGGGGCTAGAAGGAACTATCGTAGAGTAGTGTAGGCACAGTATTTTCTGTCACACTGCACGGTAAAGCTGACTGCAGTTAGGAATGGTCTGCCTACTTTTTTCCCCACACAGTCCAAATATTTTTAAATGGGATCATGAGATCCACTCCCACAAGACAGAAATCATGACAGGTGCTTGAAAACCACATACATTATTTTCCAGTTAGCCTCAATAACAGCAAATGTAAAACCAATCATTAAGGTGCTATGAAAAAATACACTGCTAATAAAAATTTTGCAGGAAGTTCAATAGCACAAAGCTTTACTAGCAAGATAGTGGGAGATCCATGGTATTTGTCTCTCTTCTAGAACGTGAAGTTCAGGAAAACTGAAAAAAATTAAATAAATCTGTCAACAACAAAATTTGCAAAATGGAATACCCAGCGAAGGCCACACAACCTCTCTTTTACCTAGCTAGGGAGCAGCTATCCCTAGACACACATTTGTACCTTGTATTCAACATGTTACAAACATCAACCACCTCCATCCTTTCTGTAATCAAATCAAAAGGTGGGGGGGGAGGGGAACCCTCCCTATTCTACATTTTTTAACATTTTCACTCACACATGTCACCAGTTTCTGCAGTTTCATCATCCATCCTTAAACCCACATGTCACGCTTATCTCCCACTTAACAAGCCCATCACAAGACCATTGCTTCATCCTCATTCTGAAACTCAACAGAGCAGCAAGGAGACCAATGCCACGCCAGGCATCCATCAGCTGATCTCCTCGACCCAGATGCAGACAGCAAAATAGACAGGATCCGTATCTGCATTTAATACCAGGAAGTATATAATCCTTTTTGGTTACTGCCAGCTCTCAGAAAAAAGTGATTACAGATTTTGAGAGTGTGCAGCTCCATTTTCTAGATCTTAAACATTTGAAGCTACTGCATTTATCTTTTAATTTTACTTCCTTCCCAACTCAACTTAGTATTATAGCACTCAAAGCCTACACAATAGACTTGCTGTTTTATCATTATAAATTCCATCTTTGAAGAGTCTCTCTCATCTAAAGCACAACAGTAAATTGAAAAATGAACAAAATGCTTTAATATAACACAGCTCTATAATATGTTTTATATTTAATGCTGTCACCTTTTTTTTTGTACAGACTGTAGCATGTTGAGGGTGGGAGAGCATAAAGGCAGTGAAAAGTTAGATCCTACTACTCAAATACCAGATACAGTATTTGGATATAAACCAATTCCTTCTGAGGCTGTGACTGCTAGATGTGCTAAATCTCATGCTGATTCTCAGCAGATCAGACTATTTTTTTTAACGTCTTGGTAGAAGGCAAAAAATCTTTAACAACATGTGAAGTTAGGAAGTAGGAACACACAGCCTGACAATTTTTCTAGAGGAAGGAAAAAACAACGGTAGCATTGTTTTCACCTGCCAATGTTTTCAGAGACAAAATCTGCTTTTGTGTTTGTACTTCTGTTGCTCCTATAGGAGTAGAACATGACAAAATTGAAGGCGGGGGGGCTTCATCCATGCGTGACAGAAAGTAGAATGCTGAAAAATTCGAAGTTTGGGTAGTTCTTAATTAAAGCTGTCAGTTCTGTTCTGGTCTCCTTCTGTGACCTTACCAGAAGAAGCTTATCTGATCAACTATGTACAAAATGCAAAAAAGCACTTGGATCAGGAAACCTGTGATTAGAACAAGTATGAAGCAAATACACTCTATATTCATGTATATTTAAAATTGCCAGGTTGAAATGAGTCCTTTTCTATAGCATTACATTTGCCTCATCTCCATTTCCTACTGATGACAAAAACCATGACAGCAATCGTAGAGCTCAGTCTGAAATTAAGCAGTTCACTATACAGGAACAAACTTATGGTACTAATTTCCAACATAAAATGTCAAAAAATGTCAAAACTGAATGAACTCTGTAAGGAAATACTGGAGCAATTTTGATGACAGAGAAGGTTAATAAAATACAAGAGACTGAAAACGTATATGATAAGTAGAAATCAGATTTGGCATCAGAGAAAAACATCACTTTGCATTTTATGTTTCTTTTGACAATTTTAAAACCAGTCACGGACAACTCTCTTCCTGAAATTTCCTGTTTTCAATTTCTCTATTTACAACAAACTCACAGTATAAAAAGGTGATTTAATGAAAACCCACATGCTTACAGTATATAAAGATGGACTCAATATAAGGCACAATTCAATGCCAAATCTGGTTACTAGAGAACGTCATCAAGTTAATTCCCCATAAGATACATGAATCAAATGGTAAATTCTAGAGCTATTTGCTGAAATTTTCAGAAGTCGCTAAATGATCCTGTTAAATATGTGCACTGTGGTTTCCATGCCACTTCTGGTATTTTCAGTCACTACCCTTTCTAAGAACTATGCCAGTTTAGGTTCAGCACTTCTCCAGAAACTTCTATTTTGGACATTCTAAATGTCTTAGCAGAGGTCTTTTTTGTCTAGTATGGCATAATGTAAAGTGGAATTAAACTTGTGTGATCCACAGAAACCCACACTCAAGAAATGCACCCTGAGCAGACCAATGTAATCCCTTAAGTGCTCAGCTTGAATCACATTTGAATACAGTCATATGTTCAGATACGAAAAGGTACATGTGCTCTAGTAAGAGATTTGCGTATGATGGGATGCAGAAGTCTGCATCATCCCACCAAACAAAACCAAAGGGAGATACAACACCCACAGCAGCCTTCACTCCCTCCCTACAGTATATCCACCCCAAAAGCAAGATCAGTTCTGATTCTGTGTAGATCTGGTGTAAGACCATGATAATACTGAAATTAACCTTCCCCAGTAAGGCAATAATAAAAGCACCCAAGTCAGGTATCACATATCATTTGTTATTAAGGACTCCTACCTTTTCAGCTTCATATAATTTTCACTAGCTGCAGGTCTGCATTCAGCCCGTTGCACCACTATTCCTTCCAAGGCAAGTTTATCTAAAATGAAAAGAAAAATGAAGTAAAACTGGACATTAAAATAGGATCCACCAAGACGGTCAGCATTTGAATTATTTTTCACTAATTAAGAATTTACTAAATATAACATAATTCTAAGTTCTCAACTCAAGTTCTAAAATCTCTGCTATTTAGACACCAAAGAAATAAGCAGGAAAAACATGTTTGCATAGCTGTATACCCTAGACTTCCTTGTTTTGCCTTCAGATGTTTTACTATTAAGAATGAATCACAGAGATCAAATTTTAAATAAAAAATTGCAACTCCTTTCTCTAGATGTTGCACTCAGATTATTACCCAGGAACTTTTTTGTAAATGGGCAATTAATGACTATGAAATTAATTAATTAATTAATTTCATAGTCACAATCAGTGACTATGAAAAAAAATCTATGAAGAGAATCTGATAATCAAAGTATCCAAAATTAGTGGAAGATAAAACAAAAGCTAATTTAATTCTTATTCTCAGGAAAATAGTACCGCTTTTTCCTCTTGTTTCATTTTTTTTAAAAAGTACATTAAATGAACACAATGCAAAAAAAGTAATAATACAACAGATAGTAACAGTCAGGGAAAAGAAGTAAAAGCTTTCAGTTAGTAATCTAGGACACCACATAAATGTATCTAGGTAATACTCCTCTCTGGACAATCACCACAAAGTGAGGCAGTCACTTTGTTACCCTATGTGACCACATTTTGCCTAAAGCAA
Organism: Passer domesticus; assembly: GCF_036417665.1. Classification (NCBI taxonomy): domain Eukaryota; kingdom Metazoa; phylum Chordata; class Aves; order Passeriformes; family Passeridae; genus Passer; species Passer domesticus. The sequence continues at coordinate 62,393,009 of NC_087475.1, read as the reverse complement.
GGATGACTAACAGAGCAGTACCAGCCTACACCATAAAGGTAGGTAAACCCAAAAATTAAAAGCAACTTAATGCAGAAATGAAGAGAGAAGTGATGGTGGGGAAACTTCTTCACTTCTACTACAATGTTCTAGTGCATGATGTGTGGATGTGGGAGGAGCGCATGTCAATTCATCCGTTTTGGGCATAGCCAGCACAATATGTGTTAAACAACACCTCTGGAACAGCCTTACATACAACAAAGGATGAGTTTTAAAGGCTTGATTAGCTCCCAGTATTAAATGTTCTTCCAATAGCACTACACTGCCATTGTCAACTTCTGCTGGCAACGTCACAGAAGATGACAGAAACGCTTAGAAATACTGATGTCCAAGTAACCCAAGGCACTCTGAGATATCTCCGGATTTCCTAGCACTTTATAGACTGAAATATTACTATCTGCACATCTGAAATATTACTATCTCCACATCTAAGTCTGCTCTCCCTGAATAATGCCAGAAGCAATTACTTAGATGTCACGTATTTTAAAATTACTTAATCTAAAATGTATTGGATTGATTCAAACAAAATCTTTGAAAGCAGTAAGAAAGCCATATTATTTTCAGATAGGTTTGAATGAAATAGAAGAAAATTTGTTTTAAAACACTTGTGATTTTGCAGATTCCCAGCTTAATGGTCAAAAGAGACAACTTGACAAATTTGCATGACTTCCTATATATCACAGACAGAAAAATTGTATGGTCTTCCTACTTTACAGAATCTAGTAACTTATTTTTGGCTAAAGTGGTACTAATATTGCTGCTTAATTTCGAATAAGAATTCGGCTTCAGCTTCTAGCAGTTGGTTCTTCTCATGAAGTTGGTTCTTCTTTCTATACTATGGTGAAGAGTCTTTCAGTACCTGGTGTCTTCTCCCTTTGAAAGTACTTATAAATCATTATCAAGTTGCTTCTCAATCTCTTTTTCAATAAATGAACAAATTTAAGCTCATGCATTCTCATTACAAGACATTTTTGCCATACTTAAATCAGTCTGAGGTTTCTTATTTGCATCTTGTTCAATCTCAAAATGATGTTTTAAAATAACAAGAGACCAGAAGCCAGACATAATACTACTGAACTGATTTTAAAAAAACATACACGGAAGTAAAATAACATATATAGGAGCTGGAATTTCTCTCACCTCACTTAAGCCATTTGAATGTTATTCAGAATCTATGAATTCAGCAGAGAGAGGGAGGAAGGGAGACTGTCAGGAACAAATCGGTCCCATCTCTTTTAGAATTAAATTATTTTCCAGTGGGGTTTTTTTCTAAGTTTTTTTTGGAGGAGGGGGCACACTGTGTCTGTGTCCCATGACTGCTTCATGCCTAGATGGCTAAAACTGGGTTAAGATCAATTTGTCTCTAAAAACCAACTTCTGGGGGTTTGTGAAGTTCACTGACTATTATATTACTAACACAACTATTCTGAGTCTTCTCTAAAGCCTCACATTTCACCTATGTGCTCTGCATTGCCTAGGTGTATAATTGCCTTTGGCTTGGTGAAATCACATTGTCTCTAAAACAGATTCTGTGAATTAAGCAATTCCAGTCACACTATGGCAGCCCTGTCATAGTTACTCACTGTCTGACCTGCATTTGTGTCAATCACGACACATTTTATAAGCAGTGATTCTCACCATGTCCTTCTTGCTAATCCTGGAGTAAGCCCTTCAAACTACAACTCAAGAGGCTTCCTACTCATAATTCCTTTCTGATAACTGTCAGCTAGTTTTTAATCTTGTTCTGTGCTTGTTTTAGTTTCTTTTTTTAATATAAATCAGAATGTCACAAGGATCTAGACTATGTGCAATAGGAAATGTTAAGCACGCTGCAAACATGCTGTTACTTTATACTCAAAATCTTCAAAACAAAATTAGGTTTGTGGGACCAGAAAAACTTTACATAAAGCCATGTTTGCTAGCATTCATTACATTCCAATCTTAGATACCTCTTGAACTCCATAACAATTTTTCTGCTCACTTCTATGGTACAGGTTTCAAGGCTAGCTGACCTATATTCATCTGAACCATCTAACCCAGCTGCCTGAACACACATGTCACTATCAATCTCCCTGCACCTTGCACAGTTTTCAAATTATTTTTACATTTCAAGGATCAGGATCAGTAAAGCAGAGACCCTACCCATTAACTATTTAGAAAATGAACATCCCAATTAAACATGTTTATCCTTAATATTACCACAGAATCACATAATAGTTTGGGTTAGAAAGGGCCTTAAAAATCACCCAGTTCCAACCCCCCTGTCATGGTCAGGAACACCTTCCACTAGACCAGGCTGCTCAAAGCCCCATCCACCCTGTCCTTTAACACTGGGGTTAGGGAATCCACAACTTCTCGGTATCTCATCTTTGATGTGTCTTGGCTAATACCCTCTTTTAATTACCACTGATCCAGATTTAACTTTTGCAGTCAAATCCAGACAAAATGTTCCAATCACTTAATGTATAAGGCTGTGCATAGTCTCCCAAACACCACTTGCAGCTAAGCTTGTTTGCTGTCTAAGAGCATCCACTGTCCAAACACCAAAGCTTATGTCCCACTTTCCCAGGACCCTCTTTGGGATTTTAACACAACCTTAGAGTCAAGCAGAATACACAAAGATGCACGCAAACCTCGGGATGCAAGACTAGTGAGGGAACACATTTTTTATTCCCTTTGTAGCCTAATTAGACCTCATTCACCAAACTCAAATTCAGAGACTTGGGTCTGTCTTCAACTGTTGCAGGACCAGAGATGCAATGAAAAGATATCCAAAATGCTACACATCTGCCTTGATATTTCCATAGTCACATCAGCCTAGGAGGTAATGGATGAATAAGGCATGGAATTGCTAGTTTCCTGTTAAAAACACCTACTCAAAGTAGATAGCACAAAATAAATAAATAGGTCTGAAAGACTAACTGAGATCAGTGATAAGAAGGGAAAATAACACATTTTCCCAAGAGCCTCACACTTTCAAATGCCCAGCATGTGTTGGCAGGCACAAAGTACCCTCTTAGTGCTGCTCCAGACAGGCTCCTCCACAGAGCCCATACGTTCATCATTAGCTGCCAAGTGCATGCTCACCCTGTCCTCCCTGCCTGAATGCCCTGTTGCCAATTCATAAAGCAATTTCAACTATTGTCTCAGTGAGATGATAGATATGCTGGGGAGACGCAGAATCCAGCTTGGAATCCTTTTGACAACCATTATCAAAGAACAGAATATGGTAGAAACACTTAACCCAATGTTAATAAACAGGAAGGAGAGACATTTACTGGAATTGTACAGTAGATGGTCTGATAGGAGTTGGCTTGTTGTAGTTTTTAGAGAGAGAGAGATGGACTGGCTTGGAGATTTTAATCTATCAATCTTCTAGTCTGACTGCACTCAGCTTTGATTTCCAGTCACTGTCTTGTTGGACCATTGACTGCTAAGTTGAAGAGCCTGCTAGGAAAGCATTTCTGCCCATCCAAGCACTTATATAGTCTCCCCCTTTATCAAGCCTAATAAAAATAAATCATGTTTTCTTGAACCTTCCATTATGCCAATTCTTCAGCTTCTTAACTGTTCTTACTAGCCTGAGAAAGTCCAGTTCATGTATGTCTTTCCTGAGATATTGTCTCTCACAGCCAGACTTGACAGCACGTGGGTCAGGTTCTAGAGCTTACCAACTTCTCTGCCTTGTGAGCAGTGCCAAGGAAATAAAAGAGAAGAAGACCACACTCAGGATGCATGGTACTCAGGCTGCAGAAAAAAGGAGATCAAAGTGCAGGAAGGTCAGGCTGTGGGCATGTGTGCCTCCAGCTCCTCAGCTGTTAGAAGACGGGCTGTTGCTTCCCAGCTGTCATGGTTTAACCCCAGCCAGCAGACAAGCCCCATGCAGCCACTCACTGCCCCACCTGCAGGATCAGGGAGAGAATCAGATGGGTAATAGCTGGAAAACTCATGGGCTGAGATAAAGACAGGGCCATACCACATCTAACAGTTACTTGGGAAGACAAATGCCATCACTCCAAATGTTCTCCCTCGTCTTCCTTCTTCTCCCACTTCATACACTGTGCATGGTGTCACATGGTCTGAGACATCCATTTGGTCAGTTTGGGTCACCTGTCTCATCTCAACCTCCAATGCACCTCTAACTTCCTTACCAGTGTGGCAGTACAAAAAGCAGAAAAGGCCTTGGCTCTGTGTAATCCCTCTCAGCAATAACAAAAACATCTCTGTATTATCAACCCTGTGTTCAGAACAAATCCAGAACACAGCCCCATATCAGCCATGGTGAAGAAAGTTAACTCTACTCCAGCCAAAACCAGCACAGCTGCATGCAAGTCAGAAGTCGTGGTAAGCTCACACTGCTCACTTTAACCACCGTGCAGCTTCCCAGGCTTCTGCATGTGTTGGCTGGACAAGGAACATCCCCTTCCATCAGAAGACCTCAGCCCTGCATTTACACACCAAAGGCATTTTGTGGCACCTCTCTTGCCTCAAAGCTGGTTCCCTTCTCAGACCATCCTTCCCTGGTAGCTATGCAACTATGGAACAGGCTCTCCCGGTCTTCACTTGGCATTCCCTTATTTAGGCATCCAGTGATACATTCTATGTTTGTTTTACTGACCACTGCACAGAACTCATGCTCAGCTGTCAATGACCTATTATTATATATAGATCCGAACCTCTGCCGCAACTCTCCTGCAAACATAAATACTGCAAGCTCTGTCTACAGTGTATTCCTGGGCACATAAACTTTGTATTTGGTGATAATAAAATGTTATGCTAACCAACTATCCAAATCGTTCTGCATCATCAATGTATCACCTTACTGACTCGACTCCCAGGTGTATCATCTCCAAAACCATCAGTCACAACCTCCTCGATCACTCACTAGAAAAAAATTGGACCAAGAACCAAATCACAGCAACATTTGAATGACAATTTTCTGCTTAACATTTGCCAGTTTGAAGCCTGCAGGTTAAGTTCTGTATAGCTAAATGATAGGGAAACTAAGATGGCATATATTCTATTACAAAATGACAAATGAAACATACTGAAGGATTTATCAGAAAAAAGCATCACCTGCTTTGCTGAACAAATTCTAATTTTAAAAGAAGGGCAAAAAAATTTGGCACCACCCATTTTCTCTCCACATATTGATTAGCATTATATCACTCTCCCTTAATTTTTAACTGATTGATTTCCAAGTCAGATATTTTATCATTTTTCATACAGTACCTTTTCATATTTAAATACCTGTCTCGTCAGATATTGGCACAGCATTTGCTTGTCTAGTCTTGTAGAATTGCAGTGCTCAAAAATTATTAAAAATATCAACAGCAACTTTGACAGTTTCTTAGATAGCCCTTTAGAAACCCTTGAATGCAAATTATTCAGACTTGCTGGTTTGAAAACTTTTAATTTTAATTATTATGTAGAGCTTGTCTTCAACAGCTGTTAATCAACATCTGGAGATATTTTTGAATTGAGAATTTCTATGCTACCAACACTGTGAGACAGGAGCTACTGAATGGTCTAATTGTCCAACAACCTGGCCAATTTTCTGTGTTATGAAATTAAATGACTAGCAAACTGCCTCAATAACCCTAACACATTGCATTAGCATGGCTTCCTAATACACTTTTAAATTTCTCTCCCTCCTATATCTGAGAATTTTCCTCATATTCTTTTGTACTCTAATAAAAAATTTAGCTGGTTTCTGTAACCCAGATTATTTTCACTGACAGCAGACTGTTGGTAAAGCTGATGTTCTTTGGATAGGCAAGTAAGCTGAACCACTAGTAAAGCACCAACTTTTCTATGGTGTGTTCTGGTCCTGAATCCTCAGTTCCATGGTATGCTCAAGCTTACAGACTAGGAGGTTCAGGAAAAGGGAGAAAGTTGAGTGAGAGTGAACTTACTTTCCAAAAGGAAACATGTAGGGCAGAAGGAGGGGCAGATGCCTAGCCCTCTCCTCCTAAGTTTTGTTTTTCTGTGTAGCTGCTAGACACCAGCAGTGAATTTTCAGTCTCCAGGACAGCTTGTCTGAGTGAGAACCTGGAAATCTCTGTGGAATGCCCTTCTGCTGCAACCCAAAGTGTGTGTAACTTGGGAAGGGAGTACAACTACTATAGCCACTTTCCTAAGTGTGCACAAGGGCTATCAGTGTATTTCCTGACTTAATCTGAAACCAAAACAATATTCTTTCAATCGCTGGATTGCAACACTATTCCCTATTTCAACAGCAAACCCAGCATACAGGTGACACTAAAAATTCGTGAAGCAGCAGTCATTTCAGGATTGCTGCCCCACACTGTAAGCAGAACACTTCAGCTGGATAGGGCAGAAACAGTTCACTAACAACAGAGGAAAGCATCCAGCAACAAGCTACTCTATTCAATGCAAGTGGGAAGCAAGAACTGGGATGCATTTGGTACATCTCAGCTACCATGGACAACACAAAAGACTCTCAGAGGACGAAAATGGTCAAATTCTCTAACTTGATTGCAGGAAATACTTCTGAATCTTTGCCAAAATGAACTTTTGGATGGTCCTTCAGTGCATGGACAAAAGGACAGAAAAAAGGAAATCCAGCATAGCTACACCTCCAAAAAACAGTAAGTTATATGAAACCACCCCACTAAAATTACATGCACTACAATACCATATGTATGACCAAGTGCAAAGGAAGA